>NC_140176.1:15281924-15286924 GCF_963971535.1 Notolepis coatsorum
TTTTTTGCGCCAGTAAATAAAATATGTAGTTAATTAATCTAAATGAACAAGATAAAGTCCCAGCCCTAGTTTCTAGTGTACCCATCCCGGTCCATCCCCCTCTCAAGTATATCTCAACACTGCGCTCCCTTGTGTCCTCGCAAATACCCATGCTCAGTGTGAGGTTGATCAGGTGAACGGTTCCCGAGATATGTGAAGGATGAAGAGGGCAGACATACAGTACATACTGTACACAGATGGACAGATAATCCTTCCATTTTAGTCAGGGTCAAGGGATTGCAGTAATAAAGTGAATCTGCGGTCCAACTTTCCATTCCAGTGGGTGAAGGTGAAAAGGTCATCCCTTAACGGTGGGGCGAGAGTCTATCATCTACCACCAGGGTGGTCACCCCCTTCCCAGGGTTAGGGACAGACCCGTGTGGCCTGCTTTCCGCTGAATCGTCATCTCTCCTCATAACCCTCCCTTTTTTGATTTTATTACGGATCCCCATTAGCTGGTGCCATGGCAACCAGCTAGTCTTACTGGGGTCCACACAAAAAAACATACAAAAACAATTATTGCAAAACAGAATTATTAAAAGTCAGTACTCAACATACAATACACAATGAAACTAACAATTAAGATGGCTAAAATTACATGCAAGCAAAGAAACAGAAAACAAAAAAACAAAACAAAACAAAATACAGTGTTAAATACAATTTAAGATTGTTTTTAAAATTGAATCTTTTTAAGAATTGCTTTTAGAATGTTCATCAATGTTACTAAAACATCGATTTCACCATACCTTTAAAAAGAAAAAGAAAAACACACAAAGTAATCAGAAGACGTTTTGGATAACATGGCTGCAGCTGCCAACGACGAGAGGGCCTACCTGGAAGAGGTCAAGGTCCTGGCGGGATGGTGCCAGGAAAACAGCCTCTCCCTGAACGTCAGCAAAACAAAGGAGATGATTGTGGACTTCAGGAGGTCGGGGGTCAAGGACTACAGCCCCCTCAGCATCGACGGGGCACCGGTTGAGAGAGTCAACAGCTTCAAGTACCTCGGAGCCTACATATCCGAGGACTTGACATGGACCACACACATTAACAGTGTGGTGAAGAAGGCACGACAACGCCTCTACTTCCTCAGGCGCCTAAGGAAGTTCCAAGTCAGCCAGAAGATCCTTAAGAACTTCTACTCATGTACAATAGAGAGCATCTTGACCGGCAACATCACCTCCTGGTTTGGGAATAGCACTGCAAAAGACCGAAGCAGACTACAAAGAGTGACACGTGCAGCCGAACGCACAATTGGAGGGGGGCTCCCCAACCTCCAGAACATTTACTACAAGCGTTGCAAGGGCAAGGCTAAGAGAATCATTAAAGACTCCAGTCACCCGAACAACTGCCTCTTTGAACTGCTGCGGTCAGGCAAGCGATACCGGAGTCTCAAGGCGAGCACAGAAAGACTCAGAAGTAGCTTCTATCCCCAGGCCATCAGGCTGCTAAACGAACAATGAATGAACACTACACAACAACAACCACCAAACGCACATAGCACACACATCCACACGCACACACTCACTTTAAACAAACACACTGTAGCACCCACTCCACACACTTTATAGCACACACCCACTTTAAACAAACACACTGTAGCACCCACTCCCCACACTTTATATTTATGGATGAAGGATTGCACTACAACTCGTACACCTTACTGTAAATTGTACCTAAAATTGTACCTCATCCCATTTCTGCTTTGCACTAGATAGTACTGTACATTAGTACACTGCATAGTATTGTGTATTGTATATTATATGGTAACTCAGAACATTGTACATATGTCTATACCGAACACTGTGACCTCATTTTCTTCTTCTAAATTCATGCTATATTATGTTATTATGTTATTTGATACTATCTTGTCTAGCACAGTCTCTGGAGCGTAACAGTAAGAAGCATTTTGTATGAAAGTATTCTGTACTTCTGTATGACAACTATTAAAGAACTTGAACTTGAACTTGCTACACTCATGCATGACATATATTAATTTCCTTCCGGATTATGGCTCCCTTTACCCCTGGTGTAGAAGCTCTTTCCAGACGGGATCTCCCAGAGGAGAGTCGGACTGCAGTTCAGCTCAATCAGCCGGTCCATATGTGACCTGGCAGCTCGTACGTCGACTCTTTTCTTTTGCACCTGTCGTCGTGTTTTGGTCACGTCTGAATATTACCCCATATTGATATGTTCGCCCTCTCCTTACTGGATAATATTGAGATGGTGTTAAGTTACCCGCTCTGATTGGGTGCAACCACAGGAACACTCCAGACAAGTTGCGTTCTGTGGTTTCAGCTCAAACGGCGATTAAGTTTCAACTCAAACAACAAGGTGTGATTTTGGTCTCGTGGCAGATGTCACTATGCCTTCTTATAGCAGACACATACCCACTACGCACGCATGCAGACACTCACATGTTCACATAGACAGTCAGATGAGAGTCAGGTGTATCTTGGACAGCAGTTCTTGGGGAACCTTGGGAGTCTACTGAAGAATTCCTGGGTAATTAACAACAGACTATCTCTCTCTCTCTCTTGTCTCTCTCTTGTCTCTCTCTCTCTCTCTCTCTATCTCCTCTCTCTCTCTCTCTCTCTCTCTCTCTCTCTCTCTCTCTCTCTCTCTCTCTCTCTCTCTCGTATGTGATGTGGCCCCTCTCTCCAGACAGGGGACGAGTTAAAATGTGATTGAATTACAATGATATCATCTGGCACAATGGAATCAATGGACTTTGCCACAAATGTGCAAAGTCCATGGAAATTAATGAAAGGTGAATAATGTATGGAAGCTTTGCAGTAAAGGTTATATTTATTCCAACATGGCTGCCTATAACCACTGGTAACCACAGAAACGGCCTAACTTTGGTTCAGTATTAAATAAAACAATGGAAAAGCATGATAGTACTGTTCCACTGCAACTTGTTTACAAGATCCAGTAATAAAACACCAATTCAACTAATGAGCGACTTCACAAATCAAAGTGATAAAGATATATATATATATATATATATATATAATATATAATATATATATATATAATATATAATATAATATATATATATATATATATATATTGTATTAAAAAATATGCACACCCGAGCCGCTAGAGGTTGCCAAAGTCGCGTGTCGCGCCGGTGGGCAAATCGTCTTCAAAACGTCCCGGGCCCGGGTCGGTGCCAGGTTAACCCTTTGGGTGCCGTTCAGGTAGAACTACGTTTCTGTCGCCCGAGCGGTTGAGTGCCGGAAACGTAGATCTACGTTTTTATCACAGTATTTATTTTATTCGCTATTGTCATTCATAATTCAGCGGGGCACCTTGTGCATACTGTTCTGAATGTGTCTGAGCTGGCAGACAGTCTTATACCGCCCTCTAACGCCTGCTTCGGTCGCTATTGCACTCCATTAGAAACGGTGTAGTTTATTTTCTCTACCGACCTGCGGTGTGGGGGTGGGTCCTAAACACTCCGGCAAAACACGCGCTTGTAGGGATGGCTTGGACAACTGACCCCGCCCGCCCGTTAATGTGCAATGCCCAATAACGTCGGAGACAGGATCGCTGTGGATAACTGGAATGGCGATCAGATAATTGGATCATTCTTTTTTGCATTACATCAGAGGACCAGGTAAGGACTCTATATATCCAATCTTGCGTTGATCTGATATTTCTTTGTCCCGCAGATTGAAGCTATCTGTGTTTTATGTGTGTGGCTGTTTACCGTTGGGTGGAGGGGGGGATGGGCCGCGCTCCAGGTGCCCATTTCATGTATGCACGAAGAGACATAATAATGATAATCTAGCGTCTATTTTCTTTTTCCTGGAATTACTCAGAAGCACCCAAACTATATTCATATTCAAAACGGTATAAAGCGGAAATGTACGGATGAAAAAAATGATCCGTTTTTTGCACGTTGACTGGAAGCAACTCACTGACAATCGACGACGTTATTAGACCCATAGCTATAATATAAAATATAGGTTTAGCTCTACAAACAAGGTGAGCGATTACATGCGTTTAATGGACAGCAAGGCCAGATGCACTTCCGGAAGGGGGCGTGGCACGCAGTGTGTTAAGAGGTTAAACTAATTGCAGGTTATGCAAATGCTGGACTGGTGTCATAATTCCATAAGATGAATAATAATGTGGTCATCGACCGAGTGACAAGTTCATCAGCACCACAGGAACAGCCGCGCGATGTGTGGGAAATGGTTCAGTGAACCGTAATAGTTAACATCTTAGTTTTACCCTTGATGAGCACATACACAATTATTTCAGTTCTGCAAGTCCACAAACATTGGTGTCATGTAGGCCAATTGGGGAAAGCTGGAGGAAATGCATTAATCCTGAAAAAGATTTCTAAACCTTTATATAACCAGGGAAACAAACAAACAAAATAAAAGTATAATATATATATATATTTATTTTTGTATCATTCTTTCCAAAAGCAAATAGGCCTAGAAGCGTGGCTAACGCTAATGGTGCGCATACCAGCGAGGCTAACTGCCTAAGAAAAAGGGCACCTGTCTAATGAACACACTAGACAAATATCAAGATGTATTCATCAGTGGACCTAATTGCATGCTTTCGCAGAGGACAAGAAAGGCTCCAGTCGACTCCTTCAGACATTAAGCATCCCTCACAGCCCAAATGGAATGATAAAAAAAAATAACAATAATTAAATGTATATATTTCTTTTTATTAAATTTTTTTTGCATTTGGCCAATCAAAGTCGACTAAACCAATCCTTAGTCGGGGACAGGCCTAAGGGGCAGCAAAGAAAATCAATCAAAAACATCTGCAGCCAGATGTGCCTCACTTCCAAGTCGTTAAGAACTAAATGCATCCATTGTGACCAGCTCTCGACGATTTGGATCATTTTGGCAACTGGTTCCAAGTAGAGGGGAGCTCGTTCCTCCCAGGGATGGTCCTGTGAAGCCGTCGCAGATAGCTGTGCTGTCAGGAACATG
>NC_140176.1:15299424-15331074 GCF_963971535.1 Notolepis coatsorum
TTTGGGAGCATTCACACCTGTCTCTTTGGGAGCGTTCACACCTGTCTATTTGGGAGCGTTCACACCTGTCTCGTTGGGAGCGTTCACACCTGTCTCTTTGGGAGCGTTCACACCTGTCTATTTGGGAGCGTTCACACCTCTCTTTGGGAGCGTTCACACCTGTCTCTTTGGGAGCGTTCACACCTGTCTATTTGGGAGCGTTCACACCTGTCTCTTTGGGAGCGTTCACACCTGTCTCTTTGGGAGCGTTCACACCTGTCTATTTGGGAGCGTTCACACCTGTCTATTTGGGAGCGTTCACACCTGTCTCTTTGGGAGCATTCACACCTGTCTCTTTGGGAGCGTTCACACCTGTCTATTTGGGAGCGTTCACACCTGTCTCGTTGGGAGCGTTCACACCTGTCTCTTTGGGAGCGTTTACACCTGTCTCTTTGGGAGCGTTCACACCTGTCTCTTTGGGAGCGTTCACACCTGTCTCTTTGGGAGCGTTCACACCTGTCTCTTTGGGAGCGTTCACACCTGTCTATTTGGGAGCGTTCACACATGTCTCTTTGGGAGCGTTCACACCTGTCTCTTTTGGAGCGTTCACACCTGTCTATTTGGGAATGTTTACACCTGTCTCTTTGGGAGCGTTCACACCTGTCTATTTGGGAATGTTTACACCTGTCTCTTTGGGAGCGTTCACACCTGTCTCTTTGGGAGCGTTCACACCTGTCTCTTTGGGAGCGTTCACACCTGTCTCTTTGGGAGCGTTCACACCTGTCTCTTTGGGAGCGTTCACACCTGTCTCTTTGGGAACGTTCACACCTGTCTCTTTGGGAGCATTCACACCTGTCTCTTTGGGAGCGTTCACACCTGTCTCTTTGGGAGCGTTCACACCTGGTCACTTTGGGAGCGTTCACACCTGTCTATTTGGGAGCATTCACACCTGTCTCTTTGGGAGCGTTCACACCTGTCTATTTGGGAGCGTTCACACCTGTCTCTTTGGGAGCGTTCACACCTGGTCACTTTGGGAGCGTTCACACCTGTCTCTTTGGGAGCATTCACACCTGTCTTTTTGGGAGCGTTCACACCTGTCTCTTTGGGAGCGTTCACACCTGTCTCTTTGGGAGCGTTCACACCTGGCCACTTTGGGAGCGTTCACACCTGTCTCTTTGGGAGCGTTCACACCTGGCCACTTTGGGAGCGTTCACACCTGTCTATTTGGGAGCGTTCACACCTGTCACTTTGGGAGCGTTCACACCTGTCTCTTTGGGAGCGTTCACACCTGTCTCTTTGGGAGCATTCACACCTGTCTCTTTGGGAGCGTTCACACCTGTCTCTTTGGGAGCGTTCACACCTGTCTCTTTGGGAGCGTTCACACCTGGCCACTTTGGGAGCGTTCACACCTGTCTCTTTGGGAGCGTTCACACCTGGCCACTTTGGGAGCGTTCACACCTGTCTATTTGGGAGCGTTCACACCTGTCACTTTGGGAGCGTTCACACCTGTCTCTTTGGGAGCGTTCACACCTGTCTCTTTGGGAGCGTTTACACCTGTCTCTTTGGGAGCGTTCACACCTGTCTCTTTGGGAGCGTTCACACCTGTCTCTTTGGGAGCGTTCACACCTGTCTCTTTGGGAGCGTTCACACCTGTCTATTTGGGAGCGTTCACACCTGTCTCTTTGGGAGCGTTCACACCTGTCTCTTTGGGAGCCAAAAACAAATGTGACTTGTCACTTGAACTGAGCAAACATCTTCCTGAGGCGGCCGTCTCCCCCAGAACAGAACAGCACGAGGAATACTGTCATGCTAGTCAGTAAAACGAGCCGTCCATGTTTCTTTAAAATATTACCCATGCCGTATCGTGGCCTTAAACTTTACGAGTCCATGTAGAGACAAAAACAATTTTCCACATCAGTTTTTTTTCCTGAAGGTTTGTTCCCTTTGAACCCGCAAGCTCTTCAGGTTGATTTTACCCTGTTGTGCCGTTTACCTCCCTGCCAAAGACGGACACTGGCGCTCCCTAAGCCCTTTCCTGTTGCTTTCAAACTTTGTGGAGCAAGAAGACTGCGTACGACCTTGAAACGGGCCCGCCAACATTAGAGAGCTGCACTGGCCTCCCCTTGGCCGCACGAATCCGCTTCAAAGTTCTTGACTGTGCAGCGAGGGGAACGGCTCCCTCCTACTACCTCCGGTCAATGGTCTCTAACTACACACCCTCAGGACCCCTACACTCTGCATCTTCTGACCGCCTGAGACCCGCTCCTATGCATGCTCCTGGGGGGGTCATCAAAGAGAAGCAGGCTATTCTCGGTCCTCGTTCCACGATGGTGGAATGAACTTCCCACCACAGTCAGGACAGCTGAAACCTGCCCAATGTTATGCCGTCGACTAAAAACACACTTCTTCAATCAATATCTGAAATATTAATTAATTAATTAATATATAAAAATGAGGGCTGTCAGTTTATCGCGTTAATTTGATTAATTAATTACATAGCAAATTATCGCGTTATGAAAATTAACTCAAAATTTATTACAAAAAAAATAAAATCTATCCATCTATGAATCTCAGGGAATGTTTTCCCAGTGTCAGAAATACTGTGGGCTAGATCCACAAAGAATGGATTGTACGGTACAAGTTGCACCCTTACTTACAATTCATTATGAATTGAAAATGGGGGACCCTGATGTAAACAAGACGAAAGTCTTTCTCTGGTCTGCATCCTCCTTAACAATTTTGTGTATTGAGCCATATTGTATTGTACCCATTCTGCAATCTGTTAATAACATTTTCATTCAATTAATCAATCTGTGCGGTGATTGATTGAATGACATTTTTATTTTGAGTAAATTGTAATGAACCAAATGAGAATATCAATACATTTTTTTTTTATCTTTGACTGTGAATAACACTATGCTCAAATTGACCAGACCTGACAAATCTAAGCAAATTAATAGATGGAAGATGATTAAACAGAAGGTTTTGTAGATACAGTACTGAATTCTGCCATCCTCAGCCACATGCAATTTGAAATATGATTATAGAATATAGAATATCAGGCATAAAATGGTTATGCGATTAAAATGTGATTAATTAGATTAATTAATTACAAATCCTGTAATTAATTAGATACATTTTTTTAATCGTCTGACAGCAAATGTTACACAATTTCTAACTACTAAACTTTGTAATGTCCTATGATGTACTTTGCTACTAGGGCAGGCCTATGTCTACACTACAATCTACTATGCCTATACTATTACCTACTATGCTAATAAGTCTATAGAGGTGTACCCTTCCTGCTGACTTGTTGTACAGAACTTACACTTTGGATAAAAGCGTCGGCTAAATGACTAAATGTAAATGTAAACGTAACCAATAATAGGACTATCTATAAAGAAACATGCTCTAAGAAACATGCACAACTGCTTTTGTCCTCATTGATTCTGTTTTTTAATACAATCCAGCCCTGTATTTTAGCTACTAAACATATTGCAAAATTTGTATCTAGATTTGAATGTGTTGGGATGGATTTGTTAACCTATAGAATCCAGAGGGTAATAGTCAGAAGAACACGTGTCCTCTCCACTGGATCTCCACAGGGGTGTGTCATGTCATCCCTGTTGTATATCCTGTACACAATTGATTGATGTAGTCAATACGAAACCAGATATGTTGTGAAGTGTCCTGACAATGCTGTTATTGTGGACTTTGAATGAGGAGACTGGCCATGGTCCAGTTGTCAATGATTTACAGCTTAATGTAACCAAAGCCACACATGTCCATTGGGTTTAGATGAGAACACATGGATCCTATACAAACCAGCACCAAGGGCCTGGTGGTGGAGAGTGTGCAGCCAGTTAAGTATTTGGGAATTGTCATTGATGGGTTTGACTACAAATACTGATGTGGTATGTCAACAACGCTTGTTCTGCTCGAGGAAACGGAGTTCAATGTTCAAGTGCAATGTTTCAAGTTCAATGTTTCAAGACACGAATGGCCATGTTTTGCAAATATTTTATTCAGTCAATATTGTGTTTTTCCATGAAGTGTGAAAATAAAAATGAAAATCAATAGCCATATTTTTGTGAATAACTGCAGCAAGATGATAGGAGTCAGACAGGCTGGTCTGAGACATGCGCTGCAGAAAGCCCAGGCCACGTGTCTAGATGATAGGAGTCAGACAGGCTGGTCTGAGACCTGCGCTGCAGAAAGCCCAGGCCATGCTTCTAGATCAGGGGTTCCCAAAGTGTTCAGGCCGCGACCCCCGAAATAACGGTGTTGAGGCACCATTGAGTGCCACAGAACACTGAACTATCCACACACAAGCACACACGAGCACACACACGACACGCACGCTGTGCACGCTCACACACTAGCAGCCACTTTAACACGAGCGGGCACACACTCACGCCGCACACACGCACACTTATGGCCAAGAGGAAAGGCCACTTTAAATTAGTATAACAACAGGAACAGTGTATTGCACTACTAAAGCTACCTAGCATGTCCTATATGCTCTGTAAATACTATGTACAGATACCGAGATGTCACACCATGTTACCTGTTACCTGTTTATTGCACAATGTTGTTTTTTTATTGGATTCTATTATATGTTGTACCACTGTATTGCACATCGTCGTGGGCAAGACCACCCGCATTTCATTGTATACTTGTATGCCAATCATCATTTTCAATATTTGAAAATCTGGTATGTCATAAATGTATAGATGTAGCAGTACTGTCTATCTGTATGTCATGTGTGTCATATGATGAATTGAAAATGGGGGACCCTGATGGAAACAAGACGAAAGTCTTTCTCAGGTCTGCATCATCTTAACAATTGTATGTATTGAGCTGTACTGTACTGTACCCATTCTGCAATCTGTTAATAAACGTTTCAATCAATCAATCAATCAATCAATCAATGCCATGACAATTAAAACTCTTGACTTGACTTGACTTGACTTGATTGGAGGCTTTTAACCAGGGCCGGACTGGGGAAATCATTCAGGCCAGGAAATATAGTGCGAAATATAGCCCCAGTCAGGCCACTTTTTAAGCGGGGGTCTGGGGGTCCCCCCACCAGGAAAAAAGCCCAGGCCAGGCCACGCTTCCAGAGGATGACCACATCCACCACACCCTCATGGTACTCCTTTCAGGATACAAACAAACACCAGCCAATAGTTCCAATAGCTATTCACCTGCTAAATAGATACTCACACTTTACTCTAGATGAGAACCCATCGTGATGCACGTTACTCCAGACTAGAACCAACTGTGATGCACTTTACACCAAACTAGAACCAACTGTGATGCACTTTACACCAAACTAGACCCCATTGGGATTCACTTTACTCCAGACTAGAACCAACTGTGATGCACTTTACACCAAACTAGAACCAACTGTGATGCACTTTACACCAAACTAGAACCAACTGTGATGCACTTTACACCAAACTAGACCCCATTGGGATTCACTTTACTCTAGACTAGAACCCATCGTGATGCACTTTACTCTAGACTAGAACCCATCGTGATGCACTTTACTCTAGACTAGAACCCAATGGGATGCACTTTACTCTAGACTAGAACCCACTGTGATGCACTTTACTCCAGACTAGAACCAACTGTGATGCACTTTACACCAAACTAGACCCCATTGGGATTCACTTTACTCCAGACTAGAACCCAATGGGATGCACTTTACTCTAGACTAGAACCCATCGTGATGCACTTTACTCTAGACTAGAACCCAATGGGATGCACTTTACTCTAGACTAGAACCCACTGTGATGCACTTTACTCCAGACTAGAACCAACTGTGATGCACTTTACACCAAACTAGACCCCATTGGGATTCACTTTACTCCAGACTAGAACCCAATGGGATGCACTTTACTCTAGACTAGAACCCATCGTGATGCACTTTACTCTAGACTAGAACCCAATGGGATTCACTTTACTCCAGACTAGAACCCAATGGGATGCACTTTACTCCAGACTAGAACCCATCGTGATGCACTTTACTCTAGACTAGAACCCAATGGGATTCACTTTACTCCAGACTAGAACCCAATGTGATGCACTTTACTCCAGACTAGAACCCATCGTGATGCACTTTACTCTAGACTAGAACCCACTGTGATGCACTTTACTCCAGACTAGAACCCATTGCTGCGATGTGTGTATGATTACCGGTACGTCTGGTTTTTTACTTTTGTATTGTTCTCTGTTCTGTCTGTCTGCTGCCATGTTTCTCTTGGACTGCAAAATAATTGCCCTCTGGGATCGTAATAAAGTTGACCTGAACATGCGCACGCGCACACACACACACACATGTCACATGCACACACCACATGCACACACCACATGCACACACAAACACACACAATAAAACCATGCGGTGCAGTGCAGGGATTTGTCTGATTTCCGGTATTTTCTGTTGTCCAGGGAGCCACGCCAAGGAGGGGCTGTGTGTGTGTGTGTGTGTGTGTGCGTGTGTGTGTGCGCGTGTGTGTGCGCGTGCATGTGTGCGTGTGTGTGTGTGCGTGCATGTTGCGTGCACGTTGCGTGCATGTGCTTTTTGTATCCATAGATGTGCTGTAAACAGAATTGTACCACACTATAATATTTTAATCCTACACCTGTTGATTTTATCTGCATATTCAGTAGAGCAGTGGCCCTCAAAGTGGCGTCAGGGAGGAGTAGTTTAATTTCACTATATGTCCATCACTAAATGTTATTACAGTTGGAGAGAGTGTACAGTATATGAGTGACCATTCCGATCTCCCCACTGGTATCTATCCACCTACAGTATAGTAGGCTGTTGAGAATTCTGAATTAAATCATGTAACAAAATGGTGTTATCAAATGGGGGTCCTTGGCCAATTGCAAATCAATTTGAGGGTCCTTGACGTGAACAAGTTACATCATACAGCATTTAAAATGCGTGTGTGTGTTTCTATACTGTGTGTGTGTGTGATTGAGAGGATGTGTGCGTACTGTACTGTGCACCTGTGTTTCCAGACCCCATGTATGTATAGCCACCTTTGCACCGCAGGCACTTTCCCCCAGAACTAGGAACTTGTTCATGAACTCCGTGCGTTTACATCACAGGGACCAGGGTCTAAGCAGAAGTTCAGGGGGATTATGTTACCCGCCCAAACGTCCCTGCTCTGGGGGACCAGGAACCAGTCCAGGAACCTTGGAGGATGGTGCTCGCGGCACTAAACATTCTGAATGAGCGAGTACTCGCAGCAAAACCATTTTCCCCCGGCGAATATTTTTCTTACATCAATAGTGTGCTGTCAGAACAGTCCTAAGTTTGTAGCTTAAGTATTTAACGAGACATTTTAATGTCCATTTCGCCAATGTCATCTGCTTTCAACCAGGACATGTCAATGTGAAATGCGTATTATAAGCTGATAAATCTAGTGATCTATGCACAAAATAAGCAATTGTTTTCTTTCCAGCACATATCTTATTTATAATTAGATTGTATGAACGAAGCAGGTGACAAGTATTTGAAGATTGTTATTACAATGTGTTCGCACCTCATTTGGAAATATGTGTCATCTGGACTATCTAGACATGACACCAGTAGAGATTATCTTCAAGTCTCAATCAATCAGTACAAATCAATATCAGAAGGATTATCATATAGAGGTAATAGGCATACCTTCACAAATGATCTTGGGGGGTCTTGAGTGTGTGTAGTTAGAGACCATTGACCGGAGATAGGCGGGAGCCGTTCCCTTCACTGCACGCTATGCCAGGTCAAGGACCTTGAAGCGGATTCGTGCGGCGATGGGGAGCCAGTGCAGGTCCCTAAGAAGTGGGGTGACATGGGCCGACTTAGGTAGGTTGGAGATCAGGCGGGTGGCTGCGTTCTGAATGAGTTGAAGTGGCTTGGTGGTGGTGGTGGGTAGACCAGCAAGCAGTGCATTGATTGCAGTAGTCAAGGCGAGATGTGCCTGTTGAGTTGGGTGGCTTCTTTTGTCAGGAAGGGGGCGGGTCCTTCTGACATTGCTCAGGAGGAATCTGCAGGTTCTGGTTGTTGCGGTGATGTGAGCGCGGAGAAGTTCAGCCGGTCGCCGAGGACAACACCAAGGTTCTTGGCAGTCGAAGACGCGGCTACGCATGTCCCTGTTCACTCAGGAACTCTGTGCGTTTACACCACAGGGATCAGGGTCTAAAGCAGAAGTTCAGGGAGATTATGTTACGTCCCCCAAACGCCCCTGCTCTGGGGGACCAGTCCAGGGACTTGGGAGGATGGCGCTTGCGGCACTAAACATTCTGAATGATCGAGTACTCGCATAGTGGTCCCTATTCATATGAAACCAAACATCCTATTCCAGCTGTGGCTATAGGAACAGGTAAAAGATTCCTTATGATCTGATCTGTTTGGGTAAACCTTGCTGGTGTGGAGGGAAAACCCCATGTCAGACAGAGATAGCGATTAGAGAGAGAGAGAGAGAGGGACAGGGAGAGGGGTATGGGGAAAATAGAGAGAGACATGTCAATGCGATCCATGGACATTACAAATGAGATACGTCTATAGTCTATACTGAGCAGTGGGAACAGACAGGTTAAATCAAAATAGACTAAATAGAAAATTTGTATCAAATCTGACAAAGTGGTGTTCCTCCAGGCCGTTGGCGATCCCCCCTAGTTTTCATCTGAAGACCGCTCTGGTTATATAGGAGACATATAAGTCCTCCTTTTAGCTCTTATAGCATAATATGCATGTGTGCCTGTTGCCTAATAGGTCGGGGGAGGGGGCGACAGTGGCTCGGGAGTAGAGCAGTCATCTCCTCTCCCCTCCTCTCTTGTGTATATTTTATTATATTAAATTATATTGTTATTATACAGCACACATACAGTACAATGACAGGGAGTTTGGCATCCAACCAGAGTGCAAATGTAACCGTAAAGTGCAATAGTAATATACAATGTACAGATGATTAAGACAACATAACATATTCCCAAAATATATCAATTAGTACTGCAGAGTAATAGTGCTAATCACATGTATGTACAGACAATATGGTAGTAAGTCATACTGACCAGCAGCATAACTAGCAATAGTAGGTAAGAGATATGTACAGATATAGATATATTATACTGTATACATATATGTGATGAGTATTATGCAGGTATATACAGTACAAACCAATGCGTGTGTGTATATATATATATATATATATATATATATATATATATATATATATATATATATATATATATATATATATATATATATATATATATACATGCTATCATACATAGTTATATAGTTAGACTATACATATTATGAGGTAGGTTATAATTATTATGATTACTATGATTACAATGTAGGACAGTTGTTGATAGTGAAAGTAGTAGGTATAAATTAAGTATAGGAAACATAGTTCAAAGTTCATACAGTATGGATAACAGAGTTCAGAGTTTTTCTCCTCTCTTCTCCTCTCCTCCCATTATCATCCCCTCCTTCACTCTTCAGGTATGTGAAAAAAGAAAGGCTTTGGAATAAATTTGTGTCTGAGTCTCTGAGAGAAGTTCCTGGCTGTATATGTACCGCTATGCTTTGCTAGTTTCATATCACAGCTGTATATGTACCGCTATGCTTTGCTAGCTTCATATCACAGCTGTATATGTGCCGCTATGCTTTGCTTGCTTTATATCACAGTTTGGCAAATTAACATAGAGTGAAATGAACTTCAGATCTCCAGAGTGACGGTATGCCATGTAATTAAATTTGACTTACTCTGAAGCATATTATATTACCTAAACATAAGATCCGGGCCACTTTTTTGTCAAGCACTTACCCCAAAGTTGTTGAAATGGTCCAACTTCTCAAATTTCAATGGAGAGTATTTATGTTTACTGGGCGCTGCCATGATGAATCAAATGTAATTTGGAGTGAAAATAACAGATTTGATGTAGTAATCAAGATGTCAGCCCCAAGTAAACAGACAGACTCTCCGTTGAAATTGAGAAGCTAGACCATTTCAACAACTTCGGGGGTAAGTGTTTGAAAAATAAGTGGCCCAGATTTTATGTTTGGGTAATATACAATGCTTCTGAATATAGTAAAATAAAATTACATGACATTAATTTCAGTCTATGTTCATTTGCAGTGATACTGTATGAAGCTAGCAAAGTGTAGTGGTAGATATACATCTGTACATAAAATTGTACAGGACCTACATAGCCACCAGGCTAGCCCACCTGCTCCACATGCTTAATAATGATGATGTCACCGTCAGAGAAATGGCCAGGGCCTCTCTCCTGCTGGATCTATGCAGAAGGAAGATCCCCCTGGCCAGTGCAGACCAGAATAACTTCCTCGGCTTCAGGAGGAAAGACTCTGGGAAACTGGACTCTCAGGCCAAGGGCTTCGGGTCTGGTCTGACTGGCCAGATCTCAATGATGCAACCAGACTCAACACACTGAAGTCCCTGTCTCTGATGAACTTATCACAGACCCCTGTGTGGTTGTGAAGGCCAACATCACAACACCGCAGGAAGAGACTCTCGAACTGCACAGAGACTCTGCAAGGAGGGTTCTGCTTAGCATGAAGCAGTCTGAGATCACGCAGCACTGGTGTGGACTCAGATTACAGGGAAAGCCTGTTTGGAGTTTGCTGACCACTCAGTCTCACACTCAGTGTTTAAGAATGCCGCTGTTGGTGAGGATGTTTTTAAATTTACCATCAAAGCAAGACTGCAGGTATTACCCACTAAATACAATCTGTCCGCTTGGTATCCTCAAACTCACAGTCCATTCTGTTTAAACCATCAGGATTCACAACACCTAGAATCCATTGCACACATAACAAATGGATGTAATGCATACAAACACCTGTACATTGCTCGTCATGACCGTATTGTGGACATTGTGTCTGATGCGGTACGGAACATATCACCATCTAGTGCAGCAATGTACAAACATGCTAGAGTGCAACCAGAGTGGTTTGGTCTTACCAACGATGTCTTTGCTAACATACCAAATACACCGGATGTTGTTTTTGTTGACACCAGCCACAGGGAGGTGCTGGTAATAGAAGTAGGCTGTACCTTTGATCTGTACATGGACCAGGCCTTCCGGGACAAGTATACCAATTACCAACCACTGCTCAGTGTGATGGCCGACCTTGGGTATACTGTAGGAATTAATGAATGAAAACTTTATTTAACAGATTGCAGAATGGGTACAAGTACAATACAGTATGGCTCAATACTAAATACTGAAAGTTCTGTCTCTGTCTGCTTGTGAGATGGAGAGTGAGAGGTGTGTGTGTGTCTGTGTGTGTGTGTGTGTCTGTGTGTGTGTCTGTGTGTGTGTCTGTGTCTGTGTGTGTGCTGACATGCCTGAGCTCAACTGTTATATCTTCATCTTATCTATGCAAACTGTCATACTTACATACATGTTCTCAGGCACGCACGCGCACACACGCGCACACACACACACACACACACACACACACACACACACACACACACACACACACACACACACACACACACACACACACACACACACACACACACACACACACACACACACACACACACACACACACACACACACACACCTCTCACTCTCCATCTCACAAGCAGACAGAGACAGAGCTTTCGGTATTTAGTATTGAGCCGTACTGTATTGTACCCATTCTGCAATCTGTTAAACAAAGTTTTCATTCATTAATTCCTTCATTAATTCCTTCATTAATTCGTTCATTCATTCATTCATTCATTCATTCATTCATTCATTCATTCATTCATTCATTCATTCATTCATTCATTCATTCATTCATTCATTCAGTATTTTAAAAGAGGTGCTGAGATGTGCCTAAATAAGATAAACCATAGAATATGAATTGACAGAAAACAGCCAACCCCATTCAGATCTCATTTTGAATGTTGATTATGTAGGTACACCTTCAAATGTATGCCAAAGTGTTTGAAAATGTTGACGTGTGAAAAGGTGTGTTTTGGGGCGTGATACTCAGATACTTTAATAATGTATCCATAAGGTCTCGATAAGGTCTCCTTCAGAGTCAAACCACATTGGCACAGATTGGAAAAGTGAACGACCCTCCTCCATCCAGAGAACAGTATCTCACTGGTTACTAGGGGTGGGAGGGGACCAGGAATCTACTATGAAACGGCAATAATCATAATATTTTTTATTTAAAATGTCAACCTTTATTTAAAATCATAAGCTTCTGAGGTTTCCCTCATTTACAGAAACTATGATTGTACAAATGTAAACAGTACATAATAAAAGCAATATTCACAGAAAAGAGTATAAATATATATATATAATAGGGCGGTTAGGTGGCGTAGCGGAGATTGCGTTCGTCACCAACCCCGGAGCTGTGAGCTGGATTCGCCTGTTCGAATCCAGCTCACAGCTCCGGGGTTGTCACCAGCTTGGCTGGCCGTTCACACCAATACAATTGGCTGTATTAGAGGGTGGGAGAAGCTGGCGGGGTGGGTCCGGGTCGTTGTAAACAGCGACTCCTACAGTTCGGTCGGGGCGCCTGCTAAGCGCGGATAGGACCTGAGTGGGATAGTGTGATCCTTCCACACGCTACGCCCTCTCAGGGAGGATCCGCGCTGCCAGGTGAAAAGAAGCGGTTGATTGGCTGGACGTGTGTCGGAGGAAGTACGTGATAGCCTCCACTCTCCCAGATGATCTGACTGTGGGGGGTAAGTGCGCAGCGACCAGGAAGGGGATTGGGAATTGGCATACGACTAACATTGGGATGGGAGAAAAATCGGAGGAAAATGGAGGGGGAAAAAGATGAATAGAAAAAAAAAAATATATATATATATATATATATAATATATATATATATTTTTTTTAAACTGCTAAAACAGTTCCAGGTAGTCACACAAGGGTCTGACATCATACATTTAAACATACCAAGGGAAGGGAGAACCTCCAACTTCAGAGAGAGAGTTGGAGGACGTTCTAAGAGTTAGAGGCATCAAAGGAAAATGCTGACTTCCCTAAATCAGAACAAACTTGAGGGAACCTAAGAACCATCCAGTAATTTGATCAAGTTGAATAGATTCCAATATTCCAATCTAACAGGTTGTTAACAAATAAGGGCTTTACAAATAAATACCAGTGTTTGTTGCACCTTTCTGCAAGAGAAGGCCAACCCACCCTATCACACAGGACACAATGGTGAGTATCATATCTGTCACCAGTAATAAATAAAATAAAGAGCTTAGGTTCACAAACAACATGACTAAAAATGTAACACACTTAATACCTTACAATACATGTACATGTACGTATGTCGCCTCCCTCAGAGCCGGGGGCCTAACATATTGGCCGCTCATCTGGGGACTTTTTGTAGTTTGGTTAAAGTTACACCTCTAAATTTGTGTCAGTAGGCTATTTTCTTTTGTTTGTTTAGCCTTGGTTTTGTGGTGGCTGGTTAGGTTTAGGTTGATCCTCTCCTCTTTGGGCATTTACTAAAATACAAACAAGAAACAACTGCACTACCACTTCCCTCACCGCCAACACCGCCATAGAACAAAACAGTACAACAAGGTTCAACAAGGACACTATTAAAAACCACAAACTGAAATGACAAAAACAAAACATGACAAGGAGAAAAAGGAAAAATAACTAACTAATGATCATCATTATCATCATTCTACTAAACTTGGACTTAATCTGTTTCATTTCCTGTTCCATTTCCTATCGTAGTTCATTGTCCCCTGCCTATTTTCAACAAGACCTTCTAACATAAAGTAATGAAAACTGGGGAATGTTTATCGTTCCCTTTTAATTAAAAAATAAATGTCTTACCCACGAATATAACCGTGTTTAAAATGCCAGGACATCCATTTCTTTCTTTTTTTGATCCACTTTTTCTCCTCCTGTTTTTCTGTGTTTTTCTCCCAACCCAATTTAGTCGTTATGCCAATTCCCCTCCCCTTCCTGGTATTTTCACCTGCCAGCGCGGACTCTCATTGGTGAGGTGTAACGTGTGGGAGGTCACACTACCCTCACCATCTCCCTCCCTCGCTGTGCAGGTGCCCTGGCCATCCTGTAGGAGTCGCTGTTTACAACGTCCAGATTACCACCCCACCGGCTTCCCTCCCGCTGACTCTGCCAATTGAGCCAGTATGACGGCCGGCCAAGCCGGAGGCAACGCTGACAGCCGGATTCGATACCAGTGTATCTCGCGTTGGTGACAAGCGTGTAGTCCGCTGCGCCGCCCAGCCGCCTCTAGGACATCCATTTCTTAATAAGTATTATTGTTTGAGGGCACATGGTTAGCAAAAATAAGTTTTGATCCTTTGTCATACACCAAATAAAAAGCATTTTTCTTGTTGGCAGTATTTTGTATAGAATTTTGAATTTAAAGTAGTGTGACTTAGTATATAATAATATAATTATAAGTTAGATATACACCTGTCTTCATGGCAATGGGGTATTGGACATCCCTTAACTCAAAAACATTTGCTCACTATGTTACTGAGCTGAAAGAGCTAGGAGTTACGCACGCCGCCATGTGATCTGGTCCTGTGCATTCCGAGTCACATTCTCAAGTTGATGTCAGCGGATGTATTAAAACGGTTCATCCTTTTGTAGAGACAAATGTGGAGAAATACTTTCCTCCATTTCCACTTTGAATTGGCCCTAGTAACGTCTGGACATGTCTGCCGCGGCGTATCCTTTGTCGGAGGTGTACTCTTCTCCTGACCCTTAACCGAAGCGACTGACTATGACACCGTTAAGGCATCCATGTTGAGGGCGTATGACTTACTGCCAGAAGCATAGCATCAGCGTTTTAGGAACTATCGCAAGTTTGAGAGATAAACCTGTGTGGAGTTTGCCAAAGAGAAGGAGAACTTGTTTGACAGATGGCGCATGTCTCAGAGGGCTGTGTCTAAAGAGCAGCTTAGGCCATGTTTAGACGGAAACGCTCGCGGGTGAATCCGGATTTGTTTTCTATTCGGATGTGCCTTTTGTTCATACGGCAACAGCGTTTTTGCGGGGAGAATCCGCAAAAAAGTGAAACCACCTTCCTGGGTGGAAATCCTAGAAACGATACACCTTCGCGCTATCATCTGAACAGTCAAACCGCATAAAACTATGACGAAAGGGTTCTCAGGGCTCTCGTCGCGTACTGCTTACATCACAGGCATGCACCAATAGCCTAGAAACGTAAAAACAAAGCGAACAAGCATGTCTGATTCTATCCACGGAGATCACCACATTGGCAGTACTTTTAAATACACAAGAATCAGTTCAGCGGCTATCACATCTAGTGACTCTGCTTTGGTCCAATCACATTCCCCCACCCACAGTCTGCGAATCAGAGACAGAGTAGGGCGGGTCTTCACAGCACGCCTGGTTGTCTCAACTACCTGAGGCAGTGTAGCGTATGGGTTAGCGGGGATCAGTCGTCTCGAGTCGACTTTTACAGCCTCGTCTGCACGAATAATTCCCTCCCAAAACACTAGTCTAAACGCAAAATTAAAAGTGAGACCGCAAGACGACTTCTGCGGTTTCTGTTGAGACTCCCTCCGTCTAAACATGGCCTTAGACACTTGATTCTCCTGGAGGAATGTAAAAACGGTGTTCCTGAGGCCGCTTCGACACGTCTAAATGAGCGTAAGGTGTCGGAGACAGGTGAGGCTGCTGTCCCGGCCGCGTCTATTCGAAAGGCAACTGGTTCATGCTTCCGCGTTCGCGTTTTGCGCTCTGATTGGCCACTGCTGTTTCTGGTCGCGCCAATCGTGTGACCGCAAGTTCTATCACTGGTTAAGCTTAGGCACTCTTTCGAAAGTTGGTTAAGGTTAGAGTTTGTCTTAGAGCAGGGCGATAGAACACCAGCCCTGATTCCAAACTCTAACCTTAACCAACCTACGAAAGAGTCGCCTAAGCTTAACCAGTGATAAACTAGGCGTTAGGTAGTTTGCTGCTGTTCGGGGCGGAAATGGGCGCGTCACGCGATTGGGCGCACATGTCACATGACCAGAAACGTCAGTGGCCAATCAGATCGCACCAGAAACGGCAGTGGCCAATCAGATTCGCAAAAACGCGAACGCGGAAGCAAACATGCGTTAGGATAAGAATAGACGCGTCCCGGCCAAGAGTTTGTGTTGACATCGTGTTTGAAGAAGAACATCATGTTGAGTCCAGGGTTAAGGAACCCTTCTCATGGGTGCCCTGCTCTTAACACTATGGTCGCCAAAAACGCCTTACCACGTCATTCCCCGCCATGCTCATTCCCCGCCGTACCACGTCTTTGATATCAATATTTCAAAAATCTGTGATCGAAATCATATTTCTCCCCCGGAGATTTGAGATCTACTGTTGATCCCCTCTCAACTCTCCAACGGTTCAAGACCGCCATCTGGTGGCCGATCGGCGGATCGCCCAGACCGGAAACAGGAAATGGAAGCTGGTGCTCATTCCAATTCGGTCCGATCACTCGCTAATAGTCCCAGGACTCGAGCACGACACAATGGATAGCAATCCGTTACCAATAACTCGATAAACAACATGATTTGGACGTATATACTATTATACAACCTGGAAATGGATCGCATATTTCTACATCCCATAATAGGAATATTTCTGCTCCACGCTCATCGCCCAACGCTACGAGGAAGCTACGGTAAGATTCAGCGTTATTTTTTAACGTGTTCGATATAAACTGCTCTGATGATCATATCACCCACACTAGATGAATCATCTAACATTGGCCACGGAATTATAAACGACCCCCCCCCCATCCGGTCAACATCAGATGATAAGTAGTAACTTCTAGAAGCACGTCCATTTGACATTTTTTATCGCGCGCCGATTGCTATCAAACTGTATACAATCATCAATATAATGCATTTAGGGCTATAAATCACGTTCTGGAGAAAGCTGCAGAAAACGATAAAAACATACTTATACTTTAGACCGTATTTTAGTATGAATATGTGAATGAAAAATTATAACGTTGCTACACCCTGAACAATAGATACTTGATGTTGAATGGGCCATAGTAATGTCAATTTAGCAATACAATTTAAAAAGTTATAGCCCTGCAAAGAAGGGGAACTTCTCCATAGACAAATAGAGCTGCCGTGGGATGGTTTATTCTGAATATAAGCCTGGCGACCAAAGTGTTAATAACAAACAGAAATATGTGTTAGAATCTGTTTCTCCGGGGGTATAATCTGGAGATTCACCATATTTGTGGGAGGGACAACATGCTGGCAACCACCCTCTCAGGTCATAAGTGGTATCATATTATAGAAGATTGATAATATACATTTTGTAATTGTGTTACTGAGAACAGTAGTGGTTGCTAGTGTTTTGTCTGTGTGTCTGACTTTCTGTGTTCCAAGTGGATTGGTCATCTCTAATCAGACTAATTGAGAGGCACATCTGCAGTATGTTTTAAAGCCCTCCCCCATCCCACACTTCTGTCTCTCTCATTTAGCCAGAAACCACCACATTTCCCTTTCATTAACTTTACTTAAATAAATATACAACCCTTTGTTTAAACATCAAGCTGGTTGTTTGTGTCTATCCATGTTGCCTCCCTCTGAGCCAGGGTTGTAACAGCAGTGAACCTGTGTAGTATCGCCCTCTTGTGTTCAAAATCTGTAACTTTGCACTAAATATCTATTTGAATGGACAATGATGCTTACTTTATTGGTGACCGACAAAGATATTCCAGGATTCACGTTCCATGTCTGCCGTCAGCCTATGTGCAACATTGCATTCACCTCAGCCTTTTAGTCTGCAAGCTTTTCCATTTCCATTTCCATTTAGTAATTTAGCTGACTCTTTTATCCAACACGACTTCACCTCTGGCGACTAAGGGTAAGTGGTATTGTTCGTCTAGCAGTATCGAACTTGAGTGCTACACCCTGAGTGCATAGTAGTATAGACATATTATTAGCATAGTAGGTAGTAGGCATAGTAGCATAGTAGATATTAGTATAGATATAGTAGCAAAGTACATAATAGTAAAAGACAGTAAGAGGGTGGAGATAAAAAGCAAAGCAAGAGCCAAACATATGGCAAATGTATGACAAGCACACACAGCAGGAGTAATTCATGCAGGACACATGCGGCCAGAACATCAGGTATGTACTGTATGTATGTATAGTATATATATGACCAGTGGATGCATAGGAAGCACAGTCAAAGATGGATTTCCACTGAAATTAACTTGTATACATTGTTTCTTCTTTTTTTCTTTTTTCTTTAAAATGTCTGTCGTTTCACGTTTCAAGTTCTAAGCATGCACACAGACACACACACACACACACACACACACACACACACATACACACACACACATACACACACACACACATACAGTACACACACACACACACACACACACACACACACACACACACACACACACACACACACACACACGCGTGCATGTGCACTACCACTCTGCAATCATCCTATCTTTGAACATATCTGTGTATTTTTTTCATCAATTCCATTATGGGAAGAACACACACACACACACACACACACACACACACACACACACACACACACACCTTACTGTACCTATGTTGACAGGTGTCTCTAGAATTCCAATGGTCTCTATGTATTGCTGGAGGGCCTGAGGTCTTGGGAGCGGTGTTGGATGTCACTGGTAAAATTCTAACCTCGATCCCTATTGCATTGGATTCACAATGTGAACATGTCAAATCTATCTGATGAATGAGCTGATATACACGTTTTTATATCATATATATATATATCTGATGACTGAGCTGATATACACGTTTTTATATGATGCATATCTGATGACTGAGCTGATCTACACATTTTTATATGATATTATATCTGATGACTGAGTTGGTCTACACAAGGTCTTTTATATGGGCTCTCTCCCCATGACCGTTCCCCCCTTCAACTCGGACAAAACCTGAGGTTTGGGGAAACAATTAGATTCCAACCTCGTCCAGCATTCCGATGGAAATGAAATCATCATAATGAAATCCGGTTCATGACATAACTGACTGACCAAAGATCCAGGGCTTCAGTTTCAGCCGGAACCCTAATGCCAAATTTCCACCGCCAGCGATGGACAGGTGACAAAGAGACAGAATTCCATTCATTGCCTGTGGATTAGTGTCCACACCAACGAGAACCCTGTCTGTCCGTCGCAAACCTCCACTCCGCCTAAAAAAAACATCGACTGCATGATATGGAAAATGATCAGTATACACTATGTACTTTCACACACACATGCACGCACGCACGCATGCACGCGCGCACACACACACACACACACACACACACACACACACACACACACACACACACCTCCCCTACCCATCTACGTCACTCACCTCATATCTTTACATGTTGTCATTTAGCTGACGCTTTTATCCAAAGCGACTTACAAGTTCTGTACGACAAGTCAGCAGGAAGGTCACAACTCTTTCAGCTGAGTAACAATGTGCTGAAACTTGCAGGTGCTGCAGTATTGAGTGCATAGACATGAGACATATTAGTATAGTAGGAGGAGTGTATGGTAGTATAGGACAGTAAGAAGGTTTTTCTTGTCGACGGCGAAATATTGGCTGTCCTAACTGGTGGGAAGTTCATTCCACCATTGTGGAGCGAGGACCGAGAATAGGCGGCTTGTCTTTGATGACCCTCCCGGAGCTCGGATAGGAGGAGAGTTATTAGCCGAGGCCTCGGTCTTATGGTGAAAGAAAGAAGCTTTGGCAGAAAGTAATGGTTTTGGAGAAAGCTGACAAGAGGTTGTTATAGGTGGTGATGTCACCTGTGAGGCGTGCCTTCCTATACTTCCTCTCGGCCGCTCTCTCGGGTCATGTTTTCTTCTCTCACTGCATCAGACAGCCATGGACTGGGTGCCGGGGAACGGCAGGCAGGCCTCTCTGCGAGGGGACAGAGCTTGTCGAAGGATGTTGAGCGGGCTGAGAGGAGGGTGGAGGAGGTTGCCATATCTGTGGGGAGGGCAGAGAAAGTCTCACTCAAAGGTAGAGCAGATAGGATGTCGGAGGACAACGTGGAGGGGGATAGGGAGTGCATGCTCAGTTCAGTTCAGAGTTTTATTTGTCACGGTACAAGTATACAATGAAATGCGGGTGGTCTTGCCCGCAACGATGTGCAATACAGTGGTACAACATGTAATATAATCCAATAAAAAAACAACATTGTGCAATAAACAGGTAACAGGTAACAGGTAACATGGTGGGACATCTCGGCTGTGTCTCACTGAGACAAATTGGGTTGGAGTGGATGGTTTGGAGTTGAGCATAAGAGTTAGAGAAAAGGATATGAAGTAAGGGGAGTTACCGTGGTGTAGTGATGCACCGATGTGAAAATTGTGGCCGATACCGAGAACCGATATTAATATTGCTGTTCTGGCTGATACCGATATTTACCGATGTCGATATCTCTGTATAGAAAACACTTTTTTATGATAATCAAATAAAGAGCTATTTTCCAAAACGCATATTTTTTTTTTACTTTTGTAACTTATTTTCAGAAATGACTGATATTTGAAACTATTTAAGGCCGAAACATGTAAAAAAAAAATAAAAATAAAAAAATTATTATATCGGCCCATGTCGGCCCTATCTTGATATCGGACCGATACCGATGTGTAAAAAAACTGCCATATCGGCCGATATTATATCGGCGGCCGATATATCGTGCATCACTACCGTGGTGTTAATGATGCTGGAGTTACGCAAGAATTATGAGATCCAGGGAGCTGCCTGCTTTGTGAGTGGGAGGCATGGCAGTGGGAGTCAGGTCAAAGGATTGTCGGAGAGAGACCACTGTGTCCGACTGAGACGAGTCAAGCAGGTTGAAATCTCCCATTAGAAGGAGGGGGGTGCCATCTTCTGGTAAAGAGCTTAGGAGTCCAGCTCGTCTGGGAAGTGACCGAGGGGACCTGGAGGGTGATAGAGAGTAATTATGGTGAGGTTGAATGGATTAGAGACAGATACTGCATGATATTCGAGAGAGGACAGAGTGACAGAGTTGGAAGTGATATTGCGTTCGTGGACCATGAGGGAGAGGTCAGAAGACCAGTGCACGTCTGGAGTGTTGTGGTGTGTGAGAGAAGTTATAGTTAGTAGATATAAGGCTGCTGGTGTTGTTGAATTACCTGGCGTTATCCAGAGGCGAGGGCTAGGCGCTGGAGATTTGTACTATGGGCACAGGCAGTAATGAAGTCTGATTTCCTGACAGCTGATTGACAATTTCATAAGCCTCCACGTACAGTGATAGGTATATTTGTGGCCGTGGGGGGGTGTAGGAGAGATTGGCGAGGATGGCTCGAAGCTGGTCTGGTGGAAGAAAGTGTTGGGATGGGTAGGAAACACATGGTTGAAGGGGATGTGTGTGAGTAGCAGGAGGAAAGGTGAGTTTATCAGGTGAGGAGGGAAGGAATAGAGATAGACAAATGACAAGGAGGGAAGAAAATAAATTGTTTCAAGAATGGTCTACTTAGCACTTAGATTCCTCCTCTTTGTCCATCTGCGCTTGTGACACTTCGCTGACGCTGAACCAGCAGGGCTTTAAATCTCTATTAATAACTAACGGAATTAGAAAAGCTTACCCTATGTTCCAGTTTAAAGCAATGTTTATCAGTAGCTGTCCTTATTCTCCAAGCAGTTGTCAGTACAGAGTAAAAATCTAGACTGGGTGAGCTGCTTTATTTAAACAGAAACCTGAGTCTGGGGCTCGATGGCTCGATTAGCAGAACAAAACGGCCCTACTACCAAGTCAACTGTGAAACCTAGACTGAGTTCAGCTTTTAGATGGACTAACATGATTAGAAAGTTCCAGTTCAAAGCAATGTTTCTCAGTAGCTGTCCAAGCAGTTGTCAGTACAGCCATACACTATGCACGTTCTTATCACCTCTCCCATATCTGTCTACACTACTCACCCATATCTGCCTATCGCTGCTGTCGGGACAAAACCTCATAACTCCAAAAACCCAACTTGTCAGCAGATGAAAAAAACGAACACATATTTGAGGGTGAATAGAGTCAGGAGGTTTAGACAGTTGATCGGTTTAATGCTTTCCCATTGTTTAAACTTTGTAAAACCCACACACACATATGGAGGATGATCTACGCCAGTTGATTTATATAAAGAAAAAAATTATAAGAGTTATGAGGTTTTGTCCCGACAGCAGCGCTATGCTACTCACCCCTATCTGTCTACATCACTCACCCCATCTGTCTACGCCACTCACCCCATCTGTACGTCACTCACCCCATATCTGTCTAATTCACTCACCTCTATCTGTCTACGCCACTCACCCCATCTGTCTACGCCACTCACTCCATATCTGTCTACGTCACTCACCCCATATCTGTCTAATTCACTCACCTCTATAATGTCTACGCTACTTACCCCTATCTGTCTACGTCACTCACCCCATATCTTTACAAAGCACCCACTAATCTGTGTCTGCTTATCTGTATAAATACTCTGTTAGCTCATTCTACAGAGATCCAGGATAGTGCATTCATCGCTGTACTCTTGAATCTCTCCACGCTGCAACATGTGCTTTCATTAAATTTCACTCTCAACCAAAGAACTCTGTTGTCCGCCTCCGTGAATAATCTGTTTAGGCTTAACGCGATTATTCCCCATCACTGCAGCTTGCAGCCGTCGCCGTGGCATGCTTTGGTGTGTTTAGATGGTTTTGAAAAAAACTATTGTATGGCGACGACGGCCACCGCTCAGTGCACATTATCGGGAGTACAGTGATGCCGTCGACAACCAAAGCTGCCGTTGATGAGAATTAGGCATGATGAGTAACTGTGTTATTGTTTGTCTTTCATGTATTAAGCTTCATCGTGCTTCTTTCAAAAGATGTTCTTACTCACTTGCTCACTGAAGAAATTGTATTATTATTTTAGCCTTTATTTAACCAGGTTTGTCCCATTGAGATCAAATATCTATTTTTTTTATTTATTTTTTTGTTATCTTCGTTTTTCTCCCATCCCAATGTTAGTCGTTATGCCAATTCCCAATCCCCTTCCTGGTCGTTGCACATTCTACCCCCTACCGTCGGTCCGGGAGGGCGGAGACTATCACATGCTTCCTCCGACACATGTGTACCCAGCCCACCGCTTCTTTTCACCTGGCAGCGCAGACTCTCACTGGGAGAGTGTAACGTGTGGAAGGTTGCTGTGCAGGCGCCCCGACCGAACTGTAGGAGTCGCTGTTTACAACGACCAGTACCCACCCTCGCCGGGTTTCCCACCTGCTAACACTGCCAATTGTGTTAGTATGGACGGTCGGTCGGCCAACCCGGAAGCACCACAGCTGGATTCGATCCCACTGTCTCTGCGCTACCCGGCCGCGCCAAATATCTATTTTACAGGGGAGACCTGGACAAGAATAACAGCAGCACAGAGTTTTAGAATAAACACATAGATATTTCAGATAAAAGTAACATCACACAATTATCAGATGAATAATTTGCACACAGAAAGCCTGGTTACAATAGGCTTCGCCATAGCTTAAAATGCATGCAGGGTTAGCAATCTTTGACATTTAAGATCAAACTGAAGATTGTTCCAACCAGTAGGTGTGGAAAACCTAAAAGCTTTCTTTGCCATTTCTGGACTCTGGGAACAACAAAGTGCACACACACATCTCCACCGTTCCAATGTATGATTGTATGACTTATCAAGAAGTATTCGCTAAACAAGAAAGAAAACCAGTAATCATATCTTTATTTGTTTTATTAGGATCCCCATTAGCTGCCACTTGAATGGCCGCTAGTCCTCCTGGGGTCCTAAAGTCATAGCAATGGGTTTTTATCTTGTATTAAGTTTGTATTAAGTTTGTCTCCTTTTTGCGGTGTTCTGTTGAAGCTAGACAGCTGTCTCTGTGGAAGTATGAAAGGGAAAACTGAAATACTGTATGTTTTCTGACTTATCTGACCATCAAGACATTTATAGGGGTCACAAATTGCTCCCCTGGCTCTGACTTCTCTCTTGCCTTTCCCATTCGATTATATTACACCCACGCTCGACGGGGGAATGCAATCACAGGCTTGTCCATCGCATTGACATATCATGCATTTCTTATCTGATTTGACTGAAACTCTGTGGATAGGTTGATGGACCTACATCGTTGAGTTTTCATTTCATTCAAATTGGTCAATGATCGACCAGGGACCCCGCTTAAAGTTTTAGCCATATGTGTGTACAGCGAGGACCAAAGATGGTGAAAAGATACATACATTGCTATGTATAGGTCGACACGTGCTGTTGGGTGTAGCTACTTCTGCATGGATGTTGTTCTGGTGGAAACATGTTCATCTCAGCATCGTGTTCCCTTCTCTCTCACATTCATGTACTCGTGATCGGAAGATCACAGGTTCGAGCCCCTTGTCGGAAAGTGTTGTTGTTGTTGTCCAGCAGGGAGCACTCTGTCCTCTGGACTTGGCAGTGTGGTGAAATCTGTCTGGCCAACCCCCTCCAATACATACGTCCTGTCTACCTAACACCTACCATTCCCTAGTCACTTTCTAACCATTCCTTTGTGTCTCACCCCTCATCCCTCCATCCGATCCCCCTTCCCCAACCCCCCTCTGAATCACCTCCCCCCTTCTGCCCCCCATGTCTTATCCTCCCTCTCACCTGGTTAGCAACACCCCTTTTGGTAATGTATAAACATCGACATACACTTCTACTGTGTTTAATCCAATACATTTTTAACAACCAACTATGGACCAGCGAATGACTCCTTCGGTACGTCCACGACAGCAGTAACAACGCCCCTGTTACGGTGACAGGGACATGCAGACCTGAGAAAGACGTTTGTCTTGTTTACATCAGGGTCCCCCATTTTCAATTCATAGTGACATTTATGACATACACAACATACATGACATTTATGACATTTATGGCATAGGGACATACATGACATACAGGTATATAGTACTGTTACATTTGTGACATATACGATATGCAAATATACAGTACTGTTTTACCCATAGATCCTGACGGAGAGTATATACATATGATGGGGAGGAGACTGTACATTAGGAGGGGGTGGGTGGGTGGGAGAGAAATATACATACGGTGGGGAGAGAATATATACATACGGTGGGGAGAAGACTGTACATTAGGAGGGGGTGGGTGGGTGGGAGAGAAATATACATACGGTGGGGAGAGAATATATACATACGGTGTGGAGGAGACTGTCTATTAGGAGGGGGTGGGGGGGTTTGGACATTTACGGTGGCCAGTTTCGAATTGCAGCCTCCCGTAGGTGCTCTTTAAGAGCGGTTTTGAATGTGGGTAGGGATTCACATTCCTTTACAGCTTTGGGTAGGGCGTTCCACATTGATGTGGCATAATTGCGAAACGTGTTTAGTCCCTTGTTTGAGCCGAATCTGGGTTTAACATGATTTGTTGAGCTTCCTCTGGTGTTGTGGTCGTGGTATTCACTGACCTTTGGGAAGTATTTTGACATGTACATGGGTACCTTAGTCGTATAGTGTATCTTGTAGACCAGGCCCATTGCAAGTTGCTGTACTCTGTCGTCTACTCTAAGCCATTCTAGGTAGTCAAAGTGGGCAGGGGTGAGGTGGGTTCTGGGGGTAAGGTCAAGTAGTAGTCTGACCAGTTTGTTTTGTGTTGTTTGTAATCTTGTTTTTAGCGCCTTTGAGGTGCTTTGGTACCATGAGGTGCAAGCATAGTCGTAGTACCCTTGAATGAGTGCTCCTGCCAGAGTATTTAGGGTATTCTTGTTTACCAGAGAGGAGATCCGGTAGAAGAATCTAGTTCGTTGGTTGACTTTTTTTTATTACCTTGGATGCCATTTTGTCACAGGAAATATTTGCCTCTAGGATGGAACCTAGGTATGTAATTTCATCTTTCCTTGTGACAATATTGTCACCCACTGTAACTGAGAAGCCGTCGGTCTTGCTGAGTTTGTTATTTGATCCGAAGAGAATGGACTCTGTTTTACCCAGGTGTAATTATAGTTTGTTATCAGCGAGCCAGGTGCAGATTCTGCCGAGTTCTGAGCTGAGGGTTTTTTCAACCTGTAACTTGTTCTTGTCAGAGACCAGCAGGGCTGAGTCGTCCGCGAACAAGAACAAGTTGCAGTCACAAGCTGACAACATGTCATTTGCATAAATTAGGAACAGTAGCGGTCCTAGTATGCTTCCTTGTGGAACACCACAGCTCACTGTGAGGGGGGGGGGGATAGAGTACCGTTTACCTCAGTTTTTTGAGTACCTCATCTGTTGTTACCATTTCCAGTTTGAAGTCGTTTTTGCGGACCCCTAAGGTTTTTGTAGTATGCTACTATGGGCTAGATCCACAAAGAATGGATTGCACGGAGCAAGTTGCACCCTTACCTAAAATTCATGGGGGACCCCGATGTAAACAAGACGAAAGTCTTTCTCTGGTCTGCATCCCCTTAAAAATTGTGTGTATTGAGCCGTACTGTATTGTACCCATTCTGCAATCTGTTAATAAAATGTTCATTCAATCAATCACCGTGCAGATTCATTGATTGAATGAACATTTTATTAACAGATTGCAGAATGGGGACTCTAAAAGGATGACAGCGCTGAATGCGTCTTCTTCACTTAGGCTAGCTATGTATTTCACAGAGGCAGGTAGAATCCTCGACTCTACTGGGTAGAATTAAAGTTTCAGAGTAAATCATCAGCAGTTTCATCATCTTTGGAGTGCGACAGAGAGGAGCTTCTCCTACTTTCCATTCTATTGCTCTCTCTCTATATCTCTCTTTATCTCTCTCGTTCTCTCTCTTGCTCTCTATCTCTCTCTATCTATCTATTTCTCTATCTATCTATTTCTCTATCTCTATATCTCTCTATATATCTCTATATCTCTTTCTCTATCTATATCTCTCTAGCTCTCTATATATCTATATATCTATCTATATATCTCTCTATCTCTATTTATCTCTATATATCTCTCTATCTTTCATATTTTTCTCTCTCTATATATATATATCTTTCTCTATCTATCTATATCTCTCTATATCTATCTATCTCTTTATCTCTCTCTATACATCTCTCTATACCTATATATCGCTCTCTCTCGCTCTCTCTCTCTATCTCTCTCTCTCTATCTCTCTCTCTCTCTCTCTCTATCTCTCTCTCTCTCTCTCTCTCTCTCTCTCTCTCTATCTATCTCTCTCTCTCTCTCTCTCTCTCTCTCTCTCTCTCTATCTCTCTCTATACCTATCTATATATATATATCTCTATCTCTCTCCCTATCTCTCTCTCTCTCTCTCTCTCTCTCTCTATATCTATCTCTATACCTATCTATCTCTATATCTCTCTCTCTCTCTCTCTCTCTCTATCTCTATCTCTCTCTCTAGATATGGTATAACTGTATATAGTAGATATAGTATAGATATACTAGATTGTATAGTAGTGTATAGGACTCATTACCTTTTCATTTGTAAGCTTAGCATTGTATTGTATTTTACCTTAGACAGATATGTCTATTTTATTATCTATTATATCTATTCTATTTTATTCTATCATTACTTGTATTTTTTGCACAATCAAAGCGGGCATGGCCACCTTAATTTCACTATATGTATCGTGTATGTATGTGACGAATAAATCTCTCTCTCTCTATCTCTCTATCTCTCTCTCTTTCTCTCTCACACACACACACACACACACACACACACACACACACACACACACACACACACACACACACACACACACACACACACACACACACACACACACACACACACACACACACACACACACACACATGGGTGAGCACTGTCCAGAGGCAACTACATATATCCAAACAGATGACATTTTCAGATTGCTTGCGGATATGAAAAGACATGCAGGGCTGTCCAGGGGTTATTATAATAGAGGATTTGTATTACATAAAAGTTAGAACATTTTCAAACTAATGACATTTTCTACCTTAATTCTAATGTGATTTTGAGCAAAAAAGTGACAGTCCTAGTCTGCGTGACTCCCTTGCTTTTCTTCCTGTATATCTGTCTGTATGTCTACCTCCCTGCCTACAGTATCTGTCTTTCTCCCTGCCTTTCAGCCTCTTGTTGGCCTGTCAGTATGTCTGTCCGTCTGCATGCTTCCCTGCCCACTCGCCCAGCTGTTTTGTCTCTGTTTTGTTTGTTTATCTGAGCCACGCACACCTGGCTCTGTTTTCTCTGTTTTCTCTGGCATTTCCTTCACTTACCCTCATACATTCATTCTCTCTCTCTCTCTCTCTCTCTCTCTCTCTCTCTCTCTCTCTCTCTCTCTCTCTCTCTCTCTCTCTCTCTCTCTCTCTCTCTCTATCTCTCTCTCTCTCTCTCTATGTTTGTGTCCCTTCCTTCCTCTCTAGTCTTCAGTATTCACCTTTTCACCTCACCTCTTCCCTTTCTGACCATCCCTCTCTCTATCTCTCTATCTATATGTCTCTCTCTCTCTCTATATCCCCCTCTCTCTCTCTCTCTCTCTCTCTCTCTCTCTCTCTCTCTCTCTCTCTCTCTCTCTCTCTCTCTCTCTCTCTCTCTCTCTCTCTCTCTCTCTCTCTCTCTCTCTCTCTCTCTCTCTCTCTCTCTCTCTCTCTCTCTCTCTCTCTCTCTCTCTCTCTCTCTCTCTCTCTCTCTCTCTCTCTCTCTCTCTCTCTCTCTCTCTATCTCTCTCTCTCTCCATATGCCAGTGATCCTAGCAGTGATCCCTGTGTATTTGTTGGCTCCTTTGATGTGGAGGAAACTTTGTACGTTGCAGGGTAACACGCCTTTTAATTTCAGCAGCCCTCCTCGGCTTAGCTGTGATCCGGCTCCATTTCCTGTTGAAGGGGGGGGGGGACGTGTCAACACACACACACACACACACACACACACACACACACACACACACACACACACACACACACACACACACACACACACACACACACACACACACACACACACACACACACCTACACACACACACACACACACACACACACACACACACACTTCCATGTCTTGTGGGGACATTCCATTGACTTATTCCTTATATCCATTACCTAACGCCTTACCCTAACCTAAACCATAACCACTAATGTTATACTAACTAAACAAATATGTTTTCTTTTGAGAGAAACACGGACACTATAGACTGTTTCACTGGAATTCTGTGCAACAGTTTGAGATGTATTTCCTATCAGATATTGCATTAGCAAACATGAAATGAAACGGGAAATAAGTGTGTCCTTTTAGAACGTTCTTTTTATTTATTTATACAATGTTTGGGGCATTTGCTTTTTATTGACAGGATAGTTCGGAAATTGGGAGAGACAGAGAGAGATTCGAACCCAGGACGTTGCGATTACGGTACAAGTGTATATTATACGTGGTGCGCCCCGCTATTATTGAATTATTTAGCAGTTAGTCCTGGATTACTCTGATCACAGGCTTCATACTGCATCATCCCCCACTAGACATTTTGACAGTTCATGGAATTCCCGACCAAAACAAATCTAACAACTAAAATCTTCTCAGATGGACAGAATCTTACCGAACAACAGACAGTGGCCAAAATGTGTATCTATTCCGGTGCCCTTGTCTTGAAGTGGTTTGGGAAGCCCTGATTGCCAATGCAGACTTTCTTTCCATTAGAATAAACTTGCTGGAAATGGATCTCTGGAGTTTCCTACTTGAATAGCTAAATCAGTTCACTTCTTGGCACAAGTGCACACACGCAAACGCACACACACACACACACACATGCACGCACGCACGCACGCACGCACGCACGCACGCACGCACGCACGCACGCACGCACACACACACAGACACACACAGACACACACGCACACACACACACACACACACGCATGCACGCACACACACACCGCACACACACACGCACGCACGCACACACACGCAAACACACACACACACACACACGCATGCACACACACACACACGCACGCACGCACACACACGCACACACACACGCTCACACACACACATGCACACACACATGCATGCACGCACGCACGCTCGCTCGCTCACTCACTCACTCACTCACCCCACTCACTCACTCTCACTCACTCACTCACTCACTCACTCACTCACTCACTCACTCACTCAACTCACACGTATAAAGTTGTAGAGGTCAGTTAAAATGGGAACTACGGCCAATTTAAGAATTGATACACGTTATCCCTGTGGTCTAAGACGGTCCAAAAACAGTGAAAACAAAAAACTCTACACTGCTAAAACTCAAAAACCTAAAAGGTCTGGAACTGCTCCATAGACAATGAATTGGGGAAATAATGTCATAGGTGACACTGAGACCCGTGTATACGGATACATTTCTGTTTCCACTACGAGAACACTACTGTAGAGAATAAATCCTATTCGGTTATGACAACGCAAAGTCACAGAGATCAGTCTCCGTTTTCATCGTCGGTGGAGCGGCTCCAGACCTTTATACCTCATGACATCACAAGGTCGAGACTTCCTTCTCTGGTTCCTGATCGGCTGCGTTCCCTATAAAGCATCCAAGAGCTGTATATCTACCCCTGTAGGCATTAACGGGACATGTGGGCCTGAGCCGGGGACCAGTTGGCGAGGGTCCCTCCCTCTTTAGCCCAGCATTTCATGGGAACCGCGCCGGGGGGGGGGGGGGGGGGGGGGGGGGGGGGGGGGAAGCAGCTCTTGGCACACGAGCAACACAGCTTTCAGCGAATGCGTTTACCAGAGTTGGCGCTGACCGGTAATCACCGGTTTGAACTCGGGTCTCTCTCCTTAGCCGGAGCATAACCGAGGATCATTATAGGCAGGGTCTTTCTGACTGCTCCAAGCTGCCCTCGCGGTGTCTTTGAAATCGCTCCTTAAAAAGGTATGTTTTTTTTATATTTGTATATTATTTGACTTTTGTTGTTTTTTTGTATCGTTATGCTTGTTTTCATTATTCTTCAATCTGCTTGCACCTTCCTTACTTTTTATTATTATAAAAAAAAATTAAACTTACATTTTTATTAACATTTACAGACATGTTGTAAATAGACTGTGTAGCATGTGTAGACTACCACATGCTGCCCTACTGTCAGTCTGGGGAGGGTGTAGACTACCACATGCTGCCCTACTGTCAGTCTGGGGAGGGTGTAGACTACCACATGCTGCCCTACTGTCGGTATGAGGAGGGTGTAGACTGTCACATGCTGCCCTACTGTCAGTATGGGGAGGGTGTAGACTACCACATGCTGCCCTACTGTCGGTCTGGGCAGGGGTTGACTACCACATGCTGCCCTACTGTCAGTCTGGGGAGGGTGTAGACTACCACATGCTGCCCTACTGTCGGTATGAGGAGGTGTGTAGACTGTCACATGCTGCCCTACTGTCGGTATGGGGAGGGTGTAGACTACCACATGCTGCCCTACTGTCGGTATGGGGAGGGTGTAGACTACCACATGCTGCCCTACTGTCAGTCTGGGGAGGGTGTAGACTACCACATGCTGCCCTACTGTCGGTATGAGGAGGGTGTAGACTGTCACATGCTGCCCTACTGTCGGTATGGGGAGGGTGTAGACTACCACATGCTGCCCTACTGTCGGTATGGGGAGGGTGTAGACTACCACATGCTGCCCTACTGTCGGTATGAGGAGGGTGTAGAC
>NC_140176.1:15331274-15376274 GCF_963971535.1 Notolepis coatsorum
CTCCTTAGCCGGAGCATAACCGAGGATCATTATAGGCAGCGTCTTTCTGACTGCTCCAAGCTGCCCTTGCGGTGTCTTTGAAATCGCTCCTTAAATTAATTTTTTATATTTGTATATTATTTGACTTTTTTTTTTTTTTTATCGTTATGCTTGTTTTCATTATTCTTCAATCTGCTTGCACCTTCCTTACTTTTTATTATTATAAAAAAAATTAAACTTACATTTTTATTAACATTTACAGACATACAACACTTAGACAATGATTTATTTATAATTTTTTTTTAAAGAACGTTGCCTTTTTACTTATCTCCCATTATCCCCAATGTTGCACTGTTTTCCATGAAAATACATATTTGGATAAGTTTGACCATTTCTCAAAATCTGAAAATCATTATTTAATAAAATACAGAAAAGGATCACCAAGTTACTCTGGATAAAAAAAACCTTTACAGACAACATTGAGACAAAGCTTCCTGACACATCTCCATCCAAACTTTTGGAAGAACTCATTGAAATCTCATCTGATACCAACTGGAGAGCTAGTTTCAGAGTGTGGTGCTGAGTACCAAGTATCTCATGATGCAGCAGTTACGGTGTTGATACCATTCAGCACCACATATCTGTGAAAACAAAATATAGGGCCAAGTAGAGCCTTGAGGATGACATGCGTGTTGCCTTGTCAAAGATCTCCCCACGTATTGACCGTATTATTAGCCAGCAGCAGCAGACCTCGCATTGAGCTAGAAATGTCCACTGAGTGAACGAGTGCTTATTTTCTGTATTTATTTATATTTTTTGAGAAATGGTAACTTGGTGATCTTTTTCTGTATTTAAAAAAAATACATGATTTTCTGTTTTTGAGAAATGGTCACACTTATCCAAATATGCTATTTTTATGGGAAAGTGTGCAGCTGCAACAGATAGCACTTTAGTGATAATTTTCTGTAATTCTATTTAAAGAAATATGCTATTTGATTTACTACTACAAGCAATATAATGTCAACAGTACTAAGCCATTTAGACCTGAAACACCTGTTAATAATGCATTATATAGTCTGCATATACACACAAATGTGTTTCCCGGTTTCTTAAATAAACATTATTTTGAAAGCAAGCACTTTTGTCATCATTGTAGCAAAAAAGACAGGACCGGAAAAGTCTTTATCGTATGTAGGGGTGCCCTGGAATATTTTATTGAACACAGGGGTACCTTGGCAGCAGAAAGGTTGAGAACCCCTGGTGTAGACTACCACATGCTGCCCTACTGTCGGTCTGAGGAGGGTGTAGACTACCACATGCTGCCCTACTGTCGGTCTGGGAGGGTGTAGACTACCACATGTTGCCCTACTGTTGGTCTGGGGAGGGTGTATAGACTACCACATGCTGCCCTACTGTCAGTCTGGGGAGGGTGTAGACCACCACATGTTGCCCTACTGTTGGTCTGGGGAGGGTGTATAGACTACCACATGCTGCCCTACTGTCAGTCTGGGGAGGGTGTAGACTACCACATGCTGCCCTACTGTCAGTCTGGGGAGGGTGTAGACCACCACATGCTGCCCTACTGTCGGTCTGGGGAGGGTGTAGACTACCACATGCTGCCCTACTGTCGGTCTGGGGAGGGTGTGTAGACTACCACATGCTGCCCTACTGTCGGTCTGGGGAGGGTGTAGACTACCACATGCTGCCCTACTGTCGGTCTGGGGAGGGTGTAGACTACCACATGCTGCCCTACTGTCGGTCTGGGGAGGGTGTATACTATCACATGATGCCCTACTGTCGGTCTGGGGAGGGTGTAGACTACCACATGCTGCCCTACTGTCGGTCTGGGGAGGGTGTAGACTACCACATGTTGCCCTACTGTTGGTCTGGGGAGGGTGTATAGACTACCACATGCTGCCCTACTGTCAGTCTGGGGAGGGTGTAGACCACCACATGTTGCCCACTGTTGGTCTGGGGAGGGTGTATAGACTACCACATGCTGCCCTACTGTCAGTCTGGGGAGGGTGTAGACTACCACATGATGCCCTACTGTCGGTATGGGTAGGGTGTAGACTACCACATGCTGCCCTACTGTCGGTCTGGGGAGGGTGTAGACTACCACATGCTGCCCTACTGTCAGTCTGGGGAGGGTGTAGACTACCACATGCTGCCCTACTGTCAGTCTGGGGAGGGTGTAGACTACAACATGCTGCCCTACTGTCGGTCTGGGGAGGGTGTAGACTACCACATGCTGCCCTACTGTCAGTCTGGGGAGAGTGTAGACTACCACATGCTGCCCTACTGTCGGTCTGGGGAGGGTGTAGACTACCACATGATGCCCTACTGTCAGTCTGGGGAGGGTGTAGACTACCACATGCTGCCCTACTGTCGGTCTGGGGAGGGTGTAGACTGTCACATGCTGCCCTACTGTCGGTATGGGGAGGGTGTAGACTACCACATGCTGCCCTACTGTCAGTCTGGGGAGGGTGTAGACCACCACATGCTGCCCTACTGTCGGTCTGGGGAGGGTGTAGACTACCACATGCTGCCCTACTGTCGGTCTGGGAAGGGTGTAGACTACCACATGCTGCCCTACTGTCGGTCTGGGGAGGGTGTAGACTACCACATGCTGCCCTAACTGTCGGTATGGGAAGGGTGTAGACTACCACATGCTGCCCTACAGTCAGTCTGGGGAGGGTGTAGACTACCACATGCTGCCCTACTGTCGGTATGGGGAGGGTGTAGACTACCACATGCTGCCATACTGTCAGTCTGGGGAGGGTATAGACTACCACATGATGCCCTACTGTCGGTATGGGGAGGGTGTAGACTACCACATGCTGCCCTACTGTCGGTCTGGGAAGGGTGTAGACTACCACATGCTGCCCTACTGTCAGTCTGGGGAGGGTGTAGACTACCACATGCTGCCCTACTGTCGGTCTGGGGAGGGTGTAGACTACCACATGATGCCCTACTGTCGGTCTGGGTAGGGTGTAGACTACCACATGCTGCTTTACTGTCGGTATGAGGAGGGTGTAGACTACCACATGTTGCCCTACTGTCGGTCTGGGGAGGGTGTAGACTACCACATGCTGCCCTACTGTCAGTATGTGTGTGTGTGTGTGTGTGTGTGTGTGTGTACATATATGAGCATTGTCAAGATAATGCTGTTACATAAAGTATTGCACATTGGTAATTCTTGCGAGATACATTGTTGTCCGAAATGAAGATTCCTAGCGTGTCCTTTGATGCACACAGTATTATGTCCAAGAAAATGTGCCAATATCCCTGCAACACAGGAGTAATCACGTCAATATCCGCATGGAAACAGAATAGACAACAAACCCAACAGGAAACAGGGGTGAGGATAACGCTAATGTCGCAATATCTCTGCTAACATGGGATATTTACATTTGGTCAACACGAAGTGGAGAGTACTCGCGTATCTCGCGTAATAGTATGGGATTTGTAGAAGCAGAAGCCGACTGGTGGATTTGTATTGTTTAAATTAGAATTTATATTGTTTAGAGGTTGTATTATTTGAGTTCGAACACTAGGGGGCACACCACCTCCATTATGCCACCTCCATTATAAAATACCTTGCTAATCAGTGTAATCTATGCACCTGCCGGAGTAACGGTTCAAACCCGTTAACACTGTTGGAACTGCTTACCTAACAAACAACTGTTCTCATTTATTCATTACTATTCTTTTGGACAATAAACCCTGCAAACTGCATCAGTTTCCTGATGTAGTTTCAACATCCACAACTTTGTTAACTGAGTTAAGAGATATCTAAGTGGGTGCATCGTGACGCCCGTCAACACATTCGGGGAGTGACAAGCGGCCACTACAGGATTGTTAATGTGCAGGTAAACACACTCAGTGTCCAGCTCCAGTGGAACACATGTGGCACCTACTGTAGCATCTACAGTAACCTCATGGAAACTCTACGGGACTGATTGGAATTTACCATAGGAAAGGGAGCCCTAGAGTCTATGCTGCCATCAATTACACCTGTAACACACACACACACACGCACACGCATCGCTAGACAACTCCTTCTCCAACTCTCTCCGTGCGGACGGCCCATTCACTCAAACACACTTTGTTGCCAAAGGTTCCACAGACAGACAGACAGACAGACAGACAGACAGACAGACAGACAGACAGACAGACACAGAGGTACTGACAGAGCCACATTTTCCTCTTAACCCATTCACTGCCACACGACAAAGGGTTAACCCTTTCACTACCACACTACCAAATGGTTAACCCTTTCACTACCACACTACCAAATGGTAACCGTTTCACTGCCACACGACAAAGGGTTAAACCCTTTCACAGCACACTACATAAGGATAACCCTTTCACTACCACACTACAGACTTAACAGTCTGTAGTGTGGTAGTGAAAGGGTTAACATCGTGTAGTGTGGCAGTGAAAGGGTTAACTACAGGGGAATTAACACGCACGCACGCACGCACACACACACACACACACACACACACACACACACACACACACACACACACACACACACACACACACACACAGGCAGAAACCACTGGGCTATAGGACAAACATAAGATAAGATAAGATATTCCTTCATTGATCCCCTTGGGAAATTCAGGCATCATCGCAGCATGGGGGGGGGGGGGGGGGGGGGTACAGGTGGTAGTAAAACAAGCAGTGTAAACAATAAAACAAGTCATATAATTAACTAACTAACTAACTAACTGAAATATACAGTATTCACATAAGGTGCAGTATGCATAAGGTACTACTGTAGGTAGTGTTATTGTCCTTTTAGGTTCCTAGTAGTTGTAGTTGTAATAATAATAATAATAATAGATCAAATTTATATAGCGCCTTTCATAGAACCCAAGGTCGCTTCACAATCAGGACAAAAAATAGGGCTAGGGAAATAGGGGGGGGGAAAGGGGATGAGGGAAGGTAAGGGATAATGGATAATGGACCTAATCTAATCTAAACTAACTGATGGGAAAAAGCCTTGGTGAAGAGGTGTGTTTTTTAGAGCAGTTTTGAAGGTGTCCAGGGTTGGGGCGTTGCGGATTTCGGGGGGGGGGGGGGGGGGGGGGGGGGAGGGGGGAGTTCCAGAGGGTAGGGGACGCCATGCTGAAGGCTCTGTCCCCGAAAGTCCATAACCTGGTGCGAGGGATGGAGAGGAGACCTAGATCAGAGGATCGTAGGTTCCGGGATGGAGTGGATGTGCTGCATTATTATTATTATTATTATTATTATTATTATTATTATTATTATTATTATATTATTATTATTATTATTATTATTATTATTATTATTATTATTATTATTATTATTATTATTATATTAGTTGGATGTCTGGCAGCAGTCCATGCCCACTGTTGTGGAGCCTGATGGCCGCTGGTATGAAGGACTGGCCGAGGCGGTTAGTTGTGTGTCGGGGGGGTATGAGTCTGTGACTGAACGTGCTTCTCATCTTGACTATCTCGTCGTAGAGGGGGTGGGAGGGATTCTCCAGGATAGCAGCCAGCTTCCTTCTCATCCCCCTCTCTGCCATCACATCTAGCCTGACCAGCTCAACTCCCACCACGGAGCTAGCCTTCCTCACCAGCTTGTTCAGTTTGTTGGTGTCCCTCGAGTCGATGTAGCCGCCCCAGCATGCCACAGCATAGAAGAGGACGCTGGCCACTACAGACTGGTCGAATGACTGCAGCAGTCTATTGCAAACATTGAAGGACCTGAGTCTCCTTAGGAAGAACGGCCTGCTATGTCCCTTCCTGTAGAGGGCCTCTGTGTTGTCCGACCAGTCCAGTTTATTGTTCAGGTGTACCCCAAGGAACTTATATGACTCCACCACCTCCACCTCATCCCCTCGGATGGTGATGAGAATTGGGGGGAGCTCTTCTTGCCCCTCCGGGAGTCCACCACCAGCTCCTTGGTCCTACTGGTGTTGAGTTGGTGGTGGTTGCTGTCGCTCCGCTATTGGACAAACATGTATAAAGAGGCTATATGTTTCCCTCTTCTCCTCAGCCTTGTGGCCAGGCCCGTGGGGGCTTAGGACCAGGGATGGGTACCGAATTAGGTACTTTTAAAGGTACCTACCCAATCACGTCGGTACTACTACCGAGTACCGATTCACGTGAGATCCGTCGGTGCCACATTTCGGTACTGTAAAAAAGAAAAGAAATGAACAAATATATATATATTGAAATTGTAATATTTCTTTTTTTTTTACTTTTATTTTTTTACGTCAACGTTCACACGCACAATATACGCTTACCTAGGTGTTGTGAAGGGCCAGATTAAACCGAATATATATATTTATTTATATATATATATTTAATTGTATTTGTATATTCTCTAATATTCCCTGATATCCCTTGTATATTCCTTGTACAATATGCATTGAATATCCATTCTAGCCTACTGAACATCCCATAATAGTCTCCATTCTACTATTGGTCGAGACCTTGGTGCCAGGCTGCCATACCCCTCAGACCCAGTTCAAACGTACCGCTCGACATGTACGAACAAGTCCTAGTTCCGCGTAGGAATTTGGCTACCGCACCACTAATGGGACTATTTGTTCATAGTGCGTATATATACTGCGCTACTAAAGTAGGACTTTCTTTTCAGTCCAGTTTCTTACCCTCCAATAGAGTCACAGACGTAAAGCCTCCCCGCGATGCCACGTGTGGGAGTAAGGCCAAGTTCGGCCTACCATCGGTATTGAGACATCGTGTATATTAATATTTGAATAGTCATATTTGGCACTATATCGTCGAGTTGGACGTAGTCTATTAAGCTAATAATAGTCTGTTAATATATAGTGCTTCGTGCGGTGAGAATACTACCGTAGTCAGTACCCCATCGTTTCGGGCAGAGAACTGGCTGCTTACCCAGGGTGGTTGACCCTATGTGAAGCTGCACCCGAGGAGCCCCAGAGCCGACGAGCGAGTGGACCTGTATACCGGATTATTCTACCGACGACAGCCCGCCTTCCCAGGCACGGATTATGCTTTGGATACTTTGATTATTCTATGGATAAAGACCCCCGACACTACCGTGTGTTGGAACCCCCCCCCTGGAGAGGACGCAAGGTGAGGAGACGCTCTGCAAGACGAGGTCTCTCCACATCTCTCCCCCGTGGACCGGAGAGAGCCGGCCCACAAAGAGTCCACCTGCTTTCATCTGTGGTCCAAGGATCGCCGGCGCATTGAACGGCACTACAGTGGGTTCACCTGGGATACCCTTGGCCGGACGAGGCAGCTGGATTCTACCCCCCCCCCCCCCCTCCTACTCCTGTCGGCTTACAAGCGACCGGATTAACCCCCTCTAGTGTATCCAGCCTATAATCATTAAAGTATCATTGCTGTTATTCCTTAACTATTCCAGGTCGTATATTTACCACCTGCGCCTTCAGAGATTGGACATTATCTATTGATATACCGACGAATACTCCTTGCCATAAAAGTGCATACTATTTCAATTCATAAATGTAATTAAGTGATTAAGTGCTTATTCTACACACCATCGCTGTGTAGGAAATAAAGACCTGTTTCTAATTCGTACATTTGTGTTGGATCCGTTTCATCTACGTGAGAGTGTTCATGATAATATATTTATGCCGTGTACTGGGTGGCCGAATATTAAGTACAAAGGTAGTGGTAGTAAGTATCATATCTAGTAATACAGTCAGGGAATTGTACCCCTCAGTTACAATTGGTCCTTCGAGCCGGAGGGTAATTAGTGTAATATTAATATAGTGTTATTAATATTGAAATGGCCTATGATGAACACTCCACGAAACGATCCTCCTAACCAACGCCCGCAGCGCGAACGACGGCTCCCTCAGTACTTAGAGGCTTACGCTGTCAGTCAACAACCTAGTCTTCTACTAACAGTAAACGCGGTAAAACTAGAAAGTAAAAGTATGTCTAACCCCAACGCCCAGACTACCCCGACCATAGAGGCCCCTACGGGCTCTAATGTAACTGACCAAGTTCACGGTGGGGACCAGTGGGAACCAGACATGACTTCACACCCCGCCAGTACTGAAGAAGTAGTCCCCGATGAGTCCCGGGAGGAATACAACGCTACCGAGAGAGAACTCGGCACGGAAGAAGACGGGGAGAGCACCGTGGAGATAGAGCTCCAAGGCTCCGCAAGGAGTACCCCGAGGGAAGGCTCCCCTATACAACCGCCTTCTCCCAGCGAGGCAGAGAGGACCCTACAGCAGGCATTCCTCGTCAGCCTGAAAGCCTCTACTGAACGCGATAGACTCCAGGGTGAACGCGATCGATTGCAGCTACAGCAACGGAGCGAAGAAGAGCACATACGCCTGGAAATAAGACGCATTCAGATGGAAGAGAATGTGGCCCGAGACCGAGCAGACAGCCAGCGAGCAGCTGCTGGTGCTCTACGGGACGCAGAGCGCGACAGACAGCAAGCGCAACTAATAGAACAGCTGATCAGACGGACAACACCCTCTCCCTCCGCCAGAGGCTCCAGGAACTCGTCTAGACACACCTCCAGGGCGGCATCCCCTAGCCGAGTAAACAACCCTGAACTTGACCAACAGACGAGGTCTATACCCCCCACAGACCACCTCCCCCCACCGGTCCAAGCGAGACCTAGCAACCGGGAAGGAGCAGCATATCCTGTGGAGAGGCTAACCCAGAGACTACAAGCACTGGATGACCTAACTGAAGACGAAGAGGAAGAGGAGGAGAACCGCGCCCGAAGACAGCACAGTACTCTACCGGACCAGGAGGTCCGGTACAGCCCAGGCTATACTCCCGCGGAGCTGCGCTACAGACCCCCGACTCTATACACGGGTGAGCACGACGCACGACCCGCACCGAGGAACAGCACCTGGACAAGCGGGCCATGGTACACTGCCGGTACCAGCCCATACCAAGGAGCGGGAGGAGACTCGCCTAGGAGGCCTCCCCCCCAACGCTCGCCGATGTATCCACAGTCAGCGTCATACATTGGCACGCCTATGGTACCCGACGTCACCCAAGAGAACCGGGCCCAGTATACAGAACTCCGCATGTGTCTGGAGACCATGTTGGTGGATGTATTGGATGAACGCCACAAATACGCCATCCTACTGCAGCACTTAAAGGTGCCCCGCGCACATAATATAGCGCTCGCCTACGCGACTTCCACCACCCCATACACAGCAGCGCTGGTAGCATTGGACCAGAGGTATGGGCGCATATGGGATTACGTGATCCAGGAGATCCGACACATCGACCGCTTACCCCCAGCAATAGACAATCGAGCACTGGACGACCTGTCCATCAGAGTGCAGTCCCTGGTAGGGATGTTGGGAGCGCAAAGAGAGAAGGGGAAGTATGAACTTTACGCCAACTCAAATGTGGAAAGGATCCTGGAGAAGCTGCCGCCCGCTCGTCAGGAGCGCTTTAGGCGGCAGAGGGACCACAGAGACCCGAATGGCCCCGAACCGAACCTCCTCGATCTAGCAGACTTCCTGGCGAGAGAAGTCAGCAGCCTACGGCTAGATACATTCGGACGGAGCACCCCTGGCTCCAGAGAAGGAACCAGACGACTAAATGATGGAAGAAGATCGGTGACTGTGATGCACCAATCGGAGTCAGTACCGAGCAGCAGGAGCCACAGTACCCCCTCCAGAACGGAGAAGTGGAAGATAGTGTGCCCCTACTGTGAGAAAGAACACTGGCTAGCGCAATGTGACTCCTTCCCCAAGCTGAACGCGGAGGAAGCAGGTCAATGGATAAAGTCCAACAAGCGCTGTTTTCGCTGTGCGCGCTCACACATGGCAGCCGAATGCCGCTTAAAGAAAAGGTGCACCAAGTGCGATGGAGCCCATCTGGACATACTTCACGACAGTAACAGACGGCGCCCTTCACCTGCACCATCCAGCCGCAAAGCGAGCGTCATGTACATCGATCCCGCCAGCAGCAGTGGAGCCCGAGTACTCCTAAAAGTAGTGCGTGTGACACTAAGCTACCAGAATAAAGTCCTGGGCACTTACGCCGTCCTCGATGACGGGTCAGAGAAGACCCTGCTGCTCGCCTCCGCTGCGGCCCAGCTAGGGCTGCGGGGAAGCGAAACCCAAATGACAATTCGGACAATAAGACGAGATTTGAAGACGATAAAGGGCGAGAATGTCTCATTCTCTATCGCAGCAAGCGGCCAGCCTGAGCGACGGTACCAGATTGCAGACGCTTTCACCAGCCAAGAAATAGGACTGTCGCGGTACACATACCCCGTCGCCAAGCTGATGGAGAAATATGCACATCTGCGCAAGTTACCGATCCCGCTCATAGACAATGCTATGCCGACCCTGTTGATAGGCTCCGACCATGCAGACCTCATTGTCCCGATAGACCGGGTTCATACCGGACCCCGAGGCTGTCCTGCAGCAGTCGAGACCCGTTTGGGATGGACTCTCCAAGGCCCGCTCGCCAAATCTCTCAACCGAAGTACAGCCACTAGATGTCTCCACTCCCGAGTCACAGAGGGAGAAACCGCACTCCTGCAACACGTAGAGCGGCTATGGAGCTTGGAACAAATGCCCTTTAAGAATGGAAAGAAAGACATTCGCTCTAAAGATGACATTTACGCCATTCACCTCCTCGAGACAGGGACCAAGAGAGTCCCGGTCAACGGCGTGTTGAGATACGCCACGCCACTCCTGCGGCGAGAAGGAATGCCTACTTTCCACGCCAAGACAGACGCCATAGAACGGTACCTGCTGAACACGGAGCGGCGCTTAGCCAAGAACCCCGCCCAAGAGAGTGTATACCGCGCTGAGATTGAGAAGCTCATCACAGCGGGACACGTCACAAAGATGGACATTAAAGAGGCTGACCAGACCACTGAATCGTGGTACGTGCCCCACCACAAGGTCCATCACAACGGTAAAGACCGCATAGTATTTAACTGCAGCTACCAGATCGGATCCCAAAATCTGAATAAAGAGTTACTGCCCGGTCCCACACTCGGCCCCTCCCTACTCTGCGTTCTACTCCGCTTCCGCCAGGAAAAGGTGGCCATCAGCGGGGACATTAAAGGAATGTTCCTGCAGGTGAGATTAGTAGAGGCGGACAAGCCCCTGTTACGGTTCCTATGGAGAGAGAAGCCAGGAGATGAGCACCCAGCCATCTACCAATGGGAAGTCCTCCCCTTCGGAACGACGTGCAGCCCCTGCTGTGCGACATTTGCACTACAGAAACATGTAGCAGAGGACCCAGCAGCGGACGAAGAGGTCCGACACAGCGTAAAGAACAGCTTCTACGTAGACAACTGTCTACAAAGCCTTTCAACCCAGGAAGAAGCCGAGGCTCTCCTGATTAAACTCCGCGCCTCATTGATCAAAGGCGGCTTTGATCTCAGGCAGTGGGCCAGCAGCGATCCGCAAGTACTGCGCAGCCTCTCCTCCGAGGACAAGGCAGCCAGCAGCGAGACCTGGATGGCTACAATCTCGGGAGAAGCCCAGGAGATGACCCTGGGATTGGTGTGGCGATTCAAAACAGATTCGCTTCACTACAGACACAAGCCCCTGACTACGGAGCAGGGAAGGCCGGCGGCGGCGCCGACCACCAGACGGAGTGTGTACACAACACTCGCCCGACAATATGACCCGCTAGGATGTATTCTACCGTACACCACCAGGGCAAAAATGATTGTACGAGCATTGTGGGACAAGGACCAGGGCTGGGACGACCCCATTCCCGCACACCTTGCATCCACCTGGAGAGAGTGGGAGATGGAGCTCCACTCACTCCCAGGCGTTAATATGCGCCGAAGCTACTTCCCACCCAAGGTGAGGCCAGAGACATGTAAAATGGACTTACACGTCTTCAGTGACGCCTCAGAGGTCGCATACGGATCAGTAGCCTACTTGCGGGCCCAAGACCAGGGGGGAGAGATCTACACAGCATTTGTCCTCGCCCGCTCGAGAATAGCCCCACGCAAGCAACAATCTATCCCACGTCTAGAGCTCTGCGCAGCCCTAGCCGGAGCGCACCTAGCCACGCTCATCCAACGTGAGCTCACCATACCGGTGTCTAGAACAATCCTGTGGTCAGATTCCACGACGGTACTCGCCTGGATCAAATCGGACTCATGCAAGTACAAAGTCTTCGTGGGAGTCAGAGTCACCGAGATTCAAGACTTAACCGAAGAGTTAACCGGAGAAACAGAGTGGCGCTACGTTGATACAAAACAGAACCCAGCTGACGTCATCACCCGGGGGATGCCCCTGGATGACCTCACCCGTCGCAATGTCTACAGTGACGGCCCCGCATTCCTAAGACTCCCGGAAGGACAGTGGCCCATGCCTATCCCGAGGGAAGCAAGTCCAGAGGAGGTGGAAATTAAGAAGTCTGTGTTCTGTGGATTGAGCACCGTAGCCTCCACCGACCCTAACATAAACGATTGCACGTCCATAGAGAGTGCACAACAAAGAACATTCCTGCGGTACCACCCGGAGTGCAAGTCCCCCGCTGATATGTCAGCGGCTAACTACGAGGAAGCAGAATTGCTTCTACTGCAGCGAGCCCAGAGAGACTCGTTCCCCGATGAATTGGCCTGTCTACAGGGAGGAAAGCCCGTCCCATCCGACAGCAGATTAATTCACCTGGCCCCCGAGAGCGACGCTCACACCCTCATCAGAGTGGGTGGTCGCCTACGCAGAGCCCCCAATCTACCGGATGACATTAAATACCCGATCGTATTGAACAGCCGACACAAGGTCACAGAGCTGATTATAAAGAAATACGATGAGGATGTACATCACGCAGGAGCAGAAAGAGTCTTCGCGGAAATCAGACGTCGTTACTGGATCCTACAAGGAAGAGAGGCGGTACGACGCTTCCAACGAACATGTCTAGACTGCCGCAAGTGGCGCGCGCAGCCCAGCATACCAAGGATGGCTGACCTTCCTCCATGTCGCCTCCGAATCGGTGACAAGCCATTCCACTCAACGGGTATGGACTGCTTTGGCCCGCTGCACATAAAGAAAGGAAGAGGAACCGAGAAGCGGTGGGGTATTGTATTCAAATGCATGACCACCAGAGCGATACACATCGAGCTTCTCCCGACCATGAGCACAGACTCATTCCTTATGGCCTTCCGTAGATTCATATCACGGAAAGGAAGACCGTCTACCCTATTGTCCGATCATGGGACAAACTTTAAAGGCGGCGAAAGAGAGCTGAGAGAGAGCTTCCAAGCTATGGGCCCAGAACTTAAGACCCACCTCGCTCCAGCACAGGTTGATTTCCAATTCAACCCCCCAAACGCACCCCACTTCGGTGGCACTTGGGAACGAGAAGTGCGCTCCATAAAGACAGCCCTGTACGCAGTACTTGGGGCCCAGACTGTGGCGGAAGAAGTCCTAATGACAGTCCTCACGGAGATTGAGGGAGTACTTAACTCGAAGCCCCTCGGATATGTCTCCAGTGATGTGGCGGATATCGACCCAGTTACCCCCAACACACTCCTGATGGGGCGGCTAGATCCCACATTACCCCAGACAATGTACCGGCCTGAAGAAGCGAACGGCCGACGAATGTGGAGGTACAGCCAAGTATTAGCCGACAAGTTTTGGAACAGTTTCCTACTGCACTACCTACCGTCTCTACAGACCCGCCAGAAGTGGGTAAAGGAGAGAGACAATTTGACAGAAGGAACAGTCGTCATGATTATTGATCAATCACTGCCCAGAGCTATGTGGCCGGCCGGCCGCGTAAGCAAAGTGATCACCGGTGCCGACGGCAAGGTCCGAGCAGCTGAAGTGCTCGTCCAGGGTCGCACTTACACCCGTCCCGTGGCAAGGCTCATAGAACTGCCTCGACTCCCAGACACAATCGATGATGACCATGACCCTACAACCCTATGACTTTGTGAAGTTGACTGACCCCTACAGCAAACCCTTATGTGTAAATAGACAACGCGATTAATCTGTCTCCGTTTAACTGATTAGGTCTGGGACCTATTCAGGGGGTGGCTGTTGTGAAGGGCCAGATTAAACCGAATATATATATTTATTTATATATATATATTTAATTGTATTTGTATATTCTCTAATATTCCCTGATATCCCTTGTATATTCCTTGTACAATATGCATTGAATATCCATTCTAGCCTACTGAACATCCCATAATAGTCTCCATTCTACTATTGGTCGAGACCTTGGTGCCAGGCTGCCATACCCCTCAGACCCAGTTCAAACGTACCGCTCGACATGTACGAACAAGTCCTAGTTCCGCGTAGGAATTTGGCTACCGCACCACTAATGGGACTATTTGTTCATAGTGCGTATATATACTGCGCTACTAAAGTAGGACTTTCTTTTCAGTCCAGTTTCTTACCCTCCAATAGAGTCACAGACGTAAAGCCTCCCCGCGATGCCACGTGTGGGAGTAAGGCCAAGTTCGGCCTACCATCGGTATTGAGACATCGTGTATATTAATATTTGAATAGTCATATTTGGCACTATATCGTCGAGTTGGACGTAGTCTATTAAGCTAATAATAGTCTGTTAATATATAGTGCTTCGTGCGGTGAGAATACTACCGTAGTCAGTACCCCATCGTTTCGGGCAGAGAACTGGCTGCTTACCCAGGGTGGTTGACCCTATGTGAAGCTGCACCCGAGGAGCCCCAGAGCCGACGAGCGAGTGGACCTGTATACCGGATTATTCTACCGACGACAGCCCGCCTTCCCAGGCACGGATTATGCTTTGGATACTTTGATTATTCTATGGATAAAGACCCCCGACACTACCGTGTGTTGGAACCCCCCCCCCTGGAGAGGACGCAAGGTGAGGAGACGCTCTGCAAGACGAGGTCTCTCCACATCTCTCCCCCGTGGACCGGAGAGAGCCGGCCCACAAAGAGTCCACCTGCTTTCATCTGTGGTCCAAGGATCGCCGGCGCATTGAACGGCACTACAGTGGGTTCACCTGGGATACCCTTGGCCGGACGAGGCAGCTGGATTCTACCCCCCCCCCCCCTCCTACTCCTGTCGGCTTACAAACGACCGGATTAACCCCCTCTAGTGTATCCAGCCTATAATCATTAAAGTATCATTGCTGTTATTCCTTAACTATTCCAGGTCGTATATTTACCACCTGCGCCTTCAGAGATTGGACATTATCTATTGATATACCGACGAATACTCCTTGCCATAAAAGTGCATACTATTTCAATTCATAAATGTAATTAAGTGATTAAGTGCTTATTCTACACACCATCGCTGTGTAGGAAATAAAGACCTGTTTCTAATTCGTACATTTGTGTTGGATCCGTTTCATCTACGTGAGAGTGTTCATGATAATATATTTATGCCGTGTACTGGGTGGCCGAATATTAAGTACAAAGGTAGTGGTAGTAAGTATCATATCTAGTAATACAGTCAGGGAATTGTACCCCTCAGTTACACTAGGATTTGACTTGATTCAACAACAAAGCAGTCGGGGCAATGGCAAGCCGAAAACGGTCGAAAGTGTGGTTATTTGAAGTTTGGATTATTTATTTTTTTTACAACTGAGGTAGGTAGATTACATTTTAGAGACTAAAGTACAGAAAAAGGGTACCGTTGGGTACTGGTATCGATTCACAGGTACCGGTACCGGTATCGGTTCAAATGTGAACCGTACCCAACCCTACTTAGGACCTCAGAGCTGTAGCTTGATTAGCTTGTGTGTTAATCCAGCACTGGGTACCATTACTGAGTAGAGACATGGGGTAAAAGCTGTACACAGGCACCTGGCTTAGCGTATGTGTGCTTGTGTGTGTGTGTGTGTGTGTGTGTGTGTGTGTGTGTGTGTGTGTGTGTGTGTGTGTGTGTGTGTGTGTGTGTGTGTGTGTGTGTGTGTGTGACTATGCACACGGGAATAACATCTAGGGACTTAATGGGAAGTATTGGTTACATTGCAGAGTGGACTGAAGTAACAGGAACTGCCTCTCTCACACACACACACACACACACACACACACACACACACACACACACACACACACACACACACACACACACACACACGCTCATTGATGTCTAACTAACATGATGTAACAGAGGGCCTTATGTGTCCCCAGTGGGCTGGTTAGCGAGCTAATGGGCTGCCATGGACGCATCAAAGAGAGGGAGAGAGAGAGGGAGATGGAGAGATAGAGAGGGAGAGAGAGAGAGAGCACATGAGAAAAGGAGGAGAGGAAGAGAGAGATGGGGAGGAAAGGAAGAGGGGACAGAGAGAGGGACAGCATACAGTAGGAAGGGAATAAAGCGGAGAAAGGAGAGTGAGAAGGGTGAATAAGTCAGTATCTGAACTGTGAAGTTAGAGAGAGAGAGATAGGCTGAACGATGACGGTAGAGAGAGAGAGGATGAACGGTGAAGTTAGAGAGAGAGAGGCTGAACTGTGAAGTTAGAGAGAGAGAGGCTGAACGGTGAAGTTAGAGAGAGAGAGGCTGAACTGTGAAGTTAGAGAGAGAGAGGCTGAACTGTGAAGTTAGAGAGAGAGAGAGAGAGAGAGAGAGAGAGAGAGAGAGAGAGAGAGAGAGAGAGAGAGAGAGAGAGAGATGAACTGCTACTAATTATGGCCACTTGTTGCACCAGGCTCACCTGGAAACCTACCTCCACCTGTTTCTACCCAGAATACAACACTGATTCTTCTTAATTTGAGGATATCATTTCTCAAAATGATATCCTAGATGTCTGCCAGCTTCCAAGGGCCAGTAGCCATACTGTGACATACTGCAGTCATTAGAATGTTCAGTTCTCAAAATGTTAATGTCATTATGTGAGCGGGTACTACCTGAAAGGGTTAAAGATGGTTGGAAGACTGAACTGTACACATTACTGCCACTTAGTGGGAAAAGTAACGTGACCATTATCCTCATTACAGAACAAATCAGGAGCCTTTAGGTGGCACTATAAACGTGAGAACAGTCAATTGCCCCTTACACATTCACATTATACACATTGTTGTACGAGAACATTGTCTGAGTCAATTGACCTATCTCAAACCCTGCCCTCTTTTCCTGATCCTCCAATCACAACTGTCGCTTTCCTTGCTGTCCACAAAGTTTGTCCGAGGGAAGCGACAGTTGTGATTGGAGGATCGTGATGGACAGGATACATCGCAAGCACTCACTCTTCCCACCTCAATGGGTTCCGGTGCCTTGCTCAAGAGAACTTTGGCAGAAATGGTGGAGTTGTAAACCCTCCAGTCACCAGCTCACAGCTGGAACACGATAAGATAAGATATTCCTTTATTGATCCCCTTGGGGAGATTCAGGCATCATAGCAGCATGGGGGAGGGGAGGCACAGGTAGTAGAATACACGATACGGGTCATAGAATTATAGTACAGTGGAGAAGTAAAAATTTAAATAGAATAAAAAGGCAGTGTAAACAATATAATTAACTCTGGACATGCATCCTCCTGTTGTTCAAGTCAAGAGTCAAGAGTTTTATTTGTCACTGCATACAAGTATACAATGAAATGCGGTGCTTGACTTTGTCTGTACTCTGGTAGAAGAAACAATCCCCTCTACCACAATTAGAATATACCCAAATCAAAAGCCCTGGGTAGATAAATCCGACATCTGACACTGACATCTTCAACCTGTCCTTGGAACAGGCTGGCATCCCCACCTGTCTGAAGAAGTCCACCATCATCCCTGTACCCAAAAAATCTATGCCCGCTTGCCTCAACGACTACTGCCCTGTAGCCCTTACCTCCATAGCCATGAAGTGCTTTGAGAAGCTAGTGAAGGGCTACATCTGTTCCTCCCTCCCCATCAACCTGGACCCCCTGCAATTTGCATATCGCCCCAACAGGTCCACGGAGGACGCCATAGCCCATGTGCTGCACACAGCAGCATCACACCTGGACAAGAGGCAGGGGAACTATGTGAGAATGCTGTTCATCGACTACAGCTCAGCATTCAATACCATAGTCCCCTCCAAACTCATAGCCAAGCTCAGGGACCTGGGCTTGAACTATGACCTCTGCCAGTGGGTCTTGGACTTCCTGACGGGCAGACCCCAGGTGGTAAGAGCAGGCAACTGCACCTCCTCATCCATCACGCTAAACATAGGGGCCCCCCAGGGCTGTGTTCTGAGCCCCCTCCTCTACTCCCTGTACACACATGACTGCGTGGCACAGCGGAACAACAACACAATCATCAAATTTGCTGATGACACAGTAGTGGTGGGCCTGATCTCTGCCAACGACGAGAGGGCCTACCTGGAAGAGGTAGAGAATCTGTCACAGTGGTGTCAGGAGAACTGCCTATCCCTGAACGTCAGCAAAACAAAAGAGATGATTGTGGACTTCAGGAGGTCGGGGGTCAAGGACTACAGCCCCCTCAGCATCGACGGGGCACCGGTTGAGAGAGTGAACAGTTTCAAGTACCTCGGAGCCCACATATCCGAGGACTTGACATGGACCACACACATTGACAGTGTTGTGAAGAAGGCACGACAACGCCTCTACTTCCTCAGGCGCCTAAGGAAGTTCCAAGTCAGTCAGAAGATCCTTAGGAACTTCTACTCATGTACAATAGAGAGCATCCTGACTGGCAACATCACCTCCTGGTTTGGGAATAGCACTGCACAAGACCGTAGCAGACTACAAAGAGTGACACGTTCAGCTGAACGCACAATTGGAGGGGGGCTTCCCACCCTCCAGAACATTTACAACAAGCGGTGCAGGGGGAAGGCTAAGAGAATTATTAAGGACTCGAGCCACCCGAACAACTGCCTCTTTGAACTGCTGCGGTCAGGCAAGCGATACCGGAGTCTTAAGGCGAGCACAGAAAGACTCAGAAGAAGCTTCTATCCCCAGGCCATCAGGCTGCTAAACGAACAATAAACACTATGCAACAACCATCAAATGCACACAGCACACACACCCACACGCACACACTCACTTAAACAAACAACACACTGCAGCACCCACTCTCCACACTTTAGATCACACAAACACACTTTATATTTATATTTATTGATAAAGGATTTGCACTACAACTCGTACACCTACTGTAAATTGTACCTAAATTGCACCTCATCCCATTTCTGCCTTGCACTATATAGTATTGCATATTAGTACACTGCATAGTATTGTATATTATATGGTAACTCAGTTACGTCTATTCTGCATCGAACATTGTCGTCTATACTGAACACTGTGACCTCATTTTTTTTTTACTTCTAATTTACATGCTATACTATGTTATTTTATTCATACTTATCTTGTCTTGCACAGTCTCTGGAGCGTAACAGTAAGAAGCATTTTGTATACAAGTATTCTGTATTTCTGTATGACAACTATTAAAGAAACTTGAACTTGAACTTGGGGGGTCTTGCCCGCAACGATTGTGCATAATACAATAATAATAATATAATAAGAATCCAATAAAACGACATTGTGCAATAATACAAGTAATCAAAGTAGGGCATATCGGTATATGTACATGAGTTTTTACAGAGCATGTTAGGACATGCTAGGTCCTGTGGTAGTGCAATACACTGTTAGCAGTTCAGTGCCGGAGTTGGAACCAGCAACCTTTCGGTTACGGGGCCGGCCTCTCCACCTTCGAGACGAACCTTCCTCCCCGGGGGGAATTAGATGAGAGGGTAATTGGGTTTGAAACAGAACTGGGGGAAAAGTTGTAGATGTAAATGCATAATTCAACTACACAACGAACGTGATTCACAATGAATATCTTATCTTCCAATTGACTTTTGCGGTCGCTCAAGCATCTGGCAAAAATCAAGCTCATCTCTCAACTAGTTCCAGCCTTTGGAGCCACATTCAGATTATACACACAGACTGTATATCCTTTTTTTTTTTTTTTTTTTTTTGCACAGGTGTGTTTTGCATTATGGAGTGAGTGTTCCAACACAAGTGGATTTTTGTTCTTTGTCGTCCCCTGGTTCGGTAGGATCTGATCCAGGATCAGTTGGCGCTGCTCGTCGAGGCGTACGCCGTAATCCAGTGTTTCTCTAACCGCCTTTAGGCTCTGGCAGAAGGCTATAGAGAGACTGTGGCCCATAACTGGAAGGTTAACAGGTTTGATCCCCCCTGTGACGGGTCGCCAGTAATGTCCATCCCAGTAAAAAGTGTGTTTGAGCAAGGCACTGAACCCCTTTAACCGCTGGTGCCGGTGCGTGTTCTTTTAAGAAGTATAACCAATACGCTCATCACTACGCGGTGGAATGTGGTCGATAGCGGCGCTCCGGACCAGAATCCCAACTCTCCATTCATTCAGCAGCAGCCTAATTTTCATCTCTACGGTAGTTGGCAGACGTGCCTTTCTATTTAAAGCACCATCTGATTGGAATCATCTTCCCAGCTCACTCGGAGCTATTACCTCTTTTTTGCCCCTGTAAGTCATCCTTGTTCACTCATCTCCAGACAAGCTGCTCCTGTTTTTAATGTATTTCTCTATTTTATTTTTATTTTGTTGTGTGTACATTTATGAAATGTATTTTGTTCTCCTCTCAGGAGGAATCTGTGGGTGTTGGACTGGGTGGGTTGTGCTTCTTCGAGCTACTGTCAGTATATGCATGGTTGTATTGTCTCGTATTGTGTCATGTATTGTATTTTCTTGTTACTCTGTGTTTAGGACCCCCTCGAAAAACGAGATGGTTAATCTCAAGGGGTTTATCCATTCAATAAATACATTTAAATTGCATAGCTCGTATTGGCCTAGCATTCCTCATTAAAGGGATAGTTCAGCTTTGGACATTAAGTTGTATGAAATACTCGCCAGTAGTGTAGTAGTGGATGCAAAGCTGAAGCTTCAATGCTTGAAGAAGACCGGAAGGGTGGGTCGAAATGTTGCATCTACTGCCTTTTTGTCAATTAAAACACCTTGGAACTACAAGTGAGTTGCGAGCCCCGCTTTGTTCTTATGTATTACTGTTTTTACAGTTTGGCTCAGTCAGCACCAACAAACGGAGGATGTGCGTTATTTATTTTTAGATGGGGCCCGAAAACAGCGCGGCATTCGGACATGCTGCTGCATCCACCTTAACCTCATCACATCCATCTTCAGCTCAATCACCCCCTCCATCTCTCTCTCTATCGCTCTCCCTCTGTGACTCAGTGGCAGCAGTGCGATAAAGATGAGAGACGCTTGTGCCGGGGAAGGTTGCCGGTTCGATCCCCAGTTCTGACGAGGGAATCTGGGAGTGGAAAGTTAATGAATAATGATCTACCCTCCGTGTAGGAGTGTAGCTGAACAAAACAAAAACATGTACACATTCAGCAAAACCCTGAGGAAATCAAGTATAAAAAATTAAGTAATTAAAAAAAGATAAATCACGTACAGTTATCTTTCACTTTCCCACTTACTTCTCCCCACCTCTCTCTACCTCCCTACCTTTCCCTTTATCGTTCTACCTCTCATTACCTCTATCTACCTCCCCCACCTCTCTCTACCTCCCCCCACCTCTCTACCTCCCCCACCTATATCTACCTTTCATCACCTCTCTCTACCTCCTCCACCTCTTTCTACCTCTCCCACCTCTATCCACCCCATCACCTATCTCTACCTCTCTCTACCTCATCCACCTATCTCTACCTCTCATCACCTCTCTACCTTATCCACATATCGACAGGTTATGTATATAATCTAGTTATATGAGTACTGGCTAAGCGTACCGCTCTTAAGCCATACCGAGATATACCTCATCTCATGTACCTAGTGTACTCCATCAACGAATAAAACAAAAATACACCCATCACCTGCCAGGCCCCGCCCCTAGTGGCGTACTATATAGTACTAGGCGTGGGTTACCACTCACTCTTCCTCGGACAAGATCGTTTCCAAAGAAAAGTTTCCCCAAGGGAACTCGGGGCACGGCTGAGGTAAATCCCCAAAGCCCGGACCGGACATGACAGGTGAAGGCCCGCCTCCAACTCACTAGCGTGAGGAGGCGGATGAAACGCCTGAACCACAATATCCCTGGAGCGGAAGGAACTCCAGATATTTTTTAGGCACGAAGGCAGGATTAGGCCGCAGAGTGGCACCGCAATCGGAAACGAAAAGACAGGCACTCTGGTCGTACCGAGAGAGCACAAAGCTCACTCACCCCGTTTAGCGGAGGTGACGGCCAGCAAGAACGCGGTCTTGAACGACAGCTGTTCCAACGGCGCTTGCTCAAGAGGCTCAAACGGGGGCCAAGGACAACCGACCGAGGACCAATTGAAGATCCCAACTCGGAGCCAAAGAGCGTTTTACCGGCTTAACGCGTCGGGCGCCAAGCAGGAAACGCTTCACAAGAGGGTGGCTGAACAAAACATCACCCTCAAATCCCTCATGATAAGAGGATATAGCTGCTGCATATACCCTCACCGTCGAAGCCGACAGTCTATCAAGGAGAGACTGGAGGTAAACAAGGACAGCATCCAGGGGGCAGGACACCGGGTCCCTGCCCCCCGCCTTACACCACTCTTGGAACATACGCCATCTGCCCGCGTAAAACGCGACAGTGGAGGGAGCATGCGCATTCCGGATGGTATCAACCACAGAAGGGTCCATCCTCTCCAGACTTACCCTCTCACCAGCCACACCATCAGACGTTGGCACAACACCGGGTACTGAAACAGCGACCCGTGTGCTTGAGAGAGGGCCGTCGCCAACCAAGGAATAAGCCATGGCGGAGCTACCAGTAGCTGGATCAGGACCGGGAACCACACCGCCGTGCCCCGGTCCGGCGCGACCAGGATCACTGTCCTGCGCTCCCTCCGTATCCACTCCAACAGCTGACCCAACAGATGTATAGGAGGAAAGGCGTACAGAAGGCCGGGCGGCCATGGAAACATCGAGAAGGCATCCACCCCCAAGGGGGGATGATCTGCCCGACTGACCGAGAACCACAAGGGGCACTTGTGAGAGCGTCGGCTAGCAAACAGATCCACTGAAGCCTCCCCGAAGCGATCCCAGATCTGCCTGACTATATCATGGCGCAGTTCCCACTCGCCGACACGAGGACCGCCCCGAGACATCATATCCGCGCCCACATTCTCCATGCCAGGGATGTGGAGCGCCCTCAGACTGCGCAGCCTGCCAGATGCCCAGAGTTCGACCGCCGCCCGGCCCGAGATGCCAGAGTTTGACCGCCGCCCGGTGCAGGCGGATGGATCGAGTCCCACCCCGCCTGTTGATCCAAGACGAAAACCCCGAGCGTGTCGTTGGAACATGCCCCGAAGATTCCAGGGGTAAGCAAACCTCCGGTAAGCATTCAATATTACGCAATTTCTCTAAACTTTTCATAACAACTAGTTGCATAGGGCGTCTTGCATCCGCTATGATGGAAACGAAAATAGAGGACGAGTGAGTGGTAACCACGCCTAGTACTATATAGTACGCCACTAGGGGCGGGGCCTGGCAGGTGATGGGTGTATTTTTGTTTTATTCGTTGATGGAGTACACTAGGTACATGAGATGAGGTATATCTCGGTATGGCTTAAGAGCGGTACGCGATGCCAATACGAAATATAACTACCTCCCCACACCGCTATCTACCTCTCACTTTCTCTATCTACTTATCCCCTTCTCTCTCTGATGAGGGAATTTGGGAGTGGAAAGTTAATGAATAATGATCTACCCTCCATTGTAGGAGTGTAGCTGAACAAAACAAAAACACATACACATTCAGCAAAACCCTGAGGAAATCAAGTATAAAAAATTAAGTAATTAAAAAAAGATAAATCACTTACAGTTCTCTTTCACTTTCCTACTTACTTCGCCCCACCTCTCTCTACCTCCCTACCTTTCCCTTTATCGTTCTACCTCTCATCACCTATGTCTACCTACCCCCACCTCTCTCTACCTCCCCCACCTATCTCTACCTTTCATCACATATCTCTACCTCATCCACCTCTTTCTACTTTTTCCACCTATCTCTACCTCTCATCCACCTCTCTATACCTCCTCCACCTCTTTCTACCTCTCCCACCTATATCCACCCCATCACCTATCCCTCTCATCACCTCTATATACCTCATCCACATATCTACCTCCTCACACCGCTATCTACATCTCCCCTTCTCTCTCTACCTCCCCCACCTGTATCTATCTATATATCTCCCCCACATCACTCTACTTCTCCCTTTCTCTATATACATCCCCCCTCCTCCCCCCACATATCTCTACATCCAGTGTTTCCCCTACCATTGCCTTGGCGGGGGTGGCCCGCCCCGCTAACGGGACCCCCCGCCCCCCCCTGAAAAAGTTATAATTAAAAAAAGAATTAAATATATATATATTTTTTAATACTTTTTTTTTTATTAAAGTTTGCTTTAATCACAGTAACGTTGGCGAGCTAGCTAAATTATACATAAATCGGTTTTCATATAAATCAATCAATTCACTAAGACTTTAAAACGGTGGTGCGGCACAGAAAAACGCTGACCAAAAAACCTACCAAATCCATTCCGTTCCTGTGGGAAACACTGTCCATGTATTGTAAATAGTTCATATGTGTGTTGTCACTACTGTATGTAAAATTGTAAATAAGTTAATTTTTGTGTTAATATTTATTTACCTAATTTATGTGCAATTGTTTCATTTCAGCTCAGTGTAGAGAAATGCACCGATACTAACAACCGCCATACGACACTGTTGACACCACGTATCCGTGACACGTGCGCCCCGCGACAACACTAGTAGTTTTGGGGGGCCTACTACCCCCCCTGAAAAAAATCCTAGGGGAAACACTGACATCCCTACCTCTCCATGTAGCTGTCTACCTCCTTCCACATATTTCTACCTCTCCCTGTATCTATCTACATCCCACACCTCTCTCTACCTCTTGTCGTTATCTACCTATCCCATATATATCTACCTCTCTCTACCTCTCCCACCTATATACCTCTCTCCTACATCTACCTCTCCCACGGGCCGTAGCCAGGGTTTAGAAATTAGGGAGGTCCATTTATTTTTTTGGTCCAGACCGGCCCACCATAATCGGTCGGACACCACCCACCAGTACACCATCCTTGCGGTCCCCTTAAATATGCGTACCTACTGTACTATTCCCCCAACCTACTACAAAGCTGGGTAGTAAGTGCCATGGACAAGTGGACCAGTACAAGTGGACCAGTGTACTCAGTCATGTACCACAGCCCCATCTCAGTCATGTACCACAGCCCCCTCTCAGTCATGTACCACAGCCCCCTCTCAGTCATGTACCACAGCCCCCTCTCAGTCATGTACCACAGCCCCATCTCTCAGTCATGTACCAGCCCCATCTCAGTCATGTACCACAGCCCCCTCTCAGTCATGTACCACAGCCCCATATCTCAGTCATGTACCACAGCCCCCTCTCAGTCATGTACCACAGCCCCATCTCAGTCATGTACCACAGCCCCATCTCAGTCATGTACCACAGCCCCATCTCAGTCATGTATACGTACCAGCCCCCCTCTCAGTCATGTACCAGCCCCCTCTCAGTCATGTACCAGCCAGCCCCCTCTCAGTCATATACCAGCCCCCTCTCAGTCCTGTATATCAGCCCCCTCTCAGTCATGTACCAGCCCCCTCTCAGTCATGTACCACAGCCTCCTCTCAGTCATGTACCACAGCCCCCTCTCAGTCATGTACCACAGCCCCCTCTCAGTCATGTACCACAGCCCCCTCTCAGTCATGTACCAGCCCCCCTCTCAGTCATGTACCACAGCCCCCTCTCAGTCATGTACCACAGCCCCCTCTCAGTCATGTACCAGCCCCCCTCTCAGTCATGTACTGTACCTGCATGACTGGCGGGGGGGTGCTTAGTAAGAGATGTGATTGGACCAGCCCAGTGTCAGTCAGTACCAATGGGCCGCTGTCCCAGCCTAGTAGTGGGCCGGTCGTTGACCAAACGTAAAAACAAATAAAAAAAAACTTTTTTTCTTTTTGTAAATAATTTAATTTTTTTTAATAGTTACAAATAGTTACAGAGGTCCAGACCTCGGTGACCTCATAGCTGGTTACGGCCATCCCACCTCCCTCTACCTCTATCTCTCCCACCTATATCTACCTCTACTTATTTATCTACCTATGTCATTATCTTTCTACCTCTACCTTTCCCTTTATCGTTCTACCTATCATCACCTCTATCTACCTCCCCCACCTATATCTACCTCCCCCCACCTCTCTCTACCTCCTCCACCTATTTCTACCTATTCCACCTATCTCTACCTCTCATCCACATCTCTATACCTCCTCCACCTCTTTCTACCTATCCCACCTTTATCCACCACATCACATATCTCTACCTCTCTACCTCATCCACTTATCTCTACCTCTCATCCACCTCTCTATACCTCATCCACATATCTACCTCCTCACACCGCTATCTACCTCTCACTTTCTCTATCTACTTATCCCCTTCTCTCTCTGACGAGGGAATCCACTTACTTCTCCCCACCTATCTCTACCGCCCTACCTTTCCCTTTATCTCTCTACCTCTCATCACATATCTACCTCCCCCCACCTCTCTCTACCTCCCCCACCTATCTCTACCTCCCACACACCGCTCTACCTTTTGTCGTTCTCTACCTATCCCACATATCTCTACCTCTCCCACATATATTTACATATATACCTCTCTCATACATCTACTTCTCCCACCTCCCTCTACCTCTACCTCTCCCACCTAACTCTACCTTTTCTTTCTCGACCTATGTCATTCTCTTTCTACACCCCCACCATCTCTATCTCCCCCACCTCTATTTACCTCTCCTCGCATCTCCACTTATTTATCTACCTCTCCACTTATTTATCTACCTACCCAGAGAGTCCAGATGACTCATATTCCCAAATGAGATGTGCCAGAATTTCCAAGTAATAGGCAATTTATCAGCTTATAATATGCATGTCACGTTTGTAGTGCAAACTTCCCAGAATTGCAGGTTAACAAACAGTTCACCTGCTTTCTTCATACAATCTTATTGTAACTAGGATATTTGCTGGAAAAAAGTATTGCTTTTGTGCATAGATCACTAGATTAATCAGCTTATAATACACATTTTACGTTGGAATTTCCTGGTTAAATGAAGATGACGTTAAATATCTCGTTAAATACTTGAGCAACAAACTGTATAGATGTAACAAAAATATTTGCTTGGGGGAAATGTTTTTAATGCATACAGTAGCTCAATTAACAAAAAAACTAGTTTGTGCTCAAATGTGCTCATTCAGAAAAACACTCATCCACCCCTCAAAGTTCCTTCGGAACTTCGGAAAAGCACTACCCCCAGAGCAGGGTCCTTTGGGGGGGTAAAATAATCTCCATGAACCTGGTTCCATGATACGAACACCCTGAGTCCCTGAAGAAGTCCCTAGTTCCCGGGGGAAAGCTCCTGGGGTGCAAAGGTGGCTATAGTACAACAAAACGTGCCCTCAGTGACCAGCAGACCAGTCAGCTTCAATGCCATGCTGAGCGCATATTAAAAAGACACAGGAACACAAAACATAATGTTATCTCTCTCGTGTGGAGAGAGCAAAATGAAGGACAGGGAGGAAGGGATGGAGCTGGAACTCTTGGATGGATGGAGGGAGGGAGCGAGGGAGTGAGAGAGAGAGAGAGAGAGAGGGAGAACATATCGAGTGTATTTCCATGGAGATTGATATTCTGACATTATTTGGAATACTTTAGTATTCTGAGCTGATTTTCGAGCTGATGCATCTGACTGCCATATCCCATTTGCAAGAGCTCATATCCCATGTCTGACTACGAGAGACATAAAAACGGATCCCATTATAGAATATATCGGTTACCTGCCAGAAATGTGTAACCAGTAACATAATCCATGGCCGGCAGGAAGACCCGCACGGGGGAGGTGAATGGACAACGCATCAACACCTACCTCTGAAGTGCCTTTGTGCCGCGCACTCAGCCTCCAGCTGCTCCAGTGAACTGTTACGATTCAGCCGCGGACTCTCCGCTCAGGCCTCTGCTTCAGGCGCTCAGCTAAGGATGATAAATGCCATTTTTATTTTTCTCTTTTATTTAACCAGGTCCCATTGTGATTATTAGAGCCATAATGGACTTAAGTTGATTTGATTACAGCGGCACGTGGTGTAGTGGTTAACAGCGTCGCCTCACAGCGAGAAGGTCCAGGGTTCGCTTCCCGCTTGGGGACCAGGTTTCCGCATTGCCAGGTACCCAGGTGGGGTATCTCCCGGGCCCTTGTGTGGAGTTTGCATGTTCTCCCCGTGCTTGCAAGGGTTTCCCCCCCGATAAGAGGAACCCGATGGAAAAACATGCACAACAACAGATCGCTAACACTGTCGCGTCCCTGGCGAAGACGGGCAGGAGCACTTGGATTGGTCCCCGGGGCGCGGTCCCTCGCCGACACCCCTATCTGCTCCCGGCTGCCCTTGGGGGGGAAGGATGGCGGGATGGGTCAAGTGGAGAGACTCAATCGCATCGGCGACCCAACAATTGCATGTGTGTGTGTGCCGCCCATTGCATGTGTGTCACTGCATGCCAAATTAAAGACTTCTCCAAAGTCCTGCATTATTATTATTATTATTATTATTATTATTATTATTATTATTATTATTATTATTATTATTATTATTATTATTATTATTATTATTAATTTGACATGTGAAATATGAAATTAAGAACATAACATATGAATGTATTATATTATTATACTTACCTTAGTTATGGTTTATGTGTGGAAAGTATGTGCATATTACTTATATTTATATATCTAGGTATCTTATGCTTACCTTGCTCTGGCTCCCTCTTCAGGTAAATCTATTGATATAAATCTGATTGATGAAACGCTACTTACCTGTCGAGGGCCTATATAATAATCAATCACCTGGGAGAGTCCTCGTTAGACGGGAAGTGAACCTGTTTTTGACCACACACACTCGACCGCTCAAACGAAAGATATTGTTTTATTGCATTTATTGTTTTGGATTTATGTTGAAACTGTAGAGAATATTTTTGTTAATGTTAAAGCAAATACATTTTATTTTAGTTGGAATTTTAACGCTTGTTCTCTACTGGTTATTATCTGGATTGTGGAGGATTTGTGCGTCAGGAAACCACCCGCTCTAACTTGGATGGTGGCTATTGTTTTGTTGAAAAGAAGCCACTATAGTGATCCAAGATCTCTTTTTACAAGGGAGACATGGCCAAGAATAGCAGCAACACAAAGTTTCACAATGAATAAACACAAACGACATTACAGCTCAAAATATATCAAAATTATCAGATGAAACATTTGCGCAGAGGAAAGCCTGGTTACAATAGCCTGCTTACTTCACCATAGCCTTAAATACATTCAGGGCTACCAAGCTTTGCATTTTAAGATCAGACTGAAGATTGTTCCGAGCAGTAGGTGTGGAACACCGAAAAGCTTTCTTTAATTTCCGTTCAGACTTTTTTTTTTTTAGCACGTCATGTCTACTTTTCCCTGACTCACTTATTTTTCCGACTGTTGTCTGTTGCCTGCTCTCTTTCAGACTCTTGGGAAAGACTTCGAACAACAACAATAACAATGACTGAGTCCATGTACACATAAGGAAGGCCAGTTTACCTTTAAATATAATGGAAAAAAGCATTTCATATAAAAGTATTCTGTATTTTTGTACGACAACTAATAAAGAAACTTGAACTTGATACACAATGGTGAGTAAGAGATCCACAGTTTGTAATGCATCACAGAGCCCCATGATTCAGTTCAGATTCGAGTGGGTATTTTTCCCCCAAAAGAATTATGCTTTGTCTCATAGCAGCGCTTCTTATAATAACCGCCAAGGTCTCAGAACATAATGAAGCATACTGGTTTTTAACTGCCTGTGGGGAGAATGAACATGTAAGAGGGTCCATTCTTGATTAAACGTTCTGTTTTTTTGCCGTCTACTTTTCTATTTTTAGATACATTTTAGCACGCCTTGTCTACTTTTCCCTGACTCACTTATTTTTTAGACTGTTGTCTCTTGTCTGGTCTCCCCGTCTCTCCCCTCCCTGTGTATTTTAATTATTTTTTATTTTTATCTATTTTTAGTGCTGCTTATAGTTTTTAATATGCTCCCTCTGTACAGCACGTTGTGCCCCTGTGGCTGTTACAGCGCTTTATAAATAAAGTTGGATTGGATTGGATTGGATATCAAACTCACACACTGACTCTGGTCTCTCCCCTCCCTGTGTATCAAACTCACACACTGACTCCGGTCTCTCCCCTCCCTGTGTATCAAACTCACACACTGACTCCGGTCTCTCCCCTCCCTGTGTATCAAACTCACACACTGACTCTCTGGTCTCTCCCCTCCCTGTGTATCAAACTCACACACTGACTCTGGTCTCTCCCCTTCCTGTGTATCAAACTCACACACTGACTCTCTGGTCTCTCCCCTTCCTGTGTATCAAACTCACACACTGACTCTCGTCTCTCCCCTCCCTGTGTGTCAAACTCACACACTGACTCTGGTCTCTCCCCTCCCTGTGTGTCAAACTCACACACTGACTCTCTGGTCTCTCCCCTCCCTGTGTATCAAACTCACACACTGACTCTCTGGTCTCTCCCCTCCCTGTGTGTCAAACTCACACACTGACTTGAGTCGCGATGCTTATCAGAATGTGCAGATCTGATTGGCAGAGTAGCGTCACGCAATGCATGCAATTGGTGTCATGGGTGCCCCTGGGTGTCCTCTGTGTCCTGGGTGTCCTCTGTGTCCTGGGTGTCCTCTGTGTCCTGGGTGTCCTCTGTGTCCTGGGTGTCCTCTGTGTCCTGGGTGTCATCTGTGTCCTGGGTGCCCTGGGTGTCCTCTGTGCCCTGGGTGTCCTCTGTGTCCTGGGTGTCCTCTGTGTCCTGGGTGTCCTCTGTGTCCTCTGTGCCCTGGGTGCCCTCTGGGTCCTGGGTGTCCTCTGTGCCCTGGGTGTCCTCTGTGTCCTGGGTGTCCTCTGTGTCCTGGGTGCCCTGGGTGTCCTCTGGGTCCTGGGTGTCCTGGATGCCCTGGGTGTCCTCTGGGTCCTGGGTGTCCCGGGCAGCTGAACCAGTGCCGTAAAGGCAAAAGAAGTAGGCAACTGTTGGTGTTGGGAGCTGAGCGATCATGGAGTAGACGTGTTTTCACATGAGCTCCCTTCTACCGTGCTGAATATACGTTTCTCCCCATTAGTCTTTATTTTATTTTTATTTGTTTTTTATCTGTTTGCTAGGTCGTCGTGTTTAGTATACATTCATCAACTTTTTTCGACTTTCTACGATGGCGGGGGTGGAAACCAGAGCCATGAAAGAGTTAGGCACGACACCGACACCGCCGAGCATGGCCGTACCGTCTCCCGCTGTCGGGGAGTTAAGCGAAGCTGTGCTCTTGGTCATGACCAAGCTACACGCAGAATCTGAGACACGCATCGCTGAAGCACAGAAGAAAGTACACGCAGACTCTGAGGCACGCATCGCTGAAGCACAGAAGCAAGTGCTGGCGGATTTCTGTATCAGCCTCCGTCGTGAGATATCAGAAGAAATACGGCTGGCGGTAGTCCCGCTGACAGACAAGATGGAGACGATTCACGCTGCCTCATCGGCTAATGCTAACGAACTAGCCATGCTAACGACGGAGGTATCATCACAATGTGAGAAGATGGCGGGTCTTGAATCCGCCCTGCTGGCTAGGCAGGCTGAAGTCAACAAACTACAGTCGGCGATGGAGGAGATGCAGTCCCGGGATAGACGCCACAACGTCAGGATTGTTGGAGTACCGGAGACCAGCGGTGAAGGCCGTCTCTCTGAGACCATGCCCGAACTGCTGCAGAAGATACTAGGGACGGACGTCCTCCCCTCGCCTCCTATCTGTGAGTCGGCTTACAGAGCGGGCAGGTTTTCTCCCGGCGTGAACAAAGAACCGAGGCCCATCATAGTCAAGCTGAACAGACTCCAACAGAGAGAAATCATCATGCGGTCGGCTCGTACCAGAAGGGGTACTCTGAGGTTTGGCGATCACAAAGTGGCCATTTTCGAGGACTTTACACCGGAGGTTCAAGCTCAGAGAGCCGAGTACAAGGTGGTCCTGACTAAGCTATGGAGACTAGGCCTGAGGCCCACGTTATTCGCTCCCGCGAAACTATCTGTGTTGGAGAAGGTCGGTGGTCAGCGTTTGTTTTGGTCGTTGGCTAAAGCGAAGGAATATCTCGCGAAGACACCCGAGTCTGTTGCTTGATATCTATGGAGGGTGAGTGACTTGGCGGTTTGGGCCTATATACATTGATTAGGTCGACTATTCACAAACACTTGCTGTCATGCCCAGACATGCTAACTGTCCTCTGCCCATCCAACTAGCGGGGCTTCCCAATGACTTCTGTTACTTGCTAAAGCTGACCTCATGGTCGTACTTGTGTATCGCCTCTTTGGAAGCTAACGAGCTAGATGAACAATGTACATAGTAGGCTAACGTGCTATCCGGATTCGTCACTAGCTTACGCGCTAGCCTCGGGCTAGCCAGCGGGCTTCGACTATGGTCTGCGCTGAGACATTCGTTAATGGTTACGTATTTTGGTTGCTGTTGCTGTTCAAAGGGACATTGGTTTGCACAGTTCAAGAGTGACCGAGTCCCTAACTAACTTCTGGTATGCTTTTTATTTTTATATCCAGGTTGTTTTGAGCTTTGGTGATCCAAAGTAGATACCAAGGTCGGTTGAATATGCATAAACAATAATTGATAACAGGTTGGGTCGGGTATGGCTTGCACTTAATGGCTATATGGTTATATGGCTTGCACTCTAACCATTACCCTCTCTTCCTTTCTTTTTTCTTTCCTACTGTCGCTGTTTTTATGTCATCTATATGCGCGATTTAAATGTGATCCGGTTCTACCTTGGACTAACTACTGACAAGCCTTAATTTTGTTTTGAATTTTCCGTGAGGCACTTATGCTATAACGTTGATACATTAATATGCAGACTCCAGGGTAGATGGTTACAGGTTGATGCTGAGTAATTATATAATAATTAGTGTCGCTGTTTTAAGGGCAATTGAATGAGCAATTAACCTGTGACCCGAACCTGCCTTGGACTATCGGCTGGGATGCTTTAATTTAATTTTGTATTGAATTTTCCTATATGTTTTAATGGCATTTGAATGAGCAATTTAAATGTGATCCGGTTCTACCTTGGACTAACTACTGACTCGCCTTAATTTTGTTTTGAATTTTCCGTGAGGCACTTATGCTATAACGTTGATACATTAATATGCAGACTCCAGGGTAGATGGTTACAGGTTGATGCTGAGTAATTATATAATAATTAGTGTCGCTGTTTTAAGGGCAATTGAATGAGCAATTAACCTGTGACCCGAACCTGCCTTGGACTATCGGCTGGGATGCTTTAATTTAATTTTGTATTGAATTTTCCTATATGTTTTAATGGCATTTGAATGAGCAATTTAAATGTGATTCGATCCTACCTTGGACTAACTGCTCCGACCGATATCTTTATTGAAACAATGTATGATGACAGGTGGTGTCAGGTGTTGCCTATTACCATCCCCGGATTGATTAATGAATGATTGTGTTTCATTCTAATCTTACATAGGTTGGGTCATTTCAGCCGTTGTGCCTGATCAGAGGGACGGCTAAAGGGGTGCACTTTGACCATAACCTTTTTTTTTTCCCTTCCTCCTTTTTTTGTCATTGTTTAATTGACACTGTTCACACAATTTTGCACAATTAACCTGTGACCCGAACCTGCCTTAGACTATCGGCTGGGATGCTTTAATTTAATTTTGTATTGAATTTTCCTATACCTTTTTGGGCTATAACAATGTGATGTTGAAGCGCAGATTCCGAAATAGAGGGCTGCAGGTTGATGCGGAGTTATTATTTAATAATGGCTATTTTTACCATTATGGTTTTCTCATGTTGGGGCCAGGGCTCAGGTGGTTTTCGACCGATATCTTTATTGAATTTTATTTTATTATTATTTGTGTTTATTGGACTAGTGGGGGTTTACTCAGGGGTTTATCTAGAGGGGGGTGGGAGTGGGAAGCGTCTTATTGATCCATGTCTCTAGTGGGAAGTGATAGGAAGATGACCATCCTCAGTGGGTGGGGCATAGGGTGGGGATTGGAGAGTGGGTATAGAGGAACTTATAGTAGGACGGGTGGGTTAGGGTTTAGAGTAGAAGGAGGGGGGGTTGTAGCTGGGGTGGTATTTTTATGTGTTCTATGTACTGTTGTCTTATATATGTGTAAGTGTTCCTCCTCTGAACTCCTGGGATTGACCGTCCGGGCCCGCCGGGATCGGCACCTCTGTACTCAGCCTGGCTGCACGGGTATGTTCTCTACGCACTTATACAAGCTCGACCATGGCTAAATTGAATATTTTAATTTGGAACGCAGGAGGGCTTAACGCCCCACACAAGCGTGCCAGTGTCCTTTGGCTATTGAAGAGGAGAAATATTGACCTTGCTCTCCTTAGTGAGACGCATTTAATGGTAGGTGACGTGTCAAGACTGGCAAATCGGCAATATCACGTTATCTCCGCATCCTCAGCCGATGATAAGACGAAAGGAGTAGTCATAGTTACAAGACGTAACCTTGATATCAAAATCTTGGATGTATGGTCGGACACGGAGGGAAGGATTACTATAGCAAAAGTTGAATTCTTGCATAGGAAGATGGCTATAATAGCATTGTATGCTCCTAACACATTTGATTCAGCGTTCTATAATACAATCACGAAGAATATGTTGGAACTTAATGGATACGCTCTCATTGTGGGTGGCGATTTTAATGCGTGCTGGGATGCGGAGATGGATAGGTCTGGGCCCTCTGAAACGAGCGACCAGAAACGGGCCTCTAAGGCCCTCAGGATGTGGGCCAAAGACACGGGGCTCTCAGACCTCTGGCGCTTATGCAACCCCACCCTCAGAGATTACTCTCACCTGTCAGCCAGACACAAAAGCTTCTCTCGAATTGACTATGCATTCGCGTCCCCTAATATGTTTGATAGTTTCGATGTCTCATTGGTTCCCTTGGCTCTCTCAGACCACAAGGGGATTTTCCTTACGGCAACCTTTGGCAGGCTCTCCGCAAGAGCTCCCAGATGGCGTTTTAATTCGACCTTGCTAAAGAACGATGACTTCTGTTCTGAGTTCAGGAGTAAACTAGCTGAATTTTTGCAGATCAACGTTGGCACAGTAGAAGACCCTAGGGTCCTGTGGAACGCATTGAAAGGATTCATCAGGGGTCATGTCACACTATTTGCCTCCAATTTGCGAAAATCCCGGTCAAAAAAGCTAGAAGGACTGGAATCATTATATGCGGACCTATACGCATCCTTGCAAACTGACTATAATGAACGACTAAACACACAACGTAAGATAGTCAAAAAAGAAATAAACTCCATACTTAAACAACAGTCTGAGTTTTTGATACACAGGACAAGACAAAATTACTATTTTCACGGCTCCAGACCTAGCCATCTATTGGCAATGAAAATACGATCAAATGATCATTTCTCAGATATCCCCTCGATTAGGACGAGCCAGGGTGCAGTCACTACTGATTCGAAAAAGATCAATGACACTTTTAAAGAGTTTTACTCACAGTTATATAGCTCAGAGGGTAATCTGGATGACTCTAGATTTGAATCGTTCATTGGCGGGCTTGAGATACCCCACATTTCTGAGGAAGAGGCCAAGGAACTGGGGAGACCGATTACTCTCGTAGAATTGAGGGAGACTATTGTTGAAATGCAGAGGGGTAAGGCGCCAGGCTGGGATGGTATTCCACCCGAAGTGTATTTAGCTTTCTGGGACCAACTGGGTCCATTGATGCTCGATATGATCAATTACGCTATCGAACAAGGGGAGTTCTCAAGAGATGTCAATATGGCGTTGATTTCTTTACTTCTCAAAAAGGACAAAGATCCCAATGATTGTGGTAGCTATAGACCCTTGAGTCTTCTCGGGGCCGATTTAAAGGTGTTTGCCAAGGTGCTGGCCCGTCGCCTGCAGAGATTTATGTCTGTATTGGTACACTGCGATCAAACTGGTTTTATCCCGGGGCGTCTGGCTGCAGATAATCTTAGGAGGCTGTTGCATGTAATCGATAACAGTAAAGACAATACAACTCCATCCACAGTTCTGTCTTTGGATGCCATGAAGGCGTTTGACAGACTTGAGTGGTCATATCTGTGGAAGGTACTTGAGGTCATGGGTCTTGGAAAGAGTTTTATTCATATGATTAAAGTCCTGTATGCCTCGCCGTCTGCGATGATACTGACAGGCAAAAACTGTTCCACACTCTTTCCAGTCTCCAGATCTTCTAGACAGGGTTGCCCTCTGAGCCCGGGACTGTTCGCGCTTTCCCTCGAACCTTTGGCCCAATTTATTAGGCAATCGGAGGACATCGTCCCCATAATGGTCAACAATACTCCACACAAAATTGCTCTCTATGCGGATGACCTGCTGATTTTCATGGACGACCCCTCCCGGTCGGCCACAAAATTATTGAGGATAATCGACGACTTTGGTAAATTGTCAGGTTTTAAGATTAACTGGAACAAATCAGCCTGCCTACCTCTTAATGAACTGGCCAAGGCGGTACGACTACCAGCTGATATCCCCATAGTAGAACATTTCAAATACCTGGGCATAGAGATATTCCCCACGCTGAACCAAACTACTAAGTACAACTTCACGGGTACTTATGATAAAATACGCCAGGATCTAGACAGGTGGTCGTCCCTTCCTAACTCCTTACAAGCCCGGGCTTCCATAATCAAAATGAACATCCTGCCTAGGATAAATTTTATTAGCTCAATGCTCCCCCTGCCCCCTCCAATAGACCACTGGCGCAAGGTACAATCGATGGTATCTAAGTTTGTCTGGAATAACAAACGCCCGAGAATCAAAAGGGCTACTACTCAACGTAGGAAACAAGATGGGGGCCTCGCAATCCCTGATTTTAAACTGTATTTCTGGTCCTTTTCACTGAGACCTTTGATGTGCTGGCTAGACCCTGTAGAGGCTGTATCGTGGCGCTCCTTAGAAGCGGCGGCGGTGTCTCCGCTAAGATTACAGGATGTAGTGTACTCCACTGTCTCTATTGCGAAATGCCGGCTGAGGTATGGACCGATCATAACTCACGTGATCCAAACGTGGCGTAATGTACAGAGGTCGTGTGGGGTTAAATGCCCTTGGCACCTGGACTCTCCAATTTTTAATAACCAGCAATTACTTGTTGGACACAAGCCGGTTAATATTCCTCAATGGCAAAGGAGGGGAGTGCATACTCTGGAGGATATTTATGATAAGAACGGCCTCCGTGCGTTTCAGGACTTAAGAGAATTTTATGATCTACCCGGCGAGTCCTTCTTTCTTTACCTTCAACTAAGGTCAGCACTGAGGGCGCATGGCGTACCGTGGGCTCAAGCCTTGCACCCACACCCCTTCCTCAGGCTCATAGTGGACAGGACGACATCCAGAGGGTTTGTCTCCGACTTTTATACGCTCTTAATTCAATCCACGTATAAAAATTTATCATTGGATACAATCTGGCGTGTGGATATACCGGAGTTGGACCCCGAGTTTGACTGGGATGATGTTTGGGCAAATGTGGCATTATCTTCCCGCAACCCCAATCACCAGCAAATTAATTTTAATTATATTCATAGGACCTATCTTACACCTAGGAAGCTATTTGCTATGGGACTGATAACCGACTCTCGGTGCACTTTGTGCTCTCAAAAGGCCACTGGCACTTATATGCATATGTATTGGGATTGCCCACCAGTGGCCCGCTTCTGGAGGTCAATAACGGACAAACTTTCAGATCTGTGTGGCTTAACTATCCCATTCACAGCTGTTACGCTACTCCTGAACGATATAACGACACTACCCGCGTCCGTACAACTGAAAAGGGTTGTCCTAGCGGGCGTCACAGCAGCGAAGAAGCTAATAGCAATGAGATGGAAGGAGCCTGAGAAGCTTACAATGATTAACTGGTCCCTAACTCTATTGGATGTGATTTATCTTGAGATATCCACAGCCCGGGTGATCGGGGTAGGGCAGGCTGGAATTGACCTGTGGTTCGCAGCAGCTGAGAAGGTAAAGACCGCAGTGTGCGGCTGAGCGGGGTTGGGGCGCTTGATCGGGGGGGTCCGGCGGTCTCTGGGGAGGGGGAGGAGGAAATGTCTTGTCTGTCTTGGTTTTTGTCTTGTCCTTCTTAACTTTGACTGGGGGGATTTTAGGGGGGGTTGGTATTTAGCTATTCTGCGCTATATGTCAACTCACATGCCATCTCCCCAAGAGACTAATATTGACAGACTGATTGACCTGTCAACCAACTTGGAGGAAGAATTTCTTTCTTCTTACACTTTACCTTCTGCAAGTTTGGCAGTCTTGAACATGTGTAAGGGACCTAGGCTATCTACAGTAAATCTGCGGCAACACTCTCATAAACAATCTTTTAAGTCACTCCACTTTGTAAAGGTGGGGAAAGGTTGCCATGTTTTGAAGACCCTTTGTGTTATTGAAGTAGCCATCTATATTTGATAGGTTGGACGCTGTTTCTTTTTCTTTTTGTCTTTATAATTTATTATTCTGTATTATTATTGTTTGTTATTCTCCTGTGAAAGTTATGTTTTTTGTTACTGTGGTTATTGTGTTGTCCTGTTTCGTGTAATTAATAATAAAAAAAATTTGATCAAAAAAAAGAAGTAGGCAACTGTTAAAAATGAATGCAAAATGTATTCATTCTCAATAATTTATCGGTTATAGATCCAGGTGTGTGGATAGTGTCAGACTGCGGTTGTACTGGGCCGCTACACACTGCAACAGTGTCACAGCTCGCTTGGCAAATCTAACCTTGGTAAATAAATGGGGTAACCTCTTAATGGGCGGGCACATTTGGCATAAAACGCCTATCGGTGGCAGTCTGTAAGTAAATTGGTCACTATTCTGGAACCATTTGGAACAACGTATGTCCTCTTTTGAAAGGAAACAGTGCTACTGTAATAGAGTTACAGAGGTTTTGAATTTGTTTTTACTTACATCTGAATTCCTTTGCAAACAGATGCCTGAAAAATGAGTGTTTTACACATTTGTTTGTTTATCCAAAACGGCCATTGGCACCAATGCATGCAATTTCATTGGCTACAAAAACGGTAAAATCATTTTCACCAATCAGTTTGGTCTTAGAACCCGAGGGGAATACGGACAGAGGAGAGAGGTGAAGTACAGAGAGAGACGTGCGAGGGAAAAAGGGGGAGTCACGGAAGAAAGGAGGCCAGGTGGAATGTTTTGTGGCGAGGGAGGGACGGAGGGGAGTGGTAGAAGAGTGAATGTATGGAGGGGTGACAGGGGCGAGAGAGGGATGGAGGCATGGAATGTGCGGAGGGGTGGAGGGATGAAGGAGCAAGGGAGGGGAAGAGAGAGGCACGTGGCTGGTGTCAGGATAAAAGCCACAGCGCCATACTGCTTCCATCAGTCTGTGTGTGTGTGTGTGTGTGTGTGTGTGTGTGTGTGTGTGTGTGTGTGTGTGTGTGTGTGTGTGTGTGTGACTTGTATCTTTTGATCGGGGCTCTCCTTGCAGAGAGGCAGTCTAACTGGCCACAGACCTTAAAGCGCAGAGGGACTCAGGCCTGAGTTCATGTAAACTACTCTCTCTCCTTCTCTCCTTTCCATAATACTCGAGATGGTTTGTCATTCCCTCTTTTCCCTTCTCCACCGCTCTAAACACACACACACACACACACACACACACACACACACACACACACACACACACACACACACACACACACACACACACACACACACACACACACACACACACACACACACACACACTCGATTCTCTCTCTCCTGTCTCCAGTTTTAAGATGGATTGAAGCTAGCTTTTAAGGTTTTGGTTTTCTAGTCCCTGTACATTTACTAAAAAACACATGGCACACACACACACACACACACACACACACACACACACACACACACACACACACACACACACACACACACACACACACACACACACACAGTTTCAAACTCAGTGAAAGACAGAAAGGGGAAACAGCGGAAGAAGATGAGATGGAGAACAGAAAGGGAGTGAGTGGGAGAAAGAGTAGAAAGAGGGTAGATACACAGAGAGGGTGGGGGTGAGCATGCAGAGATACTCCGGATGCTATTACGTTTTTTTTAAGTTGTTTAAGACCAAACAACTGTAATTTCCTACCAATATGGGACACAGCCATAAACACGCCGAGTCTAATCATTTGATTACAAAACTCCTTTGGTTTGATTTCAACCGCGTATTGTTTGCTTATAAAGTTAATTATAGTTGACTTTTTTCTGGATGCAGTTGACCTTTTGGATTTGGATTTGGATTTGGATTGACCATATGAGGTAACTAGATGCAGTAGACCCAGGAATATGAGGTAACTAGATGCAATAGACCCAGGAATATGAGGTAACTAGATGCAGTAGACCCAGGAATATGAGGTAACTAGATGCAATAGACCCAGGAATATGAGGTAACTAGATGCAATAGACCCAGGCATATGAGGTAACTAGATACAGTAGACCCAGGAATATGAGGTAACTAGATGCAGTAGACCCAGGAATATGAGGTAACTAGTTGCAATAGACCCAGGCATATGAGGTAACTAGATGCAATAGACCCAGGAATATGAGGTAACTAGATGCAGTAGACCCAGGCATATGAGGTAACTAGATGCAATAGACCCAGGCATAATGGTAACTAGATGTGAAAGTTATTTACCACTTCATTGGGTCTTTAATTAGAACAGCCATGGAGAAAATGTCACTGATTCCTGCCGGAAGGGGTCAGATAACCCCACAGGTTTGAGTAAAAAAAAATATATATAATAATAATAATAAATAAAAATATAATAATAAAAAGAAAAAAAAAATTATGGAAGAGCCACACATTGACGGGCAAATAGCCACATGCGGCTCGCAAGCCATGGGTTGGCCACCCCTGCGCTAGACGCTCGCAAAGTGCTGTGACTTTCCACATATATATTCCATATTATGTGGAATAACGTTCTAATTACATTTTCCTGAAGTCATTTTGAAATTTCAGAAACCGTGCCAGATAAAACGGGTACTTTTAGGAAAAGTCATTGAGTGACGGAGCTGGAGCTCGACCGAGTGACGAGGATACATTTATTGAAAATGCCTAGGGGTCATTTGACCCCTTGTCGGCTGTGCTAGTGTTAACCCAATCCCCGATGCTGTTTGGATCTGTCCCAACTCATTGTAAATCAGATTATAGATATTTACAAACCTAACCGACACAAATAAAGACACAAAATACAACGGATACAATTAATAACCCATATTTACCTGTTATTCCTCCTCGCATCAACAGCCAGATAATGAAAACACATCTCTTGTCATAATAATCTCTTATTGTTGCCATCGGGGCTACCTATATGTTTATGTTTGGATCACTGGTGGGATCTGGTAACATGGCCATGAATCGATCACTACTACTACATTGTTTTGTCTGGACACCAGCGCACGCCAGGCTTTAGGAGCCTACAGTGAAATGACGTGATGCCATCGTAATGGAAGCCAAATGCTCTCTCTTAAGCCGTTTGTAGTGCACGACCACGACTTCATGACCTCATGTGTACGTGAAAAAGATAAAGAGAAGTAGGGAGATAGACTTCAATGCCTTGCTCAAGTGCTCCTTGGCATTCGGTGGACACACCGCATAATATACATGGATGTACCCCTTATGAATAATGCATAGTGTGTGGCCTCTGGTTTCAGAGAGTGTGTAAGGCAGCCTACAGTAGAATGAATGGCTTTGATTACCATGTGGATATAATAACACCCTGCATGACAAGCAGATAGGATTACACACATTTACACATGAATGTAATCATACGAGCGCGCACACACACACACACACACACACACACACACACACACACACACACACACACACACACACACACACACACAAACAATATGCATGCGATAATGTAGTTCCACACGCATACACATACAGTACATGCGTGACCCCCTTGCCCCCCAAACACACGCACACACACACACACTGTAGAAATATACTATATGCACACCTCTTCTACTGCCTCTCTCCCGAGGTGCCCACGTACACCTATAGCTCTCCCATCAAAACACGAAGACGGTGAAAACTTTTGCATTTTCTTTCCCATTACCGATACGACAGACGGTTCCAGAGCTGGTTACGAGACGCAGACCCTGGCAGATGTTTTCCACTGGCTGTCCAGCTGCTTTTTTCAAAATGTCCGCCCCCCAGTTCTAGAATGTTGTCTTTGGACGGTGTTTGCCGTTATGAAGTCGGTCCAACTCATACATCATCAGTGCTCTGCCTTTACAGGTCTTCGCGGGACTATACCAGTCTTTTTGACATGTGGGTTTACAAGTCGTTCTTTTTTTTTCATCATCTTTTGCCGTTTACTGAAACTTTTTGAAGTTATTTTCCTGCGGATTCGCCCACTGCCATTGGCTTCCGTTGTATCTGAAAACGTATGTATTAAACACCACATAGACCCATGAAAACCACCACATCTGACTAAGAGGCCATGCGTCCAAGGTGCATTTATTTTCCTCAACGTTTTTTTTATTTTCTTTCCGGTGTCTTAAAAAAGGAAACACATTGTATTATATCACACTGGAAAAACAGTGACATGTTTAGCATTGGCCTTTTAGTCGAACGTGGTGACTTTCTTCAGTTTACGCTGTGTTCAACCCTTTTACTGCCACACAACAGCCGGTTAACCCTTTCACTGCCACGCTACAGAAGGTTATCCCTTTTACTATCACACTACCGACCGGTAAGACACACGTCCAGGTACACTGGGAGCCGATGCGAGTGGTGAATTGGCAGAGAAGAAAATCTTTCAAATGTTTGATTCCCCCTCTCATCCCTAATAGTAGAAGATCAAGAGGAAGAATAGTTTTATTGTCACTTTACACAAGGCAATGGAATGGCTCCCGCCCGCATTACCCCTCCTCCAGGCTCCACACACACACATACACACATGTGCTTTTCATCAGAGAGGTCGGAGCCCAGGGTCACCCGCAGTTCAGCGTCCCCCGGAGAAGTTCAGCGGCCCCGGAGCAGTTCAGCGCCCCCCCCCCCCCCCCCCAGGAGCAGTTTAGGGGTTCGGTGCCCTGCTCAAGGGCACGTCGGGCAGTAACGGGCACTGTGGGGCGTAATACCAGCGTACCCTCGCGGTGCCGGGGATCTCAAATCTAACCAGATGTGGGGACTCTGTGCTCCTACGCTTGCGGCGCTCGTGTTGTGGTACGCTCGTTGGCCACAGCTCCCCTTTGAGAGGAGTACCAGGGAGCCCCGGAATGTACTTACAGTAGCTAAGCAACATTCTATAGGCTTGGTAGACGTTGTAAAAGCTCGGTAGACGGTGCGCGCTGCCGACAGTACTGCAGAAACATGGGAAACATGTGTGTGCCACCGCCCGTGGCAGTTCTGAAACCACTCTTTATCTAAAGGCTTTGGAGACGTGTGTGTGTTTGCCTTGGCAGCAGGCCAGGGCCCTCGGGCTGTGGGCATAACGAGCGGCTACTAAAGGCTCCGCTACACCGGCAGGGTGTGGAGGCGGTGGGACTGGGAACTATTGCCTTCAGAGACGCGGCCGGGATCAGCAAAAGAGACAAAGTCGGAGTGGATAACTCTGACCTCAAAGGTCCGATCCCGGTCCTCCTCCTTCCCTTGGCTCATTTTTGGTGTGCCCTTGACTGGGTAGGGGCCCTTCAAAACAAAGCTACAAGTGGAAGGGGTTGAAATCGTTACCTACTGTAGGAAATGGGACACCCCTCGTTTCGTCATCGGCGGTATATTCCTGTAGTGATACGAGTACGTATCATCTTATTTGTTTTTAGCAGGGCCTAGAAATGTAGCCTACAGTGCAGTTACATAATGATAATGATAGGCCTACATATTTATTATACTGTATGTATCAAACGCATCACTTTATTTACAGCATATCAATTTTTTTAAGATGTGAAATGTAGAAGAGTGAAATGTAGTGGAACTGACATCTTTGGAACGCTATGCGTCTGGAGAGAAGAAGCCACACAATTCTGTGTTTTTCCTCAATATCTAAGCGACCACCAGTTCTCTGTAACGGCACAGATCTCTCCTACCAGCCATGATTGCTCGGTTCATCCGGTTGAGCAATTTCGCCGTGTCTGATCGTTAAAACTGACACAACCATTGTGTCCGCCGTCAAAAGATACTTAAAATCTTAAATTATTTCATGATGTGGAGCAGTGGAAATAGTGGTAATCATCTTTGGAACGGTGTGAGATAGTAAAAAAGCAACACACGATTCAGCATATTTCCTCAAAGGGAAACCAAAACCTAAGTCCTTTACTCTCTCCCTCCGTTTTGAGTCAGCATCTGAAAACACATGAGGAGGGCCAGTTGGATGGCTACATGACCACTATCCCTAGACCCACAAAATGCTGCGCGACCACACGCAAAACGGAGGGATAGGGCCAAGTGGTAGGGGAAAACTCTACAAGTCAAAGTAGATAACTACTGTAAGGACTCAAACGCACAAGTCAAAGTACTGTAGATAACTCAGGACTCAAACACACAAGTCAAAGTAGATAACTCAGGATTGATTGATTGATTGAAAACTGTATTAACAGATTGCAGAATGAGTACAATACAGTATGGCTCAATACACACAATTGTTAAGGGGATGCAGACCAGATAAATACTTTTGTCTTGTTTACATCAGGCTCCCCCATTTTCAATTCATCATGACATTTATGACATACACGACATACAGATATACAGTACTGTTACATCCAGACAATTATGACATACAAGATATACAAATATACAGTACTGTTTAAGAGACAAAGATTCTAAAAGAGAATATATACATTTGAGGGGGAAGAAACTGTACATTGGAGGGGGTTGGGTTTTGAAATCCGGGGCCAGTTTTGAATTGCAGTCTCCCATAGGTGCTCTTTGAGAGCGGTTTTGAAGGTGGGTAGGGATT
>NC_140176.1:15381274-15426274 GCF_963971535.1 Notolepis coatsorum
GGCTAACGGTGCGGCTGTCCCCTAAGCCGAATGCATGCACAGAGAAGAAAAAGGTATGTATCTGCTTGTCTAACTCCAGGGTAGATGGCAAATAAGCAAATTTCCCAAAAAGTGCAAGGAAGGAGCGCAGGAAAATACCACAGACGAGATTTGGTATAGCAGCTCTCCACAAGACAATGATGGCGACGTAGAGGCAACTGAATAGAAGAATATTCATCGAGCACGTTATACATATACCTGAAATCTGTCCTCTGCATTTAACCAATCCCAACCAATTAGGAACTAGTTGGGAGAAAAGGGCAGCCATAGTCGGCCACCTGGGGACCAACTCTGGCTGCAATGTATACCTCCTAGTATAGAACATGCAAACTCCACACAGAAAGCCGTTCCAACCAAGGACCTTTTTTGATCCAAGACAACAGTGCTAACCACTACACTACTGTGTCACCCCATTCGAATTGTCGATAGTGGTCAATAACTCTGAAATGCCTCTGTAATTACACAGTCTTTTTTGTAACATCATTTGTCCGTTGTATTGTATTGTGAAGGGAGCATGCCTATGTTCCCACAGCCCAATGGTCCCACAGCCCTATGTTCCCACATTTCTAAGATTTTTTTTGTTCACTCAAAATTAGGCCCTATGTTCCCACATTTCCTTTTTTCATGAATTTGTATCCGATGTATCCCCCTTTCTCTTAATTTGGTAGCCTATTACACCCAACCTATTATCCAATTGTCCTCTGGTAGTAGAGTGTCCATCCGGGAACATAGGGCTGTGGGACCATTGGGCTGTGGGAACATAGGGCCTCATTTTGAGAAAGATCAACTGGGTGTTGAGGGCACAGCACTTGGCTGGTTCTCCTCCTACCTCACAGACAGACACCAATTCATCTCCCTCTCCGGCCACACCTCCTCCCCCTCCCCAGTCACACAGGGGGTCCCCCAAGGCTCAGTCCTTGGCCCCCTGCTCTTCATCTGCTACATTCTCCCCCTTGGTCACATCATCCGTAAATACCACCTCAACTTCCACTGCTACGCTGATGACACCCAAATCTACATCAGTACACAATCCCCCCACAGCCCACCCCTCAGTCACATCGAATCCTGCATTACCGAACTCCAAACTTGGATGACTCACAACTTCCTCAAATTGAACAGTGACAAGACTGAACTTCTCATTATTGGCACCAAAACCACCCTCACCAGATCCGGACCCATCACACTCACCATCAACGACTCCACCATCACCCCCTCCCCCCTAGTCCGAAACCTTGGTGTCCTCCTTGACCCCACCCTCTCATTTGACCCCCATGTCCGCTCCATTGTAAAAATATCCTACTTTCACCTCCGCAACATTGCAAAAATCCGTCACTGCCTCTCCCCCCCTGCTGCTGAATCCCTCAGTCACGCCTTCATCTCCTCCCGCCTGGACTATTGCAACTCCCCCCTCACTGGTATCACCTCCCGCTCCCTCCATAAACTGCAAATGGTCCAAAATTCAGCCGCCCGCCTCCTCACTAACACCCGGTCCCGCGAACACATCACTCCTGTCCTCCACTCCCTCCACTGGCTCCCGATCAAACACTGCATAAACTTTAAAACACTACTCCTCACCTTCAAAGCCATCCACAGCCTGCCCCCCCCCCCCCCCCCCCTAGCTGACTGATCTCTTTCTTCCCTACCGCCCCACCCGTTCCCTCCGGTCCTCCTTCATTGCCTCCCTCACTGTCCCAACATCCAAGCTTAAAAACTTTGGAGATCGGGCCTTCTCTCGTACTGCACCCCGACTCTGGAACTCCCTCCCCCAGTCCATCAGAGACTCCCCTACACTATCCACCTTCAAAGCTCGCCTCAAAACCCACCTGTTCTCCCTTGCCTTCAACCCCCCCCACCCATAACCCCCCCCCCCCCCCCCTCCAACCTGATTGATGTCTGTCTCCAGTCTTTTTGTGCTATCATGCTGTCTTCCCTGTTCCCCCATGGTCTCATGTTCCTTTTGTTTTTGTTTCTTTGTTGTTTCTTTGTTTTTGTTTCTTTGCTTTTGTTTCTTTGTTTTTACTTTTGCTCCCGACTATTGTCAGCGACTTCGGGTTATTGAGAAGCGCTATATAAATTAAATTAATTATTATTATTATTATTATTATTATTATTATTATTATTATTATTATTATTATTATTATTATTATTATTATTATTATTATTATTATTATTATTATTATTATTATTATTATTATTATTATTATTATTATTATCTTCGAAATGTGGGAACATAGGGCTGTGGGACCATTGGGCTGTATACACTAGGGCCTAATTTTGAGAAAAATCTTAGAAATGTGGTAACATACAGTAGGGCTGTGGGAACATAGGGCCTCATTTTGAGAGAGATCTTAGAAATGTGGGAACATAGAGCTGTGGGACCATTTGGCTTTGGGAACATAGGGCCTAATTTTGAGAAACATCTTAGAAATGTGGGAACATAGGGCCTCATTTTGAGAGAGATCTTAGAAATGTGGGAACATAGGGCTCTGGGACCATATAGGGCCACATTTGTTTTTAAATCATAGAGCTGTGGGAACATAGGGCCTCATTTTGAGAGAGATCTTAGAAATGTGGGAACATAGAGACACATCTTTTAAAAAAATCTTAGATATGTGGGAACATAGGGCTGTGGGACCATTGGGCTGTGGGAACATAGGGCCTAATTTTTTGAAAAATCTTAGAAATGTGGGAACATAGGGCTGTGGGAACATAGGGCCTCATTTTGAGAGATATCTTAGAAATGTGGGAACATAGGGCTGTGGGAACATAGGGCCAATTTTTTTTTTAAATCGTAGAAATGTTGGAACATAGGGCTGACCCCATTGTTGTGACAGCGGCAGCCAAGTGGAGCCGTTGCCATGTAAACACAAACCCTGTCACTCGCGGTCCGACCGGCAAGACGCTCGGTCGTGATGAATCTGTCACGACGACGGGGCGATAGGAAAATAGCGTCTCAGTTGGATATAAATAGAATAGCCTTTTTTTAAAGAGGGAGAGCGATGGAGGAGATGTGAAAGAGAGGGGGAGAGCGCACACAAGGGATGGAGAGCAAAGGGAAGAAAGACAGTATGTCAGTTTACAATTGTTGGGTCGATCGAGACGTGTTACTCGTTTTTTGGTCTTTTCTATCATGTAATTGTAACACCCAGAATGCCACTCATAGAGCAGACCAGGGGAGGATTTAGGATTGTAGGAGATCCGGGGCTTAGCCCAGATGGGCCCCCCCCTTTTTTTTTTGTTTTTTTTTTGTATTTTTTTTTTTTTTTTTTTTGCAGGCAATGGGTGGTTTGGAGGGGGTCATGCACCCCCTCCACGACAGTTTTTTTTTTAATTTAATGAACCTGTACGTGCAATTTCCTGCAATATAGAGCCTTCAATCTTGACCAATAAAGCTGCTCTTTTCACTATAAAACTCAGTTAACCATAACGTAGTTATGGTTAGATTTATATATTGGGGGGGGGGATATATCATATTTTTCATATAATCAAAAAGTGGTGGAGCAAGATCATACCTTTGCTCCCCCAAGTTCAATAGTGGGAGAGCAGAGATGCTCCGAATGCTCTTATGGCCAGGCGTCTATGATTCACTGATACAAAGTAAAATAGTGCAGTGCAATAAAATAGTTAGTAAAATAGAATAAAATAATGCAATAGTGCATTGCAATAAAATAGTTATCATCGTATTTTTTCGGGAGGCCGGTAAGGAGTGCATTACAGTAGTCGAGTTGGCTTGAGATAAAGGCATGGATCTGGTTTTCAGCGTCCTTTTGATTTATAAATGGCCGTACTTTAGCTATGTTTCTAAGGTGGAAGAATTACGTTTTTGTCAACTTGTTGATTGTGATTTAAAGCTTGGGTCTGAGTCTACCATAACACCAAGACTTAACTCACTCAAATACAGTTAGCAGCTGGATAGACCACAGATGGAAATTAGCTTCTGCTAAATCTGGTGCAAATCATTTTTTTTATTTTTTTTTATTTTTTTTTAAATAGATTCGGGGCTTTTCAGAATACATCCGGGGCTTGAGCCCAGGTAGCCACCCCCTAGCTCCGCCCCTGGAGCAGACCTATCTTTTGGAGAATACCAAGCATAATGAGGTGTAATATCGTGTAGACCTACAGTAGGTAAAGCACCCACCCAGGGGAAGGTCAGAATTTTGGACCGCTATTTCCTATTCATCAACGATGTTGTCAAAGGTACTTAAATGTTTGTCATTTAGCTGACGCTTTTATCCAAAGCGACTTACAAGTTCAGCACAATCTATGCTGTGCTTTATACTGGATACCCAGCGTTTCCTTAGTTAGCACCAAAACTAATGTGAACGTACTGTAACACTTTGAATTGTGCTTAAACATACTCTTTGCTCTGGCGCCCCCAGTGGCGCACCACGTAACTACGCTGGCAGCTTCCTGGGCTGGAATCCGGCCAAGGGCCATGTGTTGCAGGTACTCCCATCTCTCTCTCCCAATTTCCAAACTGTCCTGTCAATAAAAGCACTTAAAAATGCCCCCCAAAAATATCTTAAAAAAAGAGAATAATAATAATAATACATACTCTTTGCTTTGGGTGCCGTGTTGATGTTGAGTAGGTTTCAGCATTTCTTCCAGGGCTTGTAGTGTGGCTCCATTTCTTTACATTAGTGTTGTAGCTAACTAGCCAGGGATGTCGGTATGTAGTGGGAAGAACAGCATGGATTGTACTTAGAAATAACTACACCGGATTGACAACATCACTGGTGAGTAGGAAATAAGGCCAGGGGTCCAGAATGTTGAACTATCATTTTAACCCTTTCACTACCACTCACTCTACCAAAGGGTTAACCCTTTTCACTGCAACAATACATAATGTTAACTCGTCCACTGCCACATGACAAAGGGTCAACCCTTTCACAACCACACTACAGAAGGTTAACCGTCTGCAGTGTGGTAAACCGTCTGTAGTGTGGTAGTGAATGGTTAACCTTCTGTAGTGTGGTAATGAAAGGGTTGAGTCAGAAATGTTGCCGGTCGCCATCTTGGTCCTATCCATAAAGTCTGAGCCAAACTGGATAAGAAATAAGCAAGTTATTGCTGTGATACGTCGCCCAAAACGACTCAACCTCTATTGTCTTGGACTGTGAATTAACACAACATTCTAACTTACCATATTTAGATAATAAAGTACTCAACCTCTACTGTATTTAACTATTAATGAACACAACATTCTGTTAACCTAACATCTTAATATAATTTAGAAAAGGTTTTTCTTCAGAAAATTTCAAACAGATTCATATTGTTCTTTGAATTCAATCAGATTGATTATTGGACTGAGAGACGGAAACAGGGGATCATTACTCGACTAAGCGTTTCTTTAGTTGTGGATGGAAAAAAAGAGCACAGTGAAATCTATAGAAGAGAGAAAGAGCAAGAGAGAGACGGGCACGGAGGGATGGAGGAAACAAAAAGGGGACGAATGGATGGATAGTGAGAAAGAGAGAGAAAGAGAGAAAGAGGGAATTGGTGGAGGGAGGGAGAGAGAGAGGAGTAGAAAGACCAAAGGTATGAGAAGGGAGAACAATAAGAGGATGAGAGAGCGAGAGAAAAGCAAAACAAATAAAAGAGGGAGGGAAAGATTTAAGAAAGAGGATGGCAGAAAAAGAGAGGGGGGTGAACAAGGGATGGAAAATGAGCGAGTGAGAGAAAGAAACAGACAGAAAAACGGGGGGGGGGGAGAGAGAGAGAGTTGGCGGACTGAGCAAAGCAGTAAGGCGTACAGCTGTGAGACATGAGAGGAAGACAAATAAACAGACGGGCCTTTCTACTGGCTCTCCTGCCTCTCTCTGTCTGTCTGTGTGTGTGTCTGTGTGTGTGTGTGTCTGTGTGTGTGTGTGTGTGTGTGTGTGTGTGTGCGTGTGTGTGTGTGTGTGTGTGTGTGTGTGTGTGTGCGTGTGCGTGTGTGTGTGGAGATCTGAGAGCCAATATAAGACACATGTTTGTGCCCATGTGCCAGGTTGATCCAGAGACTCTGCTTTCATGCACACACACACACACACACACACACACACACACACACACGCACACACACACACACACACACACACACACACACACACACACACACACACACACACACACACACACGCACACACACACACACACACACACACACACACACACACACACACAGAGACGCTGGGCAGAGAACAGAGGGGATGTTTATCCATAAGACACTCCCATACTGTATGCCACATGGCTTTTGAAAATGTTCTACTTCCCCTGGTTTTCTACTGCAAGTTGCAGCCAGTAGAATTTGATTTGATTTTAATTGATCGCTGAGCACAAGCACATGATCTAGGAAAATATGTGGCCAATGTGGGTACAGGAGCGTTGCGGGCCCTCACCTCACTTACTGTTTAGGTGTGTCCTTTAACCTGGGTGTGTCCTTTAACTCATTCTCCGCCAAAGACGAGTCAACTCGTTATAGCCCGCCAATCGAATACTGCCAACGAGTATACTCGTTATTGGATCGTTATTTATTTTATTAGCTATTTCCATTCATAATTCATCCTGCTGTGCTGTGGAACTGGGTGGCACTGTGTCTGAGATTGCAACAGTCCAATACCGCCGCCTGTTGGTATGTGGCCGATGTTGCACTTACTTTCTGAAGGAAGTATGACTCTGTGCGCCATTGAAAGTCTTACGGGCGGAGTTATCTTGTAACGTGGATCAAGATATACACTCGATCGCATTGAATCGCCTTCGGGGACGCCAGAATCATTATGCTTTTGGGGGTTATGGCGTGGGCCAAATGGACATACGATCTAGCAGATGGCAATCAAATAATTGGAATATTCCTTTTGGATTCTCATCGGCCACATGTAAGAGCAATCTCTTTAATTTCAGCTTGGTTGTCCATTGTTCCCATAGCCATCGCTCAGATCAACGTATGCTGTTGTACTAACGAATGCCGTTATTGACAATCAATTAATCATAAACGACCCCCCCCCCCCCCTTGCATGCATGCATGATGGAACATAATATACTGATCATATGCATTTGAATTTTTTATTGTAGCGTGTATAGGGACGAAATGGATTAAGTATAATATGCATCGCGGCCTAATACTAGCCTTCCAGGAATTACCCCAGATCGCTCTAAAACTATACTTATATTCACCACGGTATAAAACGACAATGTATGGATGGAAAATATATTCCTTTTTCACATCTTGAACGATAGATACTCGATGTCAAATGGGCCATAGTATTGCATATATAGCTATAATATTTAAATAGTTATAGCCCTGAAAACAAGGTAAGCAACTCCCACCGTTTACAGTGCTGGCGTCAGCTGCTAAGGATGAGGCTATTGCGTGTTAACCTTGGTGTGTCCTTTAACCTTGGTGTGTAATTTAGCCTTGGTGTGTAATTTAACCTTGATGTGTCATTTAGCCTTGGTGTGTAATTTAACCTTGGTGTGCCATTTAACCCTAGCTGTCTTGGTGTGTCATTTAGCCCTAGCTGCCTTGGTGTGTCATTTAACCCTAGCTGTCTTGGTGTGTCATTTAACCCTAGCTGTCTTGGTGTCTCCGTTAACCCTAGCTGTCTCGGTGTGTCATTTAACCCTAGCTGCCTTGGTGTCTCCGTTAACCCTAGCTGCCTTGGTGTGTAATTTAACCATAGCTCTCTTGGTGTATCCGTTAACCCTAGCTGTCTTGGTATGTCCTTTAACCCTAGCAGTCTTGGTAAGTCCTTTAACCCTAGCTGTCTTGGTAAGTCATTTAACCCTAGCTGTCTTGGTAAGTCCTTTAACCTTAGCTGTCTTGGTAAGTCCTTTAACCCTAACTGTCTTGGTAAGTCCTTTAACCCTAGCAGTCTTGGTAAGTCCTTTAACCCTAGCTGTCTTTGTAAGTCATTTAACCCTAGCTGTCTTGGTAAGTCCTTTAACCTTAGCTGTCTTGGTAAGTAATTTAACCCTAGCTGTCTTGGTAAGTCCTTTAACCCTAGCTGTCTTGGTAAGTCTGTTAACCCTAGCTGTATTGGTGTGTCATTTAACCCTAGCTGCCTTGGTGTGTAATTTAACCCTAGCGGTCTTGGTATGTCCTTTAACCCTAGCTGTCTTGGTGTGTCCTTTATCCCTAGCTGCCTTGGTGTGTAATTTAACCCTAGCTGCCTTGGTGTGTCCTTTAACCCTAGCGGTCTTGGTGTGTCATTTAACCCTAGCGGTCTTGGTAAGTCCTTTAACCCTAGTTGCCTTGCTAGGTAATTTAACCCTAGCTGTATTGGTAGGTAATTTAACCCTAGCTGTCTTGGTAGGTAATTTAACCCTAGCTGTCTTGTTAGGTCCTTTAACCCTAGCTGTCTTTGTAGGAGAGTGTAACGCACACAGAGGTCCCCGACCGACCGACCAGTAGGAGTCGCTGTTGCAACATTATACCTAACAACAACCTCCATGGACCATTCCATTCTGGGCCACTGAATCCTCACTCACTAAAGTTACCAATGATCTCCTACTTGCAATAGACTTGAAACACCACATAAGTACTAGTATTTCTTGACATCACTGCAGCCTTTGACACTGTCGACTACAACATCCTACGACAGGATTGGGTTGACGCATGCCCAGTTTAACTGGGAATCCCTGTTCAACGTGAGGTTAACTATCATAACCGATATTCCGTTATCTGTCATTTATCAGTCTCCCCAGTTAGTAGTTAGATTAATACATTTAGTGGAAGTGGCAATAATCAAATAATCTGGATAAAATCATTTCTTGATTCGTCTTATTCAGATGACGCTAACGGATTTTGAGGATCTCTTGGTTCACATTATGGGCATAATGTGTGTACCATGACGCGAGTGCTTCCCCAATCTTAGCACCAAGCCAAACCAACCTCATTTTAACTGGGCATGCTTCAGCCCCAGTCTCCTCCATAGACCAATCTCATTTAACAACGCTCGGTTCAACCTTTGCGGTCTGCGAAGGACACACCCTGGTCTAGGAAGGACACACCTTTGTAGACCGCGTCCTTTGAAGGGTACAACCCCTGAATCGAGACACAGCTAAAAATCTGCATGCTGGCAGGATTGCCTTGACATATGAGGTAAATATCAACAACTGGAGGATAGTAGAGAGGAGGAGTGCAAACCAGAGTTGAAAAGGTTAATATATATATATGAAAAGAGCGCAGTCAAATACTCGAAAAAACAATGTTTTATTTAGAATATACCAACATTTTGACAAGTCTTCTTTAGGGTATGAAGGGCAAGATAAACATATTGATTAATATAGGGGGATGGGGTCAGCACAGGTCAGCTGTGAGTCAGGTAACCCGATTTGTGGGTGGGGTTGGTAATTGGTTGCAAATCTGGTATGTCATAAATGTATAGATGTAGCAGTACTGTCTATCTGTATGTCATGTATGTCATATATGTTATGATGAATTGAAAATGGGGGACCCTGATGTAAACAAGACGAAAGTCTTTCTCTGGTCTGCATCCCCTTATGTATTGAGCTGTACTGTACTGTACCCATTCTGCAATCTGTTAATAAAGTTTTCAATCAATCAATTCAATCAATCAATGGTACAACATAAGCAAAAAAACAGCAATAAAAAAACCAATAGGAATGGTGTACGACAATATGGAGGTAGTAAGTAGCTCAAAAAGGCATCCTAGACAGAGATTGAAGTGTCAAAGGACAGCAAGCATAAGGGGGAGTAGAAACAGGGAATACAGCTTTATCTGACGATCACTGCTGGGAGAGATCAACTGGGCGCCTAAAGGGAAGGAAAACACAGCAAGCCATCAACAACAATCAGCAATCAACAACTGACAAGAAATCAAATGTTGTCCATTCAGATTGGTTGTGTTGTCAAGTTGAAACTTATAATGTGGGAAATACCTCATAGCTTTTTCATGACCAAATATTGCTTTAGTCGGCTAAATCAGAGTCGGGTTGAACGAGAGAAAATGACCTACCGGTACATCTACATTCACAATTCTAGACCTTAGTTGAAGAAATGTATGTTTTTTTGTTGCAGTTTTTTCTTATCCTATGAGTGCAATATGAATTTATTTAGTTATTCAAGTAACCTGCGTGTGTGTGTGTGTATTCTAAGCCATTCTTGTAGCTAGCTGTCTGTCGGAGGGAGGTTTAGTCCTGAACTGGACTCACCGGTCACACAGCTGTTTTATATATGTGGGAGAATGTGTACGTGAAGGTATGTTCATAGTTTCATACCCAATTCAGAATATCTGCCTCCCACCTGCTTACTCACGGGTTTGACGATGAAGTCATGGCGCTCAGGTTGCAAAGTTATGACGGTACATAAAACTAACAAAGCAAATGTAATTCTCCACCTGCATCCTACAGTATCTCCTATCATCTGCCACCACACAGGTGGTGAGACACACGTTCCTATGTTGCACTTACATATCAAGCACTTGTGGACTGCCCCCAATCACAGTGCATGTTGTGAGAAAAGCGCTATATAAATGCACCATTTACGAGGGTGGGGGGGGGGGGGGGGGGGAAGATGATGTTGTTCCCTCATATAGTTCTATGGTTGTTCCTACTAGTCAAGTGGACTGCTGGCAGCGCAGTGTGAAGAGGGGTCTGTCTATGAGAGACTAGCACAGTGCTAACACAGAGCCTAACTTTATTGTATTTTAAACTAGCAGGCAGCTGACAAGTAGCCGTGCCATTCTATCCATAATTAACTGCAAAATGTTGGACAGTAGGGAATTCATTTACACTGTAAAAGAAAATAACTGTAAAAAAGAAAAACGGTAAATGTCTAGTCAAATTACAGTAAAATACCCAAATAAAAATAAAGTGGAAAAGCAATTAATTTACAGAAAAATGTGTTTATTTTATTGGTTTTATGTCTCATCATATTTGGGAGGGAGAAAGTCCACTGATTTAAATTTCAGGCAAGTAAAGAAAATGCTGTTTTACATCAATAGGCAAAAATCTTTGTTTTTTCACCCCTGATTCCTGGTACCAGCCCATAGTAAAGTTATTATCATCATCATCATCATTTATTTTTTATTCGTACATGGAATTACCACAGTCCAATAGTACATATTCATATAATTCACAAAAATAATATAATAATAATAGATTTTATTTATGGATATAGAATCAATATAAACTATGCCTGACTGAGACATCAAACACAGGGGTATCAGTTTAAACTGAGCCCTAAAAGAATGAAGCCTAACATCCAGAGTATTTTATTTATCAATTATGAATGAACTATGCATTTGGATTCATGCATCAAACAATGAGGCAGTTATTTTTCAACTGCACAACATGTTGCCATTTATTTCCCCATTCAGACACAAACACCATCACCAACAATGGCCTATGTCTGTGTAGCATAAAATATATACATAGCCTAAGTAATCACAGTCAACACACTTCAGACATTGCTTTGAGCAATTACGCTGTTACATACACTGTCTTGTCCACATTATTATTTATGAGAATCAATTTAAGATGAGATAAGATATTCCTTTATTGATCCCCTTGGGGAAATTCGGGAAACACAGGGGAGAGTGCAAACGCAGTCCCCCACTACCTGAAATTCATGCGATTGAGAGTCCCACATTTGGGGAATTCACAGGGGTCAGCACAACCGGAGTGCAATGGCTTAGCCTCACCCTGGTCGAACCACCTTCTTGATCATGGTATATCTCAAAGTAGGCCATTGTTTAGCGATGACAGATTCAATTACATAATGATTATGTATGATTTACAAGTAATCATGTCATGCACAACAGTCAACATACTTCAGAGATTGGTTTGAGCAATTACACTGATACATACTGTACACTGTCTTGTCCACATTAGTATTCATGAGAATTAATTCAAGATAAGATAAGATATTCCTTTATTGATCCCCTTGGGGAAATTCGGGAAAAACAGGGGAGAGTGCAAACGCAGGACTCCCCTACTACCAGAAATGCATGCGAGAGAGACTCCCACAGAGTCCCACATTTGGCGAATTCACAGGGGTCAGCCCAACCGGAGTGCAATGCTTAGCCTTGCCCTGGTTGAACCACCTTCTTGATCATTGTATGTCTCCAAGTAGGCCGGTGTTTAGCGAAGACCGATCCAGTTACGTATGATTCACCATTGGACTGTGCAACATATTTGTTTTGCAATATCGGAAATAATGTATTATTCACAATGGTGACAATTTCAAAACTTTCTCAGGTTTCACCCTTCTGCCACTAGGTTTGTAGTTTCTCATTTTGCCAGAAACGTGCCTAGACATGGGTCAGGGCCTGTGTGGAGCTAAGCGAATTTTCCGCCATTCTCCTGACAATTTTCTTTTTTATGAATCCCGAAGTTTGCTCAGGAGTGGCCTACACATTATTTTGTGCGTACAAGAGCTTTATAAATTAGGCCCCAGGTGTGAACACAACCCAAGACACATTGAGGATGTGGTGAGATGTGGTCACAAGCACTGGGCCCGGTCACATACTCTGTTACAGGAAAATATATTAAAAGGCTGTTGCCTTTACCAGCGTTAGTCCACAGCAGGGCTGACCCCTATAAGTCGATTAGTCGACTAATCGGTCGAAAGGAGCCGTAGTCGACTGGCCAACCTCTTAGTCGAATATATAAAAAAAATATAATAATAATTATAATATTTTTATTTTTTATTTTTTTTATCATTCTTTCCAAAAGAAAAGAGGCCTAGAAGCGTGGCTAACGCTAATGGCACGCATACCAGAGGCTAACTGCCTACGAAAACAGGCACAGAGGCACTTAAAGAGGATTTCACCCATCTAATGAACACACTAGACTAGACAAATATCAAGATGTATCCATCAGTGGACCAATTGCATGCTTTTGCAGAGGACAAGAAGCCTTCAGTCGACTCCTTCAGACATTAAGCACCTCCCACAGCCCAAATGGAATGATAAAAAAATATATATATATTATACTTATTTTTTATTTTTTTGTCAACCAATAGTCGACTAACGGCACATTTTGGCCAATCATAGTCGACCATCCAAATCCTTAGTCGGGGACAGCCCTAGTCCACAGACACAAAACATGTTAGCTTGCGCCAATTCATTCATCATGTTAGCATCCTAGCCAATTCATTCATCATATTAGCTACTGTTACCAATCCAGCCAATTCATTCATCACTTTAGCATGCTACAATAGCTAACATTAGTAAGCCAGCAGAAAAGCATAACGGTGGGGCGATTGTCTCAAGAGTTTCTTTGTGCTTGTGAAACCTTGTGCTAGTTTAACACAAACTCAAGTGTTTATTTGTCATACAATTCCAATCATTGTAGATTAACGTCAGCTAATTCAGAGTTACTCAAAGACAGATTTTACGCTATCGGCATGGGGCTACGTACAGCCAATGATCTTTGGCGCAGCGTGATAAATGCCTGACGTTTGCTAAGCGACTCAACTGAAGAACGGACCCCAAGCCAATCTGCCAGGCTTGAACATATCCGGACCTACAGCAGATCACCCAGATGATCTTGTTGCCAGGTGGGAAGAGCCTAAATATCACCACAGCCTTCTACAACCAGTTACTTAGCCCCAAGTATAGGTCAGGACGTCTGTAATGTGTGTGTGTGTGTGTGTGTGTGTGTGTGTGTGTGTGTGTGTGTGTGTGTGTGTGTGTGTGTGTGTGTGTGTGTGTGTGTGTGTGTGTGTGTGTGTGTGTGTGTGTGTGTGTGTGTGTGTGTGTGTGTGTGTGTGGTGCGTGCGTGCGTGCGTGCGTGCGTGCGTGTGTTTCCTAAACCATTATTCGTCTTTACTGTCTATAGTGTTGCGTTAATCATCAATAATGAAAGGTAGAAATCCGAGATTTTCCGAGATTTATTCAAAAGTGAATCAAGCAATAGTACAAACAGGAAAATAATACATTCTGCATTCTGCCAAGAACAGAGAATACACGCTTCCTATATATCATCACTAAGCCAATGAAATGTCTTCTTCAGAAAATAGAATCAGAGGAACAAGACTAATACACATCTAAATACCCACCCCAGTTAGGACAGCCGAAACCCGTCCAATCTTTCGCCATCGACTAAAGACGCACTTCTTCAACCATTATCTGAAATAAAAAAATAAAATAAAAAAGATATCTAACCCTAACTAACCTTACTGTCATGCACTTGTCCTAATAAACTAACCTACACTGTAGCACTCAACACTTTGATGAACATTGTTACTCAGCTGATAGAGTTGTGCCCTTCCTGATGACTTGTCGTACAGAACTTGTAAGTCGCTTTGGATAAAAGCGTCAGCTAAATGACTAAATGTAAATGTAAATGTAATGTTATAGATTTAGAATAGCAGACTTAACCCCTTAAGCTTACCCCACATTTAGCATAAAACGCCTGACGATTGCATACCCAAAGTAATTTATGATGTATTATACGTTATACGTGCATGAGTCTGGTCTCTTTTGAAAGGTAACATTCTGATGTTTCTTACACAATAAAGAGTAAATAACAATAAATATATAAAAATTACTTTGAGTGCTAATGTAATAGAGAAACAGAGGTTTGAACACACTGAAATAAAATATTTGCTCCTTGCTTTTGTGTTGCCAGATGCCTGTTTTTAAGTTCCAGCTGAGAGGTAGGAGCTGAGAAACATAACGGTTCCATAGCCTGCAGTCTTATAGTCATACAGGTCCAAAGTTTATAAAAATCCCACGGAAAACAAGTGTTTTACAGAGGTTTTTGTAATGTGTATGCCGCAATAATTCAGCGTGATTATCCAAAATGGCCGTCCACTTCCATTCATTCAGACACGCGAGTCAAAACAAAGAACTTGATTGTCTTCCTCTGCCCCCTTCTCGTTGCATTCAGAGCTCGACTGGGATCGCTTTCGGAGCAGAGACGTTCCTTGGCTACAACGGTGGTCAATAATTTTCACCGTCAGCGGTGACTGGTCAGTTCAGGACTTTCCAACAATGTATTGTTGCGCGGCCAAAAGAAAGCAGCCCGGAGCCGCTGCAATGTATACGGTACGCCGAACGTTAAGAGGTTATGGGATCTAGAGTTACAGCTGAGTTCAACAGTTTTAGAACACAGACTCTCGTCTCCTGACAACAGGTGGAAGAAGGACTGGTGGAATTTGATGTCATTCCCTGTTTGAGCACATTGCCAGCTTTAACACAGTAAATAACAGTACATTGTAGACACTGTTTAAGTTTTACAATAGATAAGAGTTATAGATGGAATAGATTTATAGATAGATAGATATTTTTACATCAGCAAAAAAAACAGCCAACGTCTGATAACAGCCAACGATGAGTTGTTTCATAACGCCCGCAGTTGGAGAGAAATGTCTCTCTTTTTCCCTCTGATATTTGTCTTTTGATGGATGACTTTGGATGAAAGCTATGGATGAAAGCTTCTCTCGCTTTCATCACATCCACCCATGTGTGTATGTGTGTGTGTGTGTGTGTGTGTGTGTGTGTGTGTGTGTGTGTGTGTGTGCGTGTTTGTGTGTGTGAGAGTGAGTGAGTGAGTGAGTGAGTGAGTGAGTGAGTGAGTGAGTGAGTGAGTGAGTGAGTGAGTGAGTGAGTGAGTGAGTGAGTGAGTGAGTGGGTGGGTGGGTGGGTGGCTGGGATGGTGGGTCGGTGGGTGGGTGGGTGAGTAGGTGAGTGAGTCGGAGAAAGAGAAAGAAGGTGAATGGGTCATAGTTCTCTCAGTAATTCCCTCTCGGCTTGAGAGGAGTAAATAGCAACCAGTGATGTAACAGTTGGAAGGCATTTAACCAGTTAGCCAGCATGTGGGCCAGATACTCAGAAAGGTCAGTTAAAGTTGGTCAAGTTTGCCAAATTGTGGGTTGTTCAGCCTACTAGCTAGTGAGCCAACTAATCAATTAGGCTTTGTACACATTTGTTTTACATTACATTTGTATATTTACAACATGATTTGTTACAGCAGGGTTAGGCCAGAGCTCGCAGGGTTTGGCGCGTCGTGCAGAACTGTGAACATTGTCTCACGGTATCTGCAACCCCAGGAACGACAAGCTCTGCGCTGTTAGTTTGACAGAGCGAAGCAGCGCTTGTGATAGGAGGGTCAAGGAAAGAGGGCAGAGCTTGGGATAGGAGGGTCAAGGAAAGAGGGCAGAGCTTGTGATAGGAGGGTCAAGGAAAGAGGGCAGAGCTTGGGATAGGAGGGTCAAGGAAAGAGGGCAGAGCTTGTGATAGGAGGGTCAAGGAAAGAGGACAGAGCTTGTAATAGGATGGTCAAGGAGGGGGGCAGAGCTTGTGATAAGAGGGTCAAGGAAAGAGGGCAGAGCTTGTGATAGGAGGGTCAAGGAAAGAGGGCAGAGCTTGGGATAGGAGGGTCAAGGAAAGAGGGCAGAGCTTGTGATAGGAGGGTCAAGGAAAGAGGGTAGAGCTTGTGATAGGAGGGTCAAGGAAAGAGGGTAGAGCTTGGGATAGGAGGGTCAAGGAAAGAGGGCAGAGCTTGGGATAGGAGGGTCAAGGAAAGAGGGCAGAGCTTGGGATAGGAGGGTCAAGGAAAGAGGGCAGAGCTTGGGATAGGAGGGTCAAGGAAAGAGGGCAGAGCTTGTGATAGGAGGGTCAAGGAAAGAGGACAGAGCTTGTGATAGGAGGGTCAAGGAAAGAGGGCAGAGCTTGTGATAGGAGGGTCAAGGAAAGAGGGCAGAGCTTGGGATAGGAGGGTCAAGGAAAGAGGGTAGAGCTTGGGATAGGAGGGTCAAGGAAAGAGGGTAGAGCTTGGGATAGGAGGGTCAATGAAAGAGGGCAGAGCTTGGGATAGGAGGGTCAAGGAAAGAGGACAGAGCTTGTGATAGGAGGGTCAAGGAAAGAGGGCAGAGCTTGGGATAGGAGGGTCAAGGAAAGAGGGCAGCGCTTGGGATAGGAGGGTCAAGGAAAGAGGACAGAGCTTGGGATAGGAGGGTCAAGGAAAGAGGGCAGAGCTTGTGATAGGAGGGTCAAGGAAAGAGGGATTTTCATCCAACCATAGCCTAAGATACTTGTAAGATGAAACATTTTCTATGGCTTCTCCCTTTAGCGTAACAATGTGAGCATGATCCACTGGCTGTGAGCGAGCCCTTGTGAGCATCATGAATTCCATTTTCTTTGCATTTAAGACAAGTTTAAGATCAAAAAGGGAGGTCGTTGGTCGATTCCAATCTCTTTTCTTAAAAGTCTGACCTGCTGATTCTGATTTTCTGAGAAAGAATACCTAATTGACAGCATACTTTTCTACGTCGACTATTAAATGACTCTTCTCCAAAACTGCCCCAGGTTCCAGGAGCTTCTCTCTGTTTGCTAAAAAGGTCACGTTTTGTAGGGACTCAAGAGACGCAGCTCAGCTGGAGCGGGAGGGAGAGAGATTGACGTGTCACTAAACCTTCCAATCGATTTGGCTCATAGCTGCCTATTTTACGTTACAGGTATTACACATTCCGAGCTTTGTGTCATCTTCACTCACTGTGACGATTCCCAAGTAATCCTACAGTTATAATTCTTCAATATCAATGCCGGGGTTCCCTAACTCTAACCATATCCTAAACTATAAAAAATAAATGGATATTTTTCTTTGGATGCCATGACACGTTGCGGGTTTTCCGTGTGGCCGAAAAATAGACCCCATTCCTATTTTTCATCCACACGTTTTCTAACATGCAGTAAGTGTGGTTAATAATATAGTCAAAGTAAGATAAACCCGCCAGGTTAACATAATATTCTGTCATCTCTCACGACGCGGGGGAGACTACTGCGTGACATCTCAACTACACGACGCTACAACCATTACATGCTGAAACCCTTTCAAATTGCTTCCACAGCGTTTCCAGGGCCAGGTCCTACGTGGGTCCTTTCGCAGCCGCTGGAGATACGGATGTAAGAACCTGAAAAACCATGTTGTCAAAACGCTGAGGCCCAGGGTTGATTTATCTATTGTTTTTAAAACTCTGGTGCATTCAGGGCGCTCCGCCAAAAAAAAGCGTGAGGCGACCTTGAGCGGAGAAAGTGCATACGAGGTGCGTGGGCACAAAGCAGCGAGCTAAGCGTTCCACCCGCTCTGATAACTATAACACGGTTACGCTGCGGAAGAGCGACGGCCTGTCTGACCCGACGACGTGTGAGGAAGCTATTCAGTCTGTCAGACAGACGGTGATAACTCAGTCACCCACCTGGTCAGCCCGTGATGCAGTCCGACGCGAGGGGAAACAACATTGTCCTTGTTTAATTTGAATCAATCACACATTTTCAAACATGATATACCACCGACACAGAGGATCTAGCAACATCATTTGATCTTATCTGTGAATACAATATGTCTGTTTATAACCCGCCTGTCACAAACAGGACACACGATCAACAAACAAAGCACAACACACAGTGTGTGTGTGTGCGTGTGCGTGTGCGTGTGTGGGTGCGTGTGTGTGTGCGTGTGTGTGTGTGTGTGTGTGTGTGTGTGTGTGCGTGTGTGTGTGTGCGTGTGTGTGTGCGTGTGTGTGTGCGCGTGTGTGTGCGCGTGTGTGTGTGTGTGTGCGTGTGTGCGTGTGTGTGTGTGTGCGTGCGTGTGTGTGTGCGTGTGTGTGTGTGTGTGTGTGTGCGTGTGTGCGTGTGTGTGTGTGTGCGTGCGTGTGTGTGTACGTGTGTGTCACCAATCTAGTGCAGCAATGTACAAACATGCCAGAGTGAAACCAGAGTGGTTTGGTCTTACCAACGATGTTTTTGCTAACATACCAAATACACCGGACGTTGTTTTTGTTGACACCAGCCACAGGGAGGTGCTGGTCATAGAAGTAGGCTGTACCTTTGATCTGTACATGGACCAGGCCTTCCGGGACAAGTATATCAAATATCAACCACTGCTCAGTGTGATGGCTGACCTTGGGTATACGGTGTAGATATAGTGTACTTGTGTTCGGAAGTCTTGGCCATGTACACAAATGCACCATGACCGGTCTGAGAATTGCTGCAATGTCTAAAAGAAAAGCCAAACAAATTGCCAAATATTGCTCTGTCTCAGCTATTATTGGCAGCTTAGCCACGTGGAGAAGGAGGTGCCATGTGTACCCTTAAGTGTTCAGTGCTGCTTGGCCCCGATACATTTGATTCCCTGTTTATGTAATATAATTTGTGGAACCAAATAAAGTATTAAAATGTGTGTGTGTGTGTGTGTGTGTGTGTGTGTGTGTGTGTGTGTCTATGCTCGCGTGTACAGTACATTTGAGGTCATGCTTGTGATTGTGCGCCTGCTTTTGTGCATTAGTCCCCTTCCGTTCCACATGGAGGACCTTTAGTCAATGTGCACCATCACAGATGGCCTGTGATGACCCCTGTGTGTGTGTGTGTGTGTGTGTGTCTGTCCTACTCAACAGCACCCTTGGGACTTAGAGAGTCGTCCCCATTGTTATTTTTACCTGGAGAACGCACACACATACACTTTCTCCAACCCTCCCATGCATACATAAATCCATCAGCAAGACCACAGTCAACCATGGCTTGGGGAAAATACATCATCATCACTTTCTCTCCCCCCTCTCTCTTTCTCTATATCACTCTCTCATCCCTCTCTCTTCCTCTCCTCACCCTCTCTCTATCTCAATCTCTTTCTCTCTATTTCTCTGTATCTCTCTCTCTCCCCTATATATCTCCCCCTCTCTCCATCTCTTTCTCTGTCTCTCTATCTCCCTCCCCCTCTCTCTCTGTCCCTCATTATCTCTCTCTCTCTCTCTCTCCCTCTCTCTCTCTCTCTCACGCACACACGCACACACGCACACACGCACACACACACACACACACGCACACACACACACACACACACACACACACACACGCACACACACACACACACACACACACACACACACACACACACACACACACACACACACACACACACACACACACAGAGTACTCATGATCCTACGTACTTTAACACTTTGATTACCAGCCATGCGATGCGCCTTAGCCCTGTTAAATGCCACCACCCACTTCAATGATAGCGTTGTGAACGCATAATCTCTGTCTTAAATTATGGCTATGTGTCTAATCTGCCCGTCGATTATCAATGACTTGTTTGCAGTCAACATTGTCGAAACGGATTGTTTTTTAATCGCTTCATTTCCGTTTTATAGCATTTTGAAAAGCCCTCGTTTTCAAGGAAAATATAAAGATTCCGTGATAAAAGGCATTTACTGGAATATTCTGGAATACACAAAAACGTTGTAATTTTTTCAGCCTATTTATGAATCGTTTTCAAATAAACGCTAGATTATCGATAGTATATGTGTACTTATGCAGGCTATAGACGCGGGCTGAAATATCGATTATCTCATTTCCTGATCGCTCGCACAGCCACACACACACACACACACACACACACACACACACGCATAGGGCAAACGCTGATATATAGGTGAAAATAGCTCTGATTACCCCAAGACTGGTCAAATAGATTCCTTACCTCAGATCAGATGTTATCCAAAAAGATTATTCCAATTCCTGATCGCCATTCCAAATATCGATTGCGTTTATTGATTCAGCATTGGGTACTGTAAATACATAATCCACACGTTTTCCGGGCCGGCGATCACAATGGATTCTTCAGTTGGCTCGACGGAAAAGTTAAATGAGGAAACTGGAAACTTCTTCTCTACTTTCACACACACATGGCGGAGGCGACGACCACGCAAACTGCCAACCCGCTCATCGGGAGCAGTTAGGGGTTAAGTGTCTTGCTCAAGAGGAGCCCGGCATCGAACCAGGAACATTCTAATTACGAGACGACCGCTCTACCTTCCGTAACGATGAGGTCTCTACCCTTGCGCAAGGCATATAACCCCCCCCCCAAACACACTGAAGAGTGGCCCTGTTACTTAACTTTAGTTTTGTGCATAACTAGCGTGTGGATATGGAGTATGAAGAACGGCATGGGGGGGGGGGTCCAAATCTCTGAACTTTACCCTTTAACCATTATTGCTTAAACAGAACTTTTACTAGTTGTTATATATCATGCAGTCCCCACCTGTGGTCCCAGGCTACACAGTAGGTCAGCGAAAAGAGAGGCGTGACACTGTGAAACTCAGTTTGGCTGCCAGCTGTCTTTTGTATCCATAAAAGTGTCTGTGTATTTCATGGTGAAAAACCTCGTTTTCCAGTTATTTGATTCTCCCTGAGCCTGCAAGCAATAAGCCATGCAGACAATGTAAGTCATGGGATCTGCAAAGGCAGAAGAATAAATCCCTCTCACAAGGTGTCTGGGTGTCTTTCAGTACTAGTGTTGTCTGTAGCCTATACTCGTCATATACTGGTTTTATCAGGTGTAAGTATTTATTTATTTATTGCTTTATTTATATCAAGACAAAAACCTACTAGGGCTGTCAGTTGTTCGCGTTAATTAGATTAATTAATTACACAGCAAATTATCGCATTATGAAAATTAACTCAAAATTAATTACAAACAAAATAAACGTTTTTTTTATTTTTAATTATATTTTTTTTTTTTATCTCATTCATTCCATAAGAACGTAGAATACACATTTACAGACTTTTTTTTTATATGGTCCATTTGCATGTTCGTGGTATCTGATTCTAGGGACATCTATGGATCTCAGGGAATGTATTCCCAGTGTCAGAAATACTGTGTCTGTTACTAGGCTTGAGTAAATTGTAATGAACCAAATGAGAATATCAATAAAAAAAATTATTATTATCTTTGACTGTGAATAACACTATGCTCAAATTGACCAGACCTGAAAAATCTAAGCAAATTAATAGATGGAAGATGATTAAACAGAAGGTTTTGTAGATACAGTACTGAATTCTGCCATCCGGACACATGCTATTTGAAATATGATTATAGAATATAGAATATCAGGCATAAAATGATTATGCGATTAAAATGTGATTAATTAGATTAATTAATTACAAATCCTGTAATTAATTAGATAAAAAAAATGAATCGCCTGGCAGCACTAAAACCTACAAATGGAGCTCCAAATTGGGAACTTAGGGCTCTGCAATTAATCACGTTTTATTTTCAATTACGAAAACGACTCCCAGCGATTATGTTATGAAAACAAGATACTCGACTTTTAACCTCTTAACACTTTGAGCGCCACGCCTGGTTTTCCTTTTTACCGGCTGAATGCCACCATCGGCGCCAATGTTAACGTTAATATCGCCTAATCTATGTTTTAAATTATGGCTAAGTGTCTAATCTGCCCATCGCATTATCAAAGACTATTTTCCAGTCAGTGCTGTCAAGGCAGATTGTTTTTTTATCGCGTCGTTTCCGTTTCAGAGCAGTTAGAAAAGCCCCCGTTTTGATATAAAAAACAGCTCATTCTGGAGCATTCTATGAAAATCGTCTTTTAGTGGAATATTCCACAACGTTGATATTCGTCTGCCTTTTTATGAATCGTTTTCAAATAAACGCTAGATGATCAATATTATACGTGCACGCAAGCACATTACGGCCGCGCACGGATAATCGCCTCGTTGATTTCCTCTCGGACTTTTACAGTGAAACCGAAAGAAGACATTTCACAAAACAGCCTATATCTTCATCAAACTTACTCTGATTATCCTAACACTGATAACATAGAGTCCTTACCTGACATCAGATGGTATCCAACTGGTATATTCCAATTCCTGATCACCATTCGAAAAAATCGATACGTGTATGGATCCAACGCGATACTGTAGAACTCCATGATCAGCGGGGATCTGAGGTTCCAGAATGAACTGTGGTAACCCTGGCTGGATCAGTGGACTGGAAAATGTGGAGTACCGGATTTTTTTCCCCATTCATTTTCATTGAGTCCATTCCAAAATCACTTATGTCATCTGGGAGACGACAGGGGGCGCTTTTTTCCACAGTGATCGCCGGCGCCGCTCGGCTATACTCGGGTAGGCTCGGGTGATGCAATAATTTTTCAGATCGCTAAAAAAAAAAAAAAAAAAAATCAGAGAAATCTCGTGAGTGACTTTCAACCACCTATAAAAAAACACGAGAAATCTCGTGAGTGGCACGGAAAGAGTTAAACATCTGAGGGAGGAAAGGTGAGGAAGAGTTGAGTGACATTGGCATAGCAGTGATATGAGAAGGCATGAGACATGATAATGTTACCCAGAGATTTGCTGTAGAGAGAAGAGGAGGGGTCCAAGGACCGAGCCCTGGGGGACACCCATATGTAGGGGGCGAGGGGCCGACAGGGGACCTCTCCATGATACTTGTCAAAGTAGGATGGCAGCCATGCCAGCACAGAGCCTACAACTCCCATTCCTTTTTTTTTATCCACTTTTTCTCCCATTTTCTATATTTTCTCCCATCCCAATTTCGTATCATCCAATTCAACCCTCCCCTGTCACGAACGCTGTTTCTTGCCTCCCACAAGCCGGCTGCAATGTGGACTAAGTCATACATAGCACAAGTCCCCTCCGGTACTTGAGGTAACAGCAGTCGCATCTTTTCACCTGCGCAGCTCGATCTCTCAGTGGCGAGGAGTAACGCGTGGGAGGCTCACGCTGCCCCCGACACTTCCTGATTCTACTGCGCAGGCGCACCAACCGACCTGTAGGAGTCGCTGTCCACAACGCCCGATCCCCACCCATCAGTTTCCCACCCCCTAATACGGCCAATGTGTATTAGTATGAACGACCAGCTAAACTGAAAGCAATGTGGAGCGCTGGGCTCGAACAGGCAAGCCCAGCGTCTCCGTCATTCGTGGCGAGCGCCTTGCCCACTACGCCACGTAGCCGCCCCTACAACTCCCATTCCTGTGAGGGATACAAGGAGGATCTGATCGTTGAAGGCTGCAGACAGGTCCAAGAGAATCTGGACAGAGGAGAGGCCTTTCGCTCATGCTAAGTGAAGAGCCTCTGTGACTGCCCATGAGGGCCGTCTCTGTGGAATGACCAGTCCTGAAGCCTGACTGATTAGGGTCTAGGTGGGAGGTCGATCTGTAATAGATAATCAGTTGGATATAATTATATATATTAGTGGTGGGACTCAATTCAAAATGTTAATAGAATTAATTCGAGACTTTATAGTTAATTAATCTAAATTAATCACATTGTAATCGCATATCAATATTTGATGCGAAAAGCAAAAAATGTCAATTCAAATGGATTTTGGTATACGAGTGAATCAATGAATATACATTATACATACGTTTAAGCAGCAAAATCCTGTATTAGCTACTACACAGACCAACAGATCAATGCAGCAATTTTAGGAATAATATATATATAGCGCAAAGGACCTTTTGTAAACTCAAGCGCTTTGGAGGTAAAAGTAAAATGCAGTACTTTCAAGTACATTCCAGAACAGTTGACCATTCGGGGAAAAAAACTTGTGATTGATCTCAATTGCTCTTATTTTTTCAGTATTCTGTATGAACAAACCAGACTAAGAAAAAAAGTTGTTTGCGATTTATTATACTTTATACTTATAGCACATGCATGAGTCTGGTCTCCTTTGAAAGGTAACATTCTTACACAATAAAGAAAAACCATCACGCAAAAAATGCATACCGAACTTTTGCCGAACATTTATCTGCCCCTGAGGAGCGGCTTTTAGAGGAGTGTTGCTCTGACAGGTTTCTCCCGTCATTTCATCCCTTTGATATTGAACCCTTTTAATCTGATCCTTACGACTTTCAAACGGACCGTTGGCCGTTATTATGTTCCCATGGCGATAACAAAATTGACATTTGTCACACATCTATCACCGTGTCGCTCCTCCCCACGTTTGTTTTGGAAACCATGTGCTGTGCTTACAGCCACCGGGCAGCTTGAGGGAGGGAAGAGCGCTCCTTGTTCAGCCTCTGTAAGCATGTATGAATTCATTCATTATTTTATTTTCCTCTCATGGATTATGCTATGTGTTTTCCCTTCTGGACACAAACTCTTCAGGTTAAGATATATCTATATCTCTCTCTGTCTCTCTGTCTCTCTGTCTCTGTTTCTCTCTCTCTCTCTATCTCTCTCTCTCTCTCTCTCTCTCTCTCTCTCTCTCTCTCTCTCTCTCGTCCTTCTGCTCACTTGCTCTTACTCTCTCTCTTGATCTCTATCTCTCTCTTGATCTCTCTATCTTGCTCTCTCTGGCTCTCTCTATTGCTCTCTCTCTTGCTCTCTCCCTATTGCTCTCTCTCTCTCACTATATCTCTCTATCTTGCTCTCTCTATCTCACGTGCTCTCTCCATCTTGCTCTCTCTCTATCTTGCTCTCGCTCTTGCTCTCTCTCTTGCTCTCTCTCTCCCTCTTGCTCCCTCTCTATTGATCTACCTCTCCATATTGCTCTATCTATCTTGCTCTCTCTCTCCCTCTTGCTCTCTCTCTTGCTCTCCCTCTTGCTCTCTATATTGCTCTCTCTCTTGCTCTATCTCTCTCTTTTTCTCTATCTTGCTCTCTCTCTCTTGCTCTCTCTTTTTCTCTCTTGCTCTCTCTCTCTTGCTCTCTCTCCCCCCCCCCCCCCCCCTCTTGCTCTCTCTCTCTGGCTCTCTCTCTAGTCCAGGACTTACACACAACTCTCTTTGTATGGATAACAGTGCCGTTGGTTTAGAGAGGAAAGACTCTGTCACCTCTCATGAGTGAGCATGTTGGCCGTCTCTTGGAGGAGAGAGAGGGGAACGGACCGATAGGGTGAAAAAAGGTCCTCACGGGGCAGTGTCTAAATATAACAGGGTGACAGAGTGCATTCCCCCTCTCTCTCCCTCCTCCCATCCCTCCCTCCCTCCATCCATCCAATCACCACTGTTAGGGGAAAGGTCATTGAGTACCGTACATCGAGAGAGAAAGAGGGAGTTTGGTGTGGTATATGTCTGGCAGAGGGCTTACGTAACGGTTTGTGTGTGTGTGTGTGTGTGTGTGTGTGTGTGTGTGTGTGTGTGTGTGTGTGTGTGTGTGTGTGTGTGTGTGTGTGTGTGTGTGTGTGTGTGTGTGTGTGTGTGTGTGTGTGTGTGTGTGTGTGTGTGTGTGTGTGTGTGTGTGTGTGTGTGTGTGTGTGTGTGTGTGTGCATGTGTGTGAGAGAAATGGTTCCATGAGTTAGGGCAAAGGAGGTTTTTAACAATTATTTTGACAATGCTCTGAACGCAAACACACACACCTTGTCCATGAGATTTTGACTTACTGACAATCAGTCTATATAATTTATATCTGTGCCCCAATTAGATTAATTCAATTGAAATAAAAAGGGAGGAAAGAACTGCCCAAAAAAATTTCAATAAAAAAACATTTCTGCAGATGTAATTGGGGTCTAGATATAAACGATGGCGTAGTGGAAAACGGCCTTCGGGTTATGTTAAGTAAATGTTGGTCCTCCAAGTCCAAGAATGATGTAGCTGGAAAGACTCTATACAGTAGACTCACTTCAGCCCAATGTCCTTCACACACGTGTGTAACGCATATGAGGTGTGGAAATGGGAACATTTGAATGCAAGGATGGTCCAAATATGTACCATGAACCACAGTTATGTGGTTTATTTAGCAAAAAGAAAGACAAGGTTTTGCCAAAGTAGTTACTGTACATATATTTCATACATCAAAGTACATTTTCATCTTCAGTGTGACATTTAGAACATTTTTGCCTCTCCCATCACAGCTGATATAGAAATGAATTCGGGACAGTGGTGTAACTTCAACACCAACCTGCAGTGGGTCCACCGGATGAATCAACGAATGCCCATAATATGGATTGTAATGGGCCCTACTCACAGAAAGCCTGATGCGTTCCTTGACTCAACCGCTGTAGTGCTCGTATTTGGCTAAGAAAAATAGTCATCACAGTTAGGGATGTTCGATATTTGCTTTTTTACCGATGCCGATATTGTCCAACTCTTAATTTCTGATACCGATATCAACCGATACCGATATATGCAGGGTTTCCCCCGCCAAAAAACGGAATAATTTCAGGTAATTAACATTACATATCTCTTGTCATGTAATTAACACAACATTATGCATACTTTGACAATAAATAAAATAATAATTTGTTCTTACTTGCTTGCCTGGGTAAATAAAGGTTAAATAAATGTAAAAAAATGTTAAACCGATACCGATATTTTCCGATATCACATTTTTATGCCAATATCGGCCGGTAATATCAGACATCCCTAATCACAGTCATGGTAAGCATAGAAATGGGTAATGATACACAGAAAATGCTTCAATGACCAAACCGGTTGTTTATTAACCCATTGAAACCGGGAAACACATTTGTGTTTATATACAGGCTCTATAGGGCTGGATATAGGGTTGAAAGGGGGGGGGGGGGAGAGACAAAGGTGTATAAATGGGAGAGGGTAGACAGATTGGAGAGGTGTGGGGGGAATAATAAGGATGGGAGGGGGGAGGGGATCATTATTCCACAATACATACATACATTGCTTTAACATTATTATTCTTAAATGCTAAAGATTGACTACCACAGCTTGTCTTTGTTTGGTCTTGTTTGTTTGTTTGTTTGTTTGTTAGTTAATTTAGTTTGTTGTTGTGTTTGTTTAGGTGAAACACAATGGCCTGATCCAGGAGATGGAACACCCAACAGCAGGACCGATAGCTGTGCCCGGTTAGTACACAATCGAATACGATGAATTGTATGAATGCAAAGATCACTGTTTCTGCCACATGGCCTGGCTCCCAATCACAGCATAAACGAAGCAGTTACCGTACTTTTCGTACTATAAGCCGCACCTGAATATAAGCCGCAGCAGCTAAATTGAATGATGTGTACATATATAAGCCGCACTGGACTATAAGCCGCAGGTGTTTTAATGTTTAATTACCATATGTAATTAGCATTGGGACACAATACTGTCGGAAAAATAACAAGAATTAACTAATTTACAAGTTGTATTACGTTTAGCAAATAAGGGAACAGATAAATAACATTTCAATGCAGTCAAAAAAGCAATATTTAGATTTTTACATTTTCGGGTTTGGTCACGTCGAGTCACATATAAGCCGCACCGTTAGATAAGCCGCAGGGTCGAAAAATGGGGGGAAAAGCCGCGGCTTATAGTCCGAAAAGTACGGTAGTTATTTGTTTTTTTCTTTTTTGAAGCACCTCATAGACCTGCAATGTCACAAACACATTCACACATTCAGTTAGTCATTCATTTTGGTCATGATTAGCCACTCTGCCCCTAGTGGCGTCTCAGATGCATGGCACTTTGTGTAATTCCAGTTCAATGCACGACCATGGTAAAAAAAAAGAATGGTAAATGGTGCATTTATATAGAGCTTTTATCCAATAGTATACATTCATAAACACGCAAATGTAGACACACACACACACACACACACACACACACACACACACACACACAAACACACGAACAAATGAACACAGACACACACACACATGCATGCAGACACACAATGGTGGAAGAAGTACACAAGTTCCTTTACTTAAGTAAAAATAGAAATACCCAGATAAAATATTACTCTGGTAAAAGTAAAAAGTAGAGAAGTATTGTATATTGATTTTAAATTTAAAGTGCTGTTAAAGTCATGTGTCCAGTTATGCTGCTCTGATTAGGTCATCTTGAAGTTGGCAAGTTTCATATTTGAAACTTCCAAAATTGTTGCCATGTTTTCTATGCAGAAATATTTTTCTTCAAAATCTGATGGGTTTCAGATACATGTAGACGTGGGAAAAAAGTACAATATTTCTTTGGAAATCTAGTAAAAGTAGCCTACAACGTTCCCTAAAATAAAAAGTACCTCAAAGTACCACCAAATTGTGCTTGAGTAGAAACACTTAGTTACTTTCCACCACTGCACACACGCACGCACACACACACACACACACACACACACACACACACACACACACACACACACACACACACGCATCTGCACAAATAAATGTACTGTAATTTGGAGTCTTGTATAGCTTCCTCCCGGGCGTCATGACTGTGTAAACGCCACCAGCCATTCACCTATACCTTTGGGTAAATCTCCAACACACAATAGAGGACAGAGGACAGTGTGTTTACCATGTGGTTTGCTGATTGGGCCCTGTTGAGCAAACCAGTTTACTTTGGATGTCTGAGATTCACATAAACAAGGGCTCATGGTCTGTAACCCAGTCATCACAGACACCACAGCCTCTGGGGTAAAAAGACAGACATCTCTCCACTCTCTTCTGGGACCTCATAATGAAGGTGCTGCTGATGTAGGCCCATAGTGTACGCGCACAGCGGTGGAATCACGGTGATTATAAATGTCTCACAAGATACCGGTACACACGCGCAGATATTTCACTAAAAACCTGCATGTTTCTAGTTCCTACGATGGCGCGACCGAGGTCAGTCGCCGTTGGTTTTGCTCCGCAGAGATTGTGCGCACTTCTGGTTATTATGTTTATTTTTTATACTTTCTTTTGATAAAAACCATGCTGGCATGGACGTTGTACGACCGCCAGTCACTTAAAGACTTAAACTCCGCACTGAAAGAGGAGTTTAACGACACTTTTTGCCAAGATTGGCCATCGGAGATGAGACGAGACAAAGGACAAAGACAAAGATGGGGACAATGGAAAAGGCGGCGCGATCAAACGGAAGCACACAGGACGGAGAAGTGGAATCAGAATCAGGCTAAAGAGTTCTGCTTACCGGCCCGTGATCCCATCGATTCTGTTGGTGAATGTACGTTCGCTGGAGAATAACATGGATGATCTCCGTGCGAGGATTAGATTCCAATGGGTGGTGAGGGACTGCACCATCCTATGCTTTACGGAGACATGGTTGAAGCCATCAACACCGGATCACAACATCATCCCATCTGATTCCTTCTCTGACTTCCGCGCTGACCGAACAGAAGAGTCGGGAAAGTCCATAGGTGGAGGGGTCTGCTTCCTGACGAACAACGGCTGGTGCAGCCCCAAGGAGGTGAAGATTATTTCCCACTCCTGTTCGCCGGACTTTGAGCATTTATCCATCCTTTTTCGCCCATTTGATCTCCCCCGGGAATTCACAGCCATAATAACAACAGCAGTATACATCCCACCACAAGCCGATACCGCCAGAGCTCTGGCAGACCTACAGGACTATTTGAACCAGCACCAAAACAAACACCCAGAAGCGGCTATGATCGTAGCCGGCGACTTCAATAAGGCTAATTTAAGAAAAAGTGATGCCAAACTTTTACCAACATATCAAATGCACCACTAGGGGGGGAAATACGTTGTATTCACTGCGACACCCCTTTCAAACAGGGCTATAAGGCAGTACCAGCACCTCGGCTAGGTAAATCTGACCACGACGCCATCTTTCTTTTGCCCGGCTACAAACAGAGAGCCCGTGAGGCTGTTGTGTCGCGAGAGGTGAAGCAGTGGTCCGAGAGCTCAGAGGCCACCCTACGAGACGCACTGGATGACGTCGACTGGGGCATGCTCCGGTCGAGCTCCAGTGACGTCAGTGAATATGCAGATGTTGTTGTCAGTTTCATAACAACGTTAGCTGACAACGTTGTCCCCACGAAGAAGGTGCGGATTTTCCCAAACCAGAAACCGTGGGTGGACAACTCCATCCGAGTGGCCCTGAATGCTCATACCGCTGCTTACAACTCGGGCCGAGCATCGGGAAGTATGGGAGAGTACAAGGTAGCAGCCTATAATATGCTACGCAAAGAGGTTTGGGCGGCAAAACGGCGATATGCAAACAAGATGGAGACACAGATGGCACAGAACGACACGAGAGGCTTATGGCGGCGAGTACGAACGATAACTGATTATAAAGTCAGCCCCCCCCTCAATAGTGAGTGCCGATGCCTCTCTCGCGGATGAACTCAACTCCTTTTATGCCAGGTTTGGGGCGAGCAGTGGTGACGTTAGCTCAACGGCTAACGGCGCCACTGACGCGCCGGCTGCCGCGGGGAGGGGGGGTTCATCCGCGGGGGGGTGGGACACACTCTCTCATTGCCGGAACACAGCGTGAGATTAGCGTTCATGGGAGTAAATACTCGGAAAGCTGCAGGCCCAGATGAGATAACAGGACGAATACTAAAGTCCTGTGCAAATCAGCTGGCCCCAGTATTTACATCCATATTCATGTGTCTTACCTATTTAATTTTTTTATATGCCTATTTTTATTATTGTATTTTGCACAATCAATGCGGGCATGACCACCCGCATTTCACTGTATGCCCTGGTATGTATGTGACAAATAAACCTCTTGATTCTTAGCAGCCAAAAATGGTCATGCGAACTGCCCCTATATCCCTCACTTTCTCTTCTTTTATCTCACTGTCTCTTTCAAAGCTTTGGGGACGTATTGAGCTTGTCTACCTAACTTGATGGATAATAGTGGTGTCTCCCACTAAGCAGTGTCTTCAGAATAATGTGTTTGGATTACGGCCAGCAAAATGAATAGATAGGTTCCAGAGGAGGCGGGGCCTCACAAGCCCTTGGGAAGTGTCAATCATTCGATGAAAAAGGCAAGGTGGCCGTGACAAAGAAAGATCTATCACTTCAGTCCATCCAAAAAAGGCAACAGTGTTTCGATTTGGAAGACGTTGGAAGCTCAAACAGTAGATCTCTATGTAGGTGGACAGGTGCGTAGGAGAAGGCCGTGGGTCGTCAACAGAGGAACAAAGAACTTCTGCACTTGCAATCAAATAATTTTTTTCAGGAACAACGTTTTGGTACAAGGACTCAGTTTCTCTACCGATATCAATGTTGGAAGTTGAATATATTCGCATTTTTTGTTAGCATCATGCTGAACATACAATGGCGTATTAGGGCCAGTGTAGGTAAAATACATTATAATAATTTTGGAGCCGGGAGAGGGGAGTAATATTCAGAGATTTTTTTTTATTCCTGAGTTTAAAGTCGTACGTTTATGAGGAAAATGTGGATATTCTCTGAGATTAAAGTCACAAATGTATGTAAAAATCTTGCTGTGTCAGGGTAGAATGGATCTGTCGTGTCAGGCTAGTATGGGTCTGTCGTGTCAGGCTCTATGGGTCTGTCGTGTCAGGCTAGTATGGGTCTGTCGTGTCAGGCTAGTATGGGTCTGTCGTGTCAGGCTAGTATGGGTCTGTCATGTCAGGCTCTATGGGTCTGTCGTGTCAGGCTAGTATGGGTCTGTCGTGTCAGGCTAGTATGGGTCTGTCGTGTCAGGCTAGTATGGGTCTGTCGTGTCAGGCTAGTATGGGTCTGTCGTGTCAGGCTAGTATGGGTCTGTCGTGTCAGGCTAGTATGGGTCTGTCGTGTACTTTGCTGGAACGATTAATTTAGCACGTATACAGTACGTGTGTGTGTGCTGTGTGCTGTGTGCTGAGGCTGTCTAACTAAGCCATTTCTCCACACATGTATTTCGTTTAGCAATAGGAATACATCAAACCAACAATAAATAATATCATATAGAAGAAGACAGTATATGGCATATTAATACAGTATATTCCAGTATACAGTAGCTATATCCGCGGCATCGTTTAAAAAATTTACAATACAAAGCCGTTCGAGTTACGAAGGAATTCCTTGGTAACTTTTACCTATGTCCGTTCGAGAATGAGGACCATTGTTTCTCTGATGTCTGTCTATGCTGTAACATGATTGTTGTGTGTTTTTATTTTTTGTAACGCAGTATTGTGTGTTCTGACACACAACAAATGTCTGTATCAGACAATAAACAACTATCTTATGTTATCTTATGCAAAGTAAAGAGCCATCAATGAAGCCAGGGGCCATTTTTAACCACATATGCATCCGGAAAAAATTGGGCTAGTTTTGCACAACACGCCAGACGATTGCATACTCAAATTGATTATACTTTATACTTATAGCACATGCATGAGACTGGTCTCTTTTGAAAGGAAACATTCTGATCTTTCGTCCACAACAAAGAAGAATTCCTCTGAGTGCTAATGAAATAGAGTTAAAGAGGTTTGAACACACTGAAGTAAAAGTTTTGTGTACTCACATTTCTGTTTACTTGTTGCCAGATGCCTGTTTTTTAAGTTCCAGCTGAGAGGTAGGAGCTGGAAAACATAACGGTTCCATAGCCTGAAGTCTTATGTAGTACAGGTCCAAAGTTTATAACAATCCCATGGAAAACTAGTTTTTTACAAAGGTTTTTGTAATGTGTGTACTGGCGTCAATTCGGCATGATTATCCAAAATGGACGTCCGCTTCCATTGATTCCTAGTCAAAACAAAGGACTTCCCTGGCTTCTTCTACCCCTTTCTCGTTGCAATCAGCCCCCGCGTGGGATAGCGTTGGATCCAGAATTTCATTGGCTACAAAGGTGGTCAATAATTTTCGCCATCAGCAGTGACTGGTCTGTTCAGGACCCGACCAAACCAGACGTGATCACTTGTCCGAATGGCTTGTCAAATGACGCTCGTCGAATGTTTCATCTTGTAACTCGAGACTGGAAGCTTGCAATAGGTTGAGTGGGGTGGCGATCGAAAGGCGGCAAATTAAACTTTCCAACAATGTATTGGTTGATCCGCGGAAATGTAGCCCAGAGCCGGCAGTTAATAACCCATTAAAACCCTTTAATCTTCCCAAAGCCATGGGAGATGGGTGGAGCCGGACTGTTTACATCCATGTCAGGTGAACAATGTAGGAATTTTACAAATGTACATAAACTTAAAGGTGCTATAGATAACATTCAGCCACTAGATGTCGCAAAAGAGCACCAGCATGTCATTTATCCAATCAGGTGCTTTCCACGTGGGGGAAATGAGAAGTTCAGAGGGGATACATGCCTGCAACATGTAAACAACAACATTCATTTTGGACCCGCCATCATTAAAAAAAAATTACATTGATTAATCAAAAACGTTTTTTGGGGGGAAAGCGATTTATTTTATTCCACTGATTTTTTTTAAATTTGTGTGGATGATTTTTTTTTAATTTTTTTTTATAATTACTCTACATAAAATGTTATCTATAGAACCTTTAAATAATCAAGCAATGAAGTCTGTGACCCTTAGGTGGTCATTCGTGAAATAATTTAGTCCTTCCTGCTAACAAAGCAGGAACCTAACCGCCTCAATACATTTGAATGGGACTTTTGGGTGTACAGTGGACTCTCCCATGAGAATATTCAAACACAGTGTGCAGTATGTAGTGTTATTATGTCCAGTCCCTGGTGGTAAAAAAAAAGATATATATATTAGGGCTGTCAGTTTATCGCGTTAATTAGATTAATTAATTACACAGCAAATTATCGCGTTATGAAAATTAACTCAAAATTAATTACAAAAAAAAAGTTTTTTTTTTTTTTTTTTTTTATATAATATTTTTTTTGTATCTCATTCATTCCATAATAATGTAGAATACACATTTACAGACTTTTTTTATTTTTTAATATGGTCCATTTGCATGTTCTTGGTATCTGATTCTAGGGAGATCTATCTCAGGGAATGTATTCCCAGTGTCAGAAATACTGTGGGCTAGATCCACAAAGAATGGATTCCCTGGTCTGCATCCCCTTAACAATTGTGTGCCGTACTGTATTGTACCCATTCTGCAATCTGTTAATAACATTTTCATTCAATCAATCAATCTGCGCGGTGATTGATTGAATGAAAATTTTATTTTGAGTAAATTGTAATGAACCAAATGAGAATATCAATACATTTTTTTGTATCTTTGACTGTGAATAACACCATGCTCAAATTGACCAGACCTGAAAAATCTAAGCAAATTAATAGATGGAAGATGATTAAACAGAAGGTTTTGTAGATACAGTACTGAATTCTGCCATCCGGACACATGCAATTTGAAATATGATTATATAATATAGAATATCAGGCATAAAATGGTTATGCGATTAAAATGAGATTAATTAGATTAATTAATTACAAATCCTGTAATTAATTAGATTAATTTTTTTAATCACCTGACAGCACTAATATATATATAAATCATCACCATCCTGTCACTAGAACTGAAAGTACAGATATGTTCAATGTCTGTGATTTCCCCCCCCCTGTCCGATTTCTCCATTGACCTCCATTTCCTGTCCTACACTTTTGCACCTCTCTGTAATTTCAATTCTAGTGATGGGAGAATGATGATTTATATATATTTCTTTTTAACCCCCAGGGACCGGACAACATAATAGGCCTACTTCTGTGCAGAGGCTCCTCTTTGAGTTGGTTTGTCTGTTATTGTGCTCTACACAGCACTATATTCCAGCTTTCTGTCACTTGAGGAAGGCATCCATCTTGAATGGGAGTATCCTGTATGTTGACATTGGTTGTTAGCCAACAAATTGGGGCCCAAGCTAACATACTCAACATCAATGTCCTTTCAGCGACGCATCTCTTAAAAGACAGTTCTCTGGGGTATAATGTGGTATTATGAATTGCAGTCTATACTATAGTCCTTGACCCCGTAGGTCATACACACCAGGCTTTCTGTCATCACCTGCTTTTGACATGTAAAAAAAAACTCCAAATCCATTAATTGAAAAATTTGCCATCCAGCAGCTTTGCTAGAGAATCCAACCAAATCCATAACATTTAATGGAAATACATTTACAGAAATAAATGACTAAAATGTAATGAAAATAAATTAACCTGTGTGTGGGACATTCTTTTAGCATTTTCTGGGTGGGCCCCATTGCAGTCGCCACCGCATGCCGAAGACATTTTATTTGTATACATTTTTGTACTTGAGGTAAAGAAAACATGACTATTTACAGATATTTCCCCAGTTTCAGACCCGGTGGCCAAAGACTACAGCCTCAGGTTAGGTGGCCTCATTGAGCAAAGCTTTCCATCAATGCATAACCGCTCCATTGCATTTGCTTGGTAATCTTCCATAGGATAATCAGGCAGGTTACCTAATGTCCAAATATAATACAATTCAAACAGAGTTATAAAGAAATTATTTCCACGAGGTACAGAGATGAGGAAGGGATTTGACATTCACGGGTGTTTACATTTTTTCTTTTTTTTCTTCATGTTTTACATTCAATTTTAGCGCCGCGGATATAAGAAAGCGGTCTAGCTGAGTCAATGTTGATGGTTTTGTTGAACATTTGTATTTCACAGGAGAGAAAATGTATTCAAAGAAAGCTATTAAAATAGTCTTTGAATCTAAATATACTTTCTTTGTGTTGATTTTACATTTTTACATTTTACTCAAGTAAATATCTGTTACAAGCTTCGGTCTTAAGTAGAAAAATGCTATTTTTAATCTAGATTAATTACAGAAAATTGTGAGATTAATTCGTTTTTATTTTTAATCTATTGACAGCACTAATATAATTTTTATAATTTTTTTTTATGTTTTACATATATTTGTATATATACTTGTTTTGTAAGGATTTAAATCAGTAGGGAATTACATACATTTTGAGTAGTGGAAAAGGGGTACGATTAAATAAGTGTATACTTTTTCCTACTCCTTTTCGAACATGTAAATTGAGTTATGTTCTTTTTTTGTTTTGTTTTTGTTTTATTTGGTTTTATTTACATAAATATGTCAAATCAAATCAAATGTTACCTACACTAAACTACATCAAACTACAATTGTGTGGCTATGTGTGCTCAAAATCAAATGCTGCGTGCTGAAACGGAGCCGAATGTACAATAGATCATATATAAAAAATTAATATAATAATAATAAATCAAAATTATATCTCTATCTATATTTTATCCTCTAATATAATATGTAATAAAATAAATAAAAAGTATTTGACAGAGTGAGAAATAGGAGGTGTAGCGTGAGAGCGTGTGTGCAGATGGCCATTCGCCTGGGTCTCATGCTCGGCGTGTGAGAGTTGGCAGTGCGGTTGTTATTCAGCTCTGTGCCGCGCAGCTTTGGGTTTGGCATCCGTATGAACCCTTTCACTACCACACTACCAAAATGTCGGTTAACCCTTTCACCGTGCCAATACACAATGTTAACCCTTTCACTGCCACACGACAAAGGGTTAACCCTTCCACAACCGGTTAACCGTCTGTAGTGTGGTAGTGAAAGGGTTAACCTGCTGTAGTGTGGTAGTGAACGGGTTAAAAGGGGCTTGTGATGGACTAATACCTCGGTGTTGCTTGATCGCCAGAAGACACAAAATGAATGCCTTTTCAGTCTAAAAGTCTAAAACTGTTGTCTAGGGTGCAATGTGGCGTTGTGAGTCCAATTCCACTACTTGGATCTGTGCTACTTTGTACGACACTAAGTCTGCCGTGCCGTTTTGAGGAAGACATTCATCACGGCGTGCGTATGTTGGACTTGGTGGTCGGCCAACAAACTCGTCCTGGAGGCTCGCTTCAGTACTTATTAGTATTATTTTATTGTATAGGACAGCAGTTACTGTGAGTAAAAACAAAGTGCATAATTGTAATTCAAGGCAACAAGACAGACGATAAAATTCACAAAATGTTCATCTTTTCACTCAACTGTCTCCCTTTATGACTCCCTTGATATGAAATGCAGATGGAGTAGATTTTCAGACGACGTATTTCATGCAGTATTCCAGAGTCCCAGTGGCACAGGTCCTGATTCTCAAAGTTGGTACAGAGCTTTGCTCCGATTTGCGCAATTCACTCACAGCTCGGGCTGTCGTTGTGGTAGAGACATGATCATGATGTTGTATGCACACGAGTCTCCCGAACTATTTAAAACCAAGCCCAAGTCGATCAGAGCTTCCTACGCTGAGATATGGTCACTTTTCCGCCTGATGCGAACTGTCTTTATGCTACGGAGATATACTGTACATGTTTCTAAAGCTTTTAACAGCGTTCGCACAAGGTCCTTGAAGTGCTTAAAGTGCTTGATTTTTACCAAAAAAAGTCAAGGCCTGGAATTCCTTGAAAACAGCAAAAAAAAATTAACAAGGTTCTTAAAAAGTCCTTGAAATTCAAACGAACCATTCACATTGAATGTTTTGTTCATCCATGCTCAAATTGTTCTGAATCAAGAAATCGATTTCTTTTGTTCTGTTTTAATAAAATCTGACGAGTCGCTGTCTCGCGCGCTCCAACTGATTTTCCTCATTTCTTCGTGTGTGATGCTCTAGCTGGCAAGCAGGCCAAGAAGATGCTTAAAAAAAACAGCATTTAAAAGTGAATTGTATCCTTCGAGTGACATCCTTGAAAATGAAAAATAGTGCTTGGAAAAGTACTTAAAAGTCCTTGAATAAAAATGTTCAATGTCTGTGGGAAACCTGTATTAAGCTTTCTCTGCATATTTTCACACCGCCAACAAAGTAGCCTACTGGGTCCATTGTCTCGAAATGGACTTGGTAGCTGTCCTTTCTGCGCGTCTGTCTTCGACACCTGAGACTGAAAGTACTCAGCCCCTCCCCTACGACACAATTGTAGTTCTTTAGACAGCAAGGGAAATTATACAGCCGGACAAGTTAACAATAATGAACACATTTACATAACATTTTGCAAATAAGGAAACAGATAGAGAACATTTCAAAGCACTAGAAATTGCGAATATCTCATTGTTGACCTATTTCTGAAGCGTGCAACGTTTTCAGCATTTCCGAAAATCCTCTCCGCCAAGATGATTTTTGACGCTGTGCGTAGTTCAAGTTCAAGTGTCTTTATTAGTTGTCATACAGAAATACATGATACTTTTGTATGAAATGCTTCTTTCTGTTTTGCTCCTGAGAGTGTGCTAGGTAAAAAAAGATAATTATAAAAAGTATAAAATAGAAAGTCAAGTACTTAAACAAGTGTAAACAAAACAAAAATGTTCAATATACATAATGTACAATATACAATGCAGAGTAGTTACAGTACAATATAAATGGGATGAGGTAAATGGGATGAGGTAGCTTGTGGTCCAATATACAATGCAGGTTACAATACAGTATAAATGGGATGAGGTAAATGGGATGAGGTAGCTTGTGGTGCCACCTTGTGGCAGGTAAGGTGCAAGGCATGGCTATGTTCAATGAGTTGCCAATAATATATAAATATAAAGTGTGTTAGTGTTAGTCTAGCTGTCCCCTATCATGTACGGTTGTGTTTCCGTACCACAGCGTCACTGAGAAGGTGAGGACGCTCTCCACAGTGGCTCTATATAGAAGTGGAGCATCGCCTCCCTGGACACACCAAACTCTTTAAGTTGGCCCAGGGAGTGGATCCGCTGGTGGGCCTTGCTGATTATGTGGCTGGTGTAACTTCCCACTTTAAAAGATCACATATGGTGGTGCCAAGGAATTTAAAACGATCTACTCTCTTCAAGGTCCTAGATCTAGAGAACATATTACCTATTATAACCACGTGTTCTCTATCTGAGAGAAAATCTAGAATCAAATAGCACAGAGACTCATCGATTCCTAGCAATTTAAGATTTCTAAATAATTTAAAAGGTACAATCGTGTTAAACGCTGAACTGAAATCAATAAACGAAATTCTTACATAAGCGCCTCTAGGGTGGTGTGTAAACACATAGATACAGCATCCTCTACAGACCTGATAAGCAAACTGATACATGTCTAGCTTAACAATACTAGATAAATCATTGCAGACAAGCCGCTCGGAACGCCTTCATAATGACAGCGGTCAGACAAGCAGCTGACTGTACATCAAATCTGCAGTAAAATTCATTAAGCTTATCGGGGAGTAGGGGGTCCACATCCTGAGCTGACTGTTAGCAGTAAGGGGGAGGGGAGATACAGGTATGAGCAGGGTAATACAATAAAATTAGATCTGAATATGAGAGAAACAGTGTGAACAATTTAATTAACTCTGAATATTAAACAAAGAGGTGCAGATGAGGGTATGTATGCCCTATCGGTTATAATGTATGTTACAATGAATATAGGCAATCAAAAATGTTATCGCCGCCGGGCCGCCCAATGCTTATTAAGAGGTTAAGTTGCCAAAATGATCGCAGCTGCAGTATGTCACTCATTGTCAAACTGGAAGCGCATTCTTGTACAAATCGTGGAGAAGCTTATCAAAATTGTATTAGATTCAAATGTCATACAGCACACTATAGCTATAGTGAAATAGAGGCGGCTACGTGGCGTAGTGGGCAAGGCGCTCGCCACGAATGCAGAGACGCTGGGCTCGCCTGTTCGAGCCCAGCGCTCCACATTGCTTTCAGTTTAGCTGGTCGTCCGTACTAATACACATTGGCCGTATTAGGGGGTGGGAAACTGATGGGTGGGGATCGGGCGTTGTGGACAGCGACTCCTACAGGTCGGTTGGTGCGGAAGTGTCGGGGGCAGCGTGAGCCTCCCACGCGTTACTCCTCGCCACTGAGAGATCGAGCTGCGCAGGTGAAAAGATGCGACTGCTGTTACCTCAAGTACCGGAGGGGACTTGTGCTATGTATGACTTAGTCCACATTGCAGCCGGCTTGTGGGAGGCAAGAAACAGCGTTCGTGACAGGGGAGGGTTGAATTGGATGATACGAAATTGGGATGGGAGAAAATATAGAAAATGGGAGAAAAAAGTGGATAAAAAAAAAAAGCTATAGTGAAATAGACTGTATTAATATTCCATATTTATACCGTCTTGTTGCATGCTCCTGGCCACCTGCTTCAGCACACACACACACACACACACACATGGATGTCCGTGCGTTAGAAATGTTGAGCTTTGCGCGGATGTACCCTAAGGGACGTACCCTAACGTAATAAAAGCACGTAGGCTCCTGTAAACATGTCAACGAGTCACGGTGTGTGTGTGTGTGTCTGAGCTCTGGAAATCCCAGACGGCAGGGTGGAGGCAGTAAGCTGATGCTGAGGCAGCGCTGCGCGAACCTCAGCCCCGTATTCCGGCCGATGGGGAGACGTGGAGGAAGGAGGGCGGGGGAACCAGAGGGAGCCTGTGGTCTGTGGACCTTTGTACGTTTTAGGACACGGCGGGAGAGAAGGGATCATTCCTGGCATGCTGTGGAAAATCCTCCTCCGGGGAGAGAGAGCGGCGTCCGACGTTCCAGCGCGGCGTCAGTGTGGACCGAGCCAGGATTAACTCTCGGTTCAGCTGTTCTTTTCCGGCCGCCACCTGCGGGACAGGTAAATCAAATCAAATTGATTTGTAAGGCGCCCGACAACAACACGCGTTAATGTCCCCATGGGCCGGACACGTCTTCCTTAAACAAGTCACGAAGAAACATCACAATAAATCAAGAACAAAACAAAAACACCATAAAGTCCAAATAATTTTTAAGAAATGCAACACGAAAATGCACCACAGGCAATGTGGAGGAGAGAAACCTTAGAACGGCCGTAGGTAGCATGAAGAGTGACGTTGTTGGCCGCGGCGGCGCCCAGTGCCATGTGAGGAATAATGATGCTAATTCAACGACGAGGCCGCCTCGGTCTTGGCCTCTTATCGGGGGTTTCCAGATGGTATTGGGATGGAGTAGGGGGGCCAATGTTTTATCCAGATGTGGGATGCCTGTCTGCTGCTTTACACACCCCTGCGTATACACGGTAGGTAGGTGGAGGCAGTGGCTTTAATCACAGCCACGTCCTTATCCCTCCCCCTTTGGTTATGTAAGAGTCAATTGACCTCGTTCACCAACATAGTCGTGTGTTTCCTCTTAAATCACCTCCTTGGAAGTTCGTAAGAGAAAGCCTACGACATTTACCCCCCCCCCGGATTCATCAACGCTTCGAGAGGTTCTCTTAAGTTGCCAAAATTATCGCAGCTGCAAAATTCAGGAAAGAGGAGATTTGGCCCCATCCATAGAAGTGTGACTTGGACATAATAAGGTCTAGGTATAATAATAATAATAATAATAATAATAATAATAATAATAATAATAATAATAATAATAATAATAATAATAATAATAATAATAATAATAGGTATAGGCCTGATATTCGATATTCTATATTTATATCTCATGTGTCCAGATGACAAAATTCAGTACTGTATCTAGAAAACCCCTTGTAAATAATCTGCCCTTTATTCATTTGCTTAGATTTGTTGTACACTTGATCTCAAGGAGGTGCTGAATGAGCTCAGTGGCAATTCCTCACGTCTGGTCAATGTTAGCATGGTGTTATTCACCGTCAAAGATGAAAAAATAAGAAAAAGAAAATGTCTATTCTCCTTTGGTTCATTACAATTTACTCAAGCCTAGTACCAGACACAATATTTCTGACACTGGGAATACATTCCCTGAGATCCATAGATGTCCCTATACCGAGAACATGCGAATGGACCTTGTAGAATTGGAGCAATCTTTAATTGACTTAGGTATGTATCTTTAGGTGGATTTTCTGAAAATATGACTAGGGCTTAGGAGGTTAGGGAGCCTGGGAATACCAGGGACATCGTGGATCCACTGTCATCCTCACCAACACTGGCTGAGGGGGGGGGGGGGGGGGGGCGGTGTGTGTGGAGGAAATCCTCCTATAATTATTATAGAAACCGGACACCATGGGTTGAGATTCAGTGAGATATGCCAAACAAAAATGTCTTTCGTGACATTAACGTTTAACATTAACTCAACAGTGGACATGTGATTAGGAGATTAGTGCCACTAGCTGCAGTTGAAGCAGTGCAGTAGGAAAGATGCCATCCCTGCGGGGTAGCAGATCTAGGAACAGCAGCGAGTGAAGCCGTCTTCAAGCCGCCCCTGCGGGTAGCAGATCTAGGAACAGCAGCGAGTGAAGCCGTCTTCAAGCCGTCCCTGCGGGTAGCAGATCTAGGAACAGCAGCGAGTGAAGCCGTCTTCAAGCCGTCTCTGCGGGTAGCAGATCTAGGAACAGCAGCGAGTGAAGCCGTCTTCAAGCCGTCTCTGCGGGTAGCAGATCTAGGAACAGCAGCGAGTGAAGCCATCTTCAAGCCGTCCCTGCGGGTAGCAGATCTAGGAACAGCGGCAGGTAAAGAGATTCTTCAAATGTAAAAACTATTTCTCAATGCAAAAATCGAAACAAAAGGTCATGACAACAACGGGTCTCAAAACAGCCTTTCCTAGACTTATAGCAGACAGAAGAAGATAGTTAACTTTAGAATACTTTTGAATTCGGAATTAATTATATGAATGAATACTAGGTTTTTCATGTGTCAATTCAAAACTGTGATCAATCAAAGCTCTTCATGGGCTCTCTCGCCGGTGCTGACCAGGGAACGTGGGGTAAAACCTTGTGGGTTAGGGAGAGACAGAGTAGCAGGCACTGGGAGTGGGCGAGGACCACTCCCAGTGTCGACCCGGAGTTGGACGAACTGCCATATGTCCTCATCACGGTAACGGAACCTGACATGGCGGGAATCTCCATCTTCAGTTCTTTACGCGGGTGAGTGCTGACAATAATATTTGAGAAATGTGAGAGTGTAGATCCTCCTCGTTCAGATGGCCAACAGCGGAACGGTGGCAACAGGGATCCTCCTCGGGGAAATGGAAGGTGTGTGTTCTTTAATATACTAGGGCTGGGCGATTAAACAAGTTTCTATTTCAATTCGGATTTTGGCTTGCCGTTTTCATGAAAACAATTAAGATAATCAAAATAAAACGATCATCGTGCCGCACGCCACGTTGCTCTCATTTTGTCTTGTGTTGTAATTGCAGTGCACCCTTCCTTCACGGCGGTGTGCTCCGCCCCTCTCCCCCCTCCGCCCCTCTCCCCCCTCCACCCCTCTCCCCCCTCCACCCCAGACAGTCGTTTCAGCTCGTGCTGAGGGGGAGGAGGAGCCACGGCACGTTTGTTGTTTTGAAGCGCCTTTGGTAACTCGTAGAAGATGACAAAAAGGCAGCCTTTTGGTCGAGGAGAAAGGTAAAAACCAATTCAGTCGTTGTCGTATGATGTTCTCATATCAATCGGTAATCGTGTTTTAAATAATCAGGATTTCAATATGAATCTAAATAATCATGATTCGAACTTTTTTGCCATAATCAAGCAGCCCTACAATACAATACAATCTGCTTTGAAAGGTTATCGCAGGATGTTATGGATATTTGCTGGGCTGCTTTTTAACTTTAATTGGGACAGAAATGTTTTTCCTCATTGTGGTACTGTACTGTACTGTACTGTACCTCACAAGGAAGAAAATAAATCTTCTTTTTGTTTACCATCCAGTAATTGTCAACTTCTACATAATTTGTATGAACGCGCGTGATTGGACACGGCCCTCTGTGGCTCTCTGACCGTGCTGCAAGGGTTCATGGGAAGGCGGCCTGGTAGTAATCATCTCTGCCGTTTTTTTCCCGACCAGCTCTTTTGCTGGGTCTCGATCCAGACACAACTAATTGAATAGGACTGTTCTTGTTTAGGCAAACAAGATCTTCGTGGGATCTTCAACCTTTTCAGTGCAGGGTCCAAACCCCAAGTAATTGTGGTCCCTCACCGTAGGAGCCAGGCTCATTAAAGGCACTACTAGTACTCTTACTACCGTATGCCATGCAAGGGCGCGGCGCAGTGAGCTCTGCTGTAGGTCGCAATGTTTTTGTTTAGTTTTTAGTTTTTTAAACAATTTTCCTACTGTACATCTTTCCAACTTCTGCCCTAAATTGCTGTTTATTTTTGTCAACACACGAAGAGAAGTAAATGTCAAAGAGACCAGAAATAGAGATAATGACACAGGACACACACACACACACACATCTCTAATAGTTTGCCTGCCATGTTTAACATTGTTAAAATATATATATATATATATGTAAATAGCTCTATCTGTGTATGAGTGAGTGAGTGAGTGAGTGAGTGAGTGAGTGAGTGAGTGAGTGAGTGAGTGAGTGAGTGAGTGAGTGAGTGAGTGAGTGAGTGAGTGAGTGAGTGAGTGAGTGAGTGAGTGAGTGAGTGAGTGAGTGTGTGTGTGTGTGTGTGTGTGTGTGTGTGTGTGTGTGTGTGTGTGTGTGTGTGTGTGTGTGTGTGTGTGTGTGTGTGTGTGTGTGTATTCAGGCATATTGATGGTGTGGACTGTCTTCTCTCTTCCTGTTTTGTTTGTCTCCATCTCTGTTTTGGCAAACACCACGATGTGGATGAGCTTGACAGAGGCGGCCGCTAGTAATTGGTGTTTGGGTCTTGGGTCTCCTTTCTCTAATTTTTTTTGTCTCTCTCTCTCTCTCTCTCTCTCTCTCTCTCTCTCTCTCTCTCTCTCTCT
>NC_140176.1:15433774-15443774 GCF_963971535.1 Notolepis coatsorum
CTCTCGACAATACAATGTGTCTCATACCTATATCCACAATCCTCTCCAGAACTGACTCTACCCATCCACGACAGTTTGCTAGTAACCGGCTAATCTCTCCTACCTCCTACAGCCACTAATACACCTGTCACAGTACGGGAGGCTTATGGAATTGTCAATCAGCAGTCAAGAAAGCTGACTTCATTACTGCCTACGCCCATAGTCTAAATCTGCAGCTCCTGGCTCTAACTGAGACCTGGATAACCCCCAATAACTCATCAACACCTGCAGCTTATCTACAAACTATAACTTCACTCACACACCTCGACCTTCCAGACGGGGTGGAGGCACTGCCCTCATGACATCTCCTTCATGGGCTACAAACGTAACACCACTCCCAGAACTGTCACTCTCCTCTCTCGAATATCATGCAGTATCTGTCTCTAATCCTTTCAATCTCACCATTGTTACACTCTACCGCCCTCCAGGTCCGCTCGATCACTTCACAGATGAGCTGGACATGCTTCTTAGCTCCTTACCGGAAGATGGTACCCCTCTCCTTCTACTGGGCGACTTCAACCTGCCTGACTCATCCTCAGTCCATAGTAGTCTCCCTCCTACAATCGTTTGACCTGACTCCCACTGCCATGCCTCCCACTGCCATGCTCCCACCACAAAGCAGGCAACTCCTTGGATCTCATATTTTCCCGTAACTCCAGCATCATTAACACCACGGTAACTCCCCTACATGTATCTGACCATTCCTTCATATCCTTCTCACTAACTCTCATGCTTAACCGAAAGGTCTTCACCCCAACTCAAACAGTCTCACTCAGACGCAACCTGCCCTTCCTATCCCCCTCCACCTCTCCTCTGACATACTATCCGCTCTACCTTTGAGTGACACCTTCTCTGCTCTCTCCACAGAGATGGCAACCTCCACCCTCCTTTCAGCCCTGGCAACCTCCTTCGACAAGCTCTGTCCCCTCGTTGAGAACCTGCCCGCCGTTCCCCACCCAGTCCATGGCTGACAGATCCAGTGAGAGAACAAAGACAGGTCCTGAGAGCAGCTGAAAGGAAGTATAGAAGTCACGCCTCACTGCTGACATCGACACATATCACAACCTCTTGTTACATTCTCCAAAACCATCACTAATGCCAAAGCTTCTTTCTTCCACCATAGGATCGAGGCCTCTGCCAAGAATCTCGCAAACTGCATGCTACCATGTCCTCCCTCCTCACTCCCCCCCCACCCCCCCTCCCTCATCTTTCTCTGCCGAAGACTTTGCGATCTTCTTTGAGGAAAAAGTGGAGAACATCCGCAGCTCCTTCTCCCAACCCCCACCATTCCAAATGCTGAATCGAGAACCTCATCCTTCACTCTGTCATCTTTCTCTCCCATTACAGAAGCAGAGACCCTGACACTGGTAACGTCAAACCGTCCGACTACTTGCCAGCTGGACCAGCTACCCTCCCCACTCCTCCAGACCATAGCACCAGACATCCTCCCATTCCTAACTGCAACCATCAACTCCTCACTCAACTCGGGGGTGGTCCCACCTCCCTAAAACAAGCCAGAGTCACGCCGCTCATAAAAAACCAACCCTGAACCCTACTGTCATAGGCAACTACCGTCCTGTCTCTCTTCTCTCCTTCCTTTCTAAAACACTTGAACGTGCTGTATCCAACCAACTTACTACTTATCTCTTACAGAATGACCTCCTAGACCCTAATCAGTCAGGCTTCAGGGACTGGTCACTCCACAGAGACAGCCCTCATTGCGGTCACAGAGGCACTTCACTTAGCAAAAGCGAAAGGCCTCTCCTCTGTCTGATTCTCCTAGATCTATCTGCAGCCTTCGACACAGTCAACCACCAGATCCTCCTTGCGGCCCTCGCAGGAATGGGAGTGGCTGGCTCTGCGCTGACATGGCTGTCATCATACCTCAATGACCGCTCCTACCAAGTGTCATGGAGAGGGACCCTGTCGGCCACCCGCCCCCTGCGGACGGGTGTCCCCCCGGGCTCGGTTTAGGACCCCTTCTCTTCTCCCTCTACACTAAATCACTGGGTAACATTATCACGTCTCATGGCTTCTCCTACCATTGTTATGCCGACGATACTCAACTCTTCCTCTCCTTCCCTCCCTCAGATATCCACGTCTCTGTGCGGATCTCGGCCTGTCTGTCCGACATCTCAGCCTGGATGACGTCCAACCACCTCAAACTGAACCTAAGCAAAACAGAATTGCTCCACCTGCCGGCCAAATCCTCCCCCTAACCGACCTTTCAATCACAGTCGAGAATGCAGCTGTGACTGCGTCCCGACCGCCAAGAACCTTGGTGTTGTCCTCGACGACCAGTTGAACTTCTCTGCTCACATCGCAGCGACGACCAGAACCTGCCGATTCCTCCTGAGCAACGTCAGAAGGATACGCCCCTTCCTGACAAAAGAAGCCACCCAACTCCTCGTCCAATCAACAGTCATCTCCCGCCTCGACTACTGCAATGCACTGCTCGCTGGCCTCCCGGCCACTGCCACTAAGCCTCTTCAACTCATTCAGAACGCAGCGGCCCGCCTGATCTCAAACCTACCGAAGTCGGCCCATGTCACCCCACTTCTTAGGGACCTGCACTGGCTCCCCATTGCTGCACGAATCCGCTTCAAGGCCCTCGACCTAGCATACCGTGCGGCAAAGGGAACCGCTCCCGCCTACCTCCGGTCAATGGTCTCTAACTACACACCCTCAAGACCCTACGCTCTGCATCTTCTGGCCGCCTCAGACCTACTCCTATCCAAGCTCCGGGAGGGTCATCAAAGAGAAGTCGCCTATTCTCAGTCCTTGCCCCACAATGGTGGAATGAACTACCCACCCCAGTTAGGACAGCCGAATCACGTCCAATCTTTCGCCGTCGACTAAAGACGCACTTCTTCAACCATTATCTGAATTAAAAAAAAAAAAAAAGGGAAAAAAAAAAAAAAAAAAAATCTAACCCTAACTACCGTACTGTCATGCACTTGTCCTAATAAACTAACCTACACTGTAGCACTCAACACTTTGATGAACATTGTTGCTCAGCTGATAGAGTTGTGCCCTTCCTGATGGCTTGTCGTACAGAACTTGTAAGTCGCTTTGGATAAAAGCGTCAGCTAAATGACTAAATGTAAATGTAATGTAAATGTACTTGGATACAAAATAAATTAATAATAATAACCAATCCAAAATATTTGAGCCAAAACATGGATAGGACTGTGAAACGGCATGCATTTGTCTAGTTTATTGTCTTAAGTTGACTTTGCTCGCCACAGCCTGTCAGCGGAGCGGGGCGAGGCTGCCCGCGGTGACGTAGGGTTTGGTTAACGCGGGCCAAACATAACCGCGTGTCGTGAAAAGGAATGAAAATGAAAGCAAAGGGATGTCTCGTCTCTCCCTCGTCGTGGGAAGCCTCGCGTGCTGCCGCGCTGTCAGGCCCCGGGGCGTTTCTCTCTCCCAGATCCGCGCCACATGGCTGGCCCTCTTTAGAGCAGTGGACTCCCGTCCACAGACACAGACAGTGTGGAACATGTTGAGTGACTTTCCCGTCATCCCGTTTCTCCCCAGGCTGAGGCACTCTTAACACTTTGGCTGCCAGCGGCTTTAGCCATCTTTGTACTCCGTGTGCCACCGCTGTAAAGTATAGGGATTTTCACTGTGCGTTGCGGTGTTTGCAGGTCTATAGCTACTGTATATTCTATATTATAGCTATGGAGACAATACTGTGGCTCATTTGACATTAACTATCCATCGTTCAACATGTGAAAAATAATACATGTTTTCATGTATACGTTCTCGTGTTATACCGTGGTGATATTGTATCGTTTCAGAGTGATCCTGGCTAATTCCTGGTAACTGTTATGGAGCAATATGTGAATTCTGCTAAAAGCGTTCGAGTTGCGCGCCTGTACACGCTACTATTTCCAATTCAAAGGTATATAATAGGTATTATGTTTCATCATGAATGCATGAAAGGGGGGGGGGGGGGGGGGGGTCGTTTTTTGATGCTTTGATTGCCAGTAACGGCATTCGTTTTGAATACTACATACATTGATCGGCCGGATCTATATGAAATCATTGTAGGATCAAGGTGGAATGATGTCATATATTCCTTACCTTTACTAGGAGGTATCCCAAAAAGAACATTCCAATTGTCTGATCGCAATTTCCAGTATTGATGTCGATCGGGTCCCTGACACGAAGTGGCACAGGGTATGCCTCAAGTGTGCTGAACGCGTTTCGAAGTGGTCAGATGAAGCGATTCACTTGGCTTGGTCAAAATTCTCTGCCCCCGGACCATATACAATGTAACACAGAGTGTGAAATAAGGTTTCAAAGGGTGGGCGATACTGCCACCTAGCAGGATGCAGCCGGTATTGCACTTTTGGGATTTCAGAATGATTTCCTATGGTAACACAGAGGTCCGTGAACCTGTAATGAATAAAAAAAGAATCTCGGGTCTGGCACTCAACCGCTGGCGAGTTAACCCGAGAAATCTCGGGTCTGGTAGCCAATGTGTTAACACATATTTATCAGGTTGTTGTTGTTGTTATTAGTATTGTTATTATTAGTATTGTTATTATTAGGCTGACACAATCTGTATGTATAGGCTCTACCAGTAATATTGGCTGTAATTACTGTAGGATAAATGATATCACCTTGTATTTTAGGCATACTGTGTACCTTCTCGGGGACAATAGCCTGGTACCTTCTCGGGGACAATAGCCTGGTGCTCTCTCTTGATCAGGTAAATAAAGGCCATGGTCATTATTGTAGCTTTTACAGTACAAGATGTACAGTATGGTGTCAAATCTAGCTTGATTAATCGCTGTCCTGGCTAACAAACACATCCCAAAATAAGAAGAGCAGATGTTCATAAAGCTTGTTAAAGGTGGCGTGTTTTTGATGGATTATTTTGTGGCTTCCTTCCTGGGGGGGGGGGGCGTCAGGTGACTGAGAGAGCATTGCGTGAATGTAATCGCAAGGGATTTTGAGCGATGTGTTTTGACTATAGGGCAGGTCTCCAAAGGGAAAACATTGTGGTCTGTGGTCCAACGAACGATCTCTGAACCCTAGAGAATAATGAATAAACCGCCGAAAAACTTTGACTAAACCTACCGGTGTGTTTTACTGTGATGGATCATCCCACTTGGGCAATTTGTAAGTGTGGGAGTTGTTTTTCATACTCTACAAAAATGCAAGGCAGCGAACGGCTTCTTCTGAAGGTGTAGCCCTGGTGTCTCCCGCTGGATGTGCACGCTCACCACCAGCAACACTATCAAGGAGAGGAGCGGCCCAGATGATTGGTGCAGATTTAAAAGATTGCCTTTTAAGATATGATACACTGATTTTTGTATTTGATTTTTTTATTATTTTTTTAAACAAACATATAAACAAACATGACAACACACGATAAGATATACAAGCATTAATTAACAGTGCACATCCAATGAAATCACCATTTAGTTAAATGTCTTATACAGGATATACCCCTAATACCTGCTATCTAATACCCTACACACATATGCTCCAGCTCGTACCACCCCCCCCCCCCCCCCCCCCCCCCCGGACCCCCCATTGGATAATCCATCCATTATACCTCGCTCCAACCAGACACTACCATTATATGCTAGCTTTTATTTTCGCCACCACTTCTAACCACATTGTCATTTTGGATTCATTGAGACCCAAAATTCTTGCTGTAGATATTTCTTGATAAATCACACCGAGATATGTAAGAATCCAGACCTTCCGGCAAATTTTTTTCGGTTGAAACCATCGTGATGCTATCAGCTTTTTAGCCACTGTGATACCCGATAAAACCAATCTCTTTAGCTGTGGATGTACTGCACACTCAAAAACATCATTCAGCAGTAATACAGAGGGGTGTACAGGTATATTCAGAGTTAAGAGATTTGATAATTGCTGGGTCACTTCTTTCCAGAATATCTTAACTGGTGGGCAGTCCCAGTACATGTGCATAAATGTCCCCTCGTCCCCATTTGTACATACGGAGCATTTGGAGTCTTGTTTAAGACCCATTCTGTTCAGTCTTATAGGAGTCAAGTATGTCCTATGACAAGATGTATGGTGTCAAATCTAGCTTGATTAACCGCTGTCCTGGCTAACAAACACATCCCCAAATAAGAAGAGCAGATGTTCATAAAGCTTGTTAAAGGTGGCGTGTTTTTGATGGATTCTTTTGTGGCTTCCTTCCTGGGGGGGGCGTCAGGTGACTGAGAGAGCATTGCGTGAATGTAATCGCAAGGAATTTTGAGCGATGTGTTTTGACTATAGGGCAGGTCTCAGAAGGAAAACATTGTGGTCTGTGGTCCAACGAACGATCTCTGAACACAAACACCAATGGGAAAAAGGCTCAACTCAAAGAACCCTCGAGAATAATGAATAAACCCCCGAAAAACTTTGACTAAACCCACCGGTGTGTTTACTGTGATGGATCATCCCACTTGGGCAATTTGTAAGTGTGGGAGTTGTTTTTCATATACTCTACAAAAATGCAAGGCAGCGAACGGCTTCTTCTGAAGGTGTAGCCCTGGTGTCTCCCGCTGGATGTGCGCGCTCACCACCAGCAACACTATCAAGGAGAGGAGCAGCCCAGATAATTGGCGCAGGTTTAAAAGATTGCCTTTTAAGATTATGATACACTGATTTCACACTTCTTAAAAAACGACACTCTTCTTAATCTTGTGCTATGTCCTTAGTTGCAGAGTTTAGCGCAAATTGGTCAGAATATTCAGATGACCCTGATTATTATTATACCCACCGCCCCACCCCAATGGTCATGCATTCATGATGCTGTGCATTCCATTTCCTTGGTTCCTTAATTCAAAATAAATGTTGTCTGTGGTTTGTTGATTCCTTGTTGGTGACATCCGATTTCTGAAGTAGGCGAAATCGGGGGGGTGCACATCACTATTCACCGGTCAGACTGAAAGAGCAGATGGTAGAGATTATGGAACGTCCTCTTCAATGAATATCATCTACATCTTACTGTACATCCAGTCCAGGGGTCCCACGTGCACCTAGCTGGACACGTCAGACCAGCGTACAGTATCCACCTAGCTAGACACGTCAGACCCATGGAGCGTATGCACCTAGCTGGACACGTCAGACCCAAGGAGCGTATGCACCTAGCTGGACACGTCAGACCCAAGGAGCGTATGCACCTAGCTGGACACGTCAGACCCATGGAGCGTATGCACCTAGCTGGACACGTCAGACCCAAGGAGCGTATGCACCTAGCTGGACACGTCAGACCCAAGGAGCGTACAGTATGCACCTAGCTGGACACGTCAGACCCATGGAGCGTACAGTACGCACCTAGCTGGACACGTCAGACCCATGGAGCGTACAGTATGCACCTAGCTGGACACGTCAGACCCATGGAGCGTACAGTATGCACCTAGCTGGACACGTCAGACCCATGGAGCGTACAGTATGCACCTAGCTGGACACGTCAGACCCATGGAGCGTACAGTATGCACCTAGCTGGACACGTCAGACCCATGGAGCGTACAGTATGCACCTAGCTGGACACGTCAGACCCATGGAGCGTACAGTATGCACCTAGCTGGACACGTCAGACCCAAGGAGCGTATGCACCTAGCTGGACATGTCAGACCCATGGAGCGTATGCACCTAGCTGGACATGTCAGACCCATGGAGCGTATGCACCTAGCTGGACACGTCAGACCCATGGAGCGTATGCACCTAGCTGGACACGTTCAGACCCATGGAGCGTATGCACCTAGCTGGACACGTCAGACCCATGGAGCGTATGCACCTAGCTGGACACGTCAGACCCAAGGAGCGTATGCACCTAGCTGGACACGTCAGACCCAAGGAACGTACAGTATGCACCTACAGTAGCTGGACACGTCAGACCCATGGAGTGTGCAAGCTGGCTTTCCATTGGGTCTGAAAGCGACACATTGACAAATCAACAAATAGCTTACCATGGTGATGTGTTGGTTTCTTGTTACCATGGTGATCTGATTGTGTATTGCCTGATTGTGTATTGCTATGGCGATGTGGTGTCTTGTTGTTACCATGGTGTTGTGGTGCAGTGGTGTCTTGTTACCATGGTGATGTGATGGTGTCTGCCCTGACGATAAGGGTGAAGAAGCGGCAGCGAGAGCGGGACCACCAAATAAAAGAAAGTTTTGGGATGGTTCATCACCACTCTACAGCAACATCAACCTCAGACAAATAACATGCACACACACATTTAAATGTCTAATAACATTTAACATAATATAATATTTAATAACGCTTTTCATTGTCCATTTCTTGCTTACAGTATAGTTTCTTTCTTTCTGTCTTTCTTTTTTTTTCTTCCAACTCCTTCCAACTCTGCCCTCCTCCACCCCCTCTTTGATATCCCATCCATCCCTCTGATGATCCATCCATCAACCCATCCTTCATTTATTATATCTTCCTACACATTCATCCGTCCGTCCGTCTTCATCAGAACACCCAGATCAAAGCTCAGTTTTTTTTTATCTAATTAGTGCAAGATAATCTGAGTGCGTGCGTGTGTGCGTGTGTGTGTGTGGACATGAAACATGCATGGTACAGTGGGCCACAGAGACTTGATTAAAGGAGAATAGAGGGAATGAGAGAGGAAGAGGATCAAAGCGTGTGTGATGAAGATGTTGCTTTATGACAGCTCTGACCTCCGACACTCCTCCCTAGGAGACTCGCCTCCTGCCTTTTCATTTCCTTTTGCTCCTCTTTTCCTCCTCTTCTGCTCCTCTTTTGCTTCCCTCCTCTTTTCCTCCTCTTTTGCTCCCCTTTTCCTCCTATTTTCCTCCTTTGCTCTTTTCCTCCTCCTTTCCTCCTCTTTTGCTCATCTTTTCCTCCTCTTTTGCTCCTCTTTTGCTCCTCTTTTCCTCCTATTTTCCTCCGTTCCTCTTTTCCTCCCCTTTTGCTCCTCTTTTGCTCCTCTTTTCCTCCTCTTTTGCTCCGCATTTCCTCTTTTCCTCCTATTTTCCTCCTTTCCTCTTTTCCTCCCCTTTTCCTCCTCTTTTGCTCCTCTTTCCCTCCTCTTTTGCTCCGCATTTCCTCTTTTGCTCCTATTTCCCTCCTATTTTGCTCCTCATTTCCTCTTTTCCTCCTCTGTTCCTCCTCTTTTGCTCCTCTTTTCCTCCTCCTTTCCTCCTCCTTTCCTCCTCTTTTGCTCCTCTTTTCCTCCTCCTTTCCTCCTCTTTTGCTCCTCTTTTGCTCCTCTTTTCCTCCTCGTTTGCTCCTCTTTTCCTCCTCTTTTCCTCCTCCTTTCCTCCTCTTTTTCTCCTCTTTTCCTCCTCTTTTCCTCCTCCTTTCCTCCTCTCTTGCACCTCCTTTGCTCGTCTTTTCCTCGTCTTTTCCTCCTCTTTTGCTCCTCTTCTGCTCCTCTTCCTCCCCCACCCACCAACATTCTTGCTCTCGCAAGAGGGGGGAGGAAGGTAAAAAAGCAGAACTTTTTTGTGTTGAGACAACATACAGGGATTCCACCCTCTCTGCCCTCCACTGCTCCTCGCTCTGCTCAATAGGCAATGGATGAAAACTGGTCACTCTTCTGCTCTTTGGTCATCAATAGTGGGACCCTAGCATCAGAGAAAGAGAGAAAGACAGAGAGACAAAGAGAGGGAGAGAGAGAGACAGGAAGACAAACAGAGAGAGACAAAAAGAGAGAGAGAGTGCTGTGGTAGATCAATCAACAGAAATATGTCTTCATCGCTGACCTTCCTCTATGGAGCATCTTCTACCTATAAAGGAAGGAATCTCTGTCTGTCTCTGTCTTTCTGTCGCATATCTTGAGAACCGTTCATCCGATCAACTTCATACTCGCTAAGTGTATTGCTGAGGACTGATGGGGAGTGTCGAATTTGGTGCTGTTTGGCCAGATGGTGGCGCTATAGCCTGTGTTTGTCCTTCCCATATCTCCATGAACCGTTCCTCCGGTCGACTTTGGTGCCATTTGGCCAGA
>NC_140176.1:15446274-15503774 GCF_963971535.1 Notolepis coatsorum
ATAGCACTCCAGAGTAATGGAGGAAAATATGTTTTACATTTTTTATTTAGTGTGAACTGCCCCTTTAACACATTCCCGCCCAAGCACGGAGATCTCCGTGTTTCGAGTCCATGCGTTGTGGACAGAGGCATGGATAAATCCGTGGGAAGTTGTTATTGCTTTTATTCCATTTTAATAACCTATTCAAGGTCGCGCGAGCGGCCTACTCTATGAATTCGACAAGGTGCAATACCGGCCAGATCCTCTTAGGGGAGCTATCGCGATAATGCAGTGTGCCCTGTGGCTGAACGGATCAGTCTTTTTTTTTTCTTTCAATGGAGATTTCAGTAGCAGGATTCTGGATGTGCAGCATGTAGCTTGGATTACGTTTCGGATCGCAGATTTCACCATGCAATAAGGGGATTTATCATCAGCCAATGGACATATCGATCTACCAGATGGCGATCGATAACGAGGAAATGCTCGGGGGGATCAGCCCGGACCACGGTAAGATCTTTTTCACGTAAATTACAGCCCGATCGGGCATTGTTTTGATAGCCATCCAGGCGATCGGCCTATGTGGCTAGTTAGACAAACACGGTTATTGGTAATCAATAATAATAAACGACGTCCCCCGCCCCCCCCCTTTCATGCATACATGCTTTGGGAGCATGCCGATCATATGCAGTTTGAGTTATTTCTGTAGCATCTGTAAAACGGAAATGCCATTGGATATAACGTTAGCAGCTATTAGCCCTATATCTAGCCTTCCAGAAAATATACTAGTCCCAAATCCCGTATAACGCTTATATTCACGGCGCTATAAAATGAGAACCTATTGATGAATTTTTTTTTTCTTTAAGCCATTTTGAAGGGACGGTTTATGGACTCAATTGACAATGAGAATGGACAGATACCAATACTATAAAGTATAGATTTAGCTCTACAAACAGCCCCACGTTTGTTTTACATTCCCCGGTCCTCTTGACATTAATTAGACTCATCCCATGGCCCCGAATGTGTTAACATGGCCAAAATAAATTATAATAATAATTCATACATTTTCTTCTCAGTAACCCGAAGTCGCTGACAGTAGGCAGAAAAGAAAAAACAAAGAAACAAAAGAACCACAGCAGAAACAGGGAACAATATGAATACACAGGAACATAGAGCCACAGTAACAAACAACAAAAAATACAGGAGCCGGTAGGGGAGGGGAGGCAGAGAGGGGAGGGGAGGGGAGGGGGGGGCGACAGGTTGGAGGAGGGTGGTTATGGGTAGGGAAGGTTAAATGCTAGGGAGAACAGGTAGGTTTTGAGACAGGATTTGAAGGTGGAGAGTGAGGGAGAGTCTCTGATGGTCTGAGGGAGGGAGTTCCAGTAATGACTCGCAGTCTTACTAGTCCGACAAAACAAAACAGTCCAGCAATGAGGACCATGTAGACTAACCACTAAATATCCACTAAATGAGATGTTTATTGCAACAAAATCTCCTTTGAGCGTCTCTGGTTGGTTAGGAGGAGGAGCCTGGCAGGGGAACTTTAGAATGGAATATCTCTGCACCGCTGCTGCACGGGTCAATGAAACCCACGCAGTAGACCCTGAGTCAGAGTGGCCATGTTAAGAGTGCGTAGAAGAGAGAGGTGAGAGACCAAAGGGGGGATATTGATTGATTGATTGATTGATTGATTGATTGATTGATTGATTGATTGATTGATTGAAAACTGTATTAACAGATTGCAGAATGGGTACAATACAGTACGGCTCAATACACACAATTGTTAAGGGGATGCAGACCAGAGAAAGACTTTCGTCTTGTTTACATCAGGGTCCCCCATTTTCAATTCATCGTAACATTTATGACATACATACACGACATACAGATAAACAGTGCTGTTACATCCAAACATTTATGACATACCAGATATACAAATATACAGTACTGTTTAAGAGACCTAGCTCTTCCATTTCAAGTTGTTACCATTTCAAGTTTGAAGTCGTCTTTGCAGACCCCTAGGTCTTTGTAGAAGGCTAGGATGTGTTCTACCCCAAAATGCCCTGAGTGGGAGGGTAGTTTATTAACCAGTGTTGTGGCTATGTTTGTAAAGAAAATGTTTAAGTATTTGGCCACATCCAGCTTGTCTGTGATGAGAGTGTTTTCTGTCTTTATGTTTATGTTTGTAAATCTGGTTTTCAGTTTTTTGCCGCAGCCTAGTTGGTTGTTGAGTAATTTCCAAAGTTCACAGGGTTTGTTTTTGTTTTCCTCCGTTTTTTCATTGATGAAATTAGTTTTTTTTGCAGATTTGATCATTGTGTTTACATCAATAGACTTGGAAGAACAGCAGATGAGTCATGGAAAGAAGGGATAGATAGGAGGGGAGATGAGAGGAGGTGAGAGGAGAGGATTTGAGTGAGGGAAGAGGAGAGGAGAGTGGGGGAGAGGAGACGGGAGTGTGGGAGAGGAGAGTGGGGGAGTGGGGAGAGGAGAGGAGAGTGGGGGAGAGAAGAGGAGAGTGGGGGAGAGGAGAGTGGGGGAGAGGAAAGGAGAGTGGGGGGGAGGAGAGGAGAGTGGAGGAGAGGAGAGTGGGGGAGAGGAGAGGAGAGTGGGGGAGAGAAGAGGAGAGTGGGGGAGAGGAGAGTGGGGGAGAGGAAAGGAGAGTGGGGGGGAGGAGAGGAGAGTGGAGGAGAGGAGAGTGGGGGAGAGGAGAGGAGACGGGAGTGGGGGGGAGGAGAGGAGACAGGAGTGGGGGGGAGGAGAGGAGAGTGGCGGAGAGGAGAGAAGAGAGTGGGGGAGAGGAGAGTGGGGCAGAGGAGAGAAGAGGAGAGTGGGGGAGAGGAGAGGAGACGGGAGTGGGGGGGAGGAGACGGGAGTGGGGGGGAGGAGAGGAGAGTGGGGGGGAGGAGAGGAGAGTGGGGGAGAGGAGAGGAGAGTGGGGGAGAGGAGATGGGAGAGGAGAGTGGGGGAGAGGAGGGTAGAGTTGAGGAGGGGAGAGCGGGGTTCATAATAGAGGATGTGGTTTGAGGAACCCCCCCACCTCTCCTCACTGCTGGGCGAAACCAGAAACACACATGATCGCAACATCTACTTAGAAATGTGCACACACAGACACGCACACACACACACACACACAGACACACCATGATTGCAGCATGTCAGTATACTTACATGCGCACAGACACACACGCATTTACAAATGCATGCACAATACTGCACACCAAGGGGGCTATGCTACTGTACGAAACGTTGTGTACCGATTTCCAGTGTTGTAGTACTGGATACCGGTCTTGGTCTCGAGACTATATCGAAGGTCTCTGCCTTGTCTCGGTCTCGGACAAAGAGGACTCAGAATTTTATTTCAAGGCCAGGGCGAGACCACAACTGCAGTCTTTGAGCATTTAAGAATCAACAAAAGACAGCTGCATAACACCCTTCAGTCATATTTATGATGTTATTTTATTGTATGTTTGGTATAATTTATGGCTAAACACATTAGGCTGCCGCAGATCTCTGCTGCTGTCCAGGGACCTGATCAACATTCTAGTCCAAATGGAATGTTCCTATAGGCTGCCGCAGATCTCTGCTGCTGTCCAGGGTCCTGATCAACATTCTAGTCCAAATGGAATGTTCCTATAGGCTGCCGCAGATCTCTGCTGCTGTCCAGGGTCCTGAAACAACACATTCTAGTCCTCTCAAATGACCATTTCAAGGACGTTTTAGTTGACACTGGATTTTGGAACAGACTTACTGTAAAGGCAGATGTCTGTCGTAAAACAGATTATAAAATGGTAAATGGCACATGTATATACTGTAGCGCTTTTATCCAAAGTGCTTTACAACATTTGTTCTCACATTTGTACCCATTCACTCACACATTCACACACCGATGGCAGGGGTGACCATGCAAGGTGCCAACCTGCACATCAGGAGCAATTAGGGGGTTAAGTGTCTTGCTCAAGGACACTTCGACATGCTGCCTGGTAGTAGCGGGAATCGAACTGGGAACCTTCCGACTACCAGACGACCGATCTGCCTGCTGACCCACTGTTGCCTCCGTATGTGTCTAACCAAGGCACATAAAACAGCAATACTAGCTTCATCACGGCCCTCAGCATGATTTACAGCTGACTTAGGAGGGCAGACACACGTTTGCATAACATAAGCATTAGCTATAGGGAGATGTAGTGGTTACGCCATTGTTGTTTCCGGCCGGTCGACCTCGCTTGAAATCGCAATGTATTTCCCCATTGCCCATTTCTAAATCGTCTTGTTAAAAATAAAGCATGAACATTTGCACGGTGTACCTTTCTGTGCGTATTCATCCACAATCTATAGCTCAACATAGGGCTGGGCGATATGGCAAAAAAATCATATCGCGATAACGATATGATAATGTTATCATATCACTCGATATCGATAATTATCGAAATTGTTATAAGTTAAAAAAAAATTTAAAAAATTTAAACAACAGATGTATGTTTATTTTGCAGCAATTCTTTGTCGTTGCTGCCATCTTTAGTGTTACATCCCCTCACACTCCAGTTCTCAGGCTGCAGCTGGTTTAAAAGCTAAAGTAAACCGGCTTCTCTGCTGGCTGTGGCTCCAGGGGAATTGAACAGTTCTGGCTCTGCTAGTTTCTTTTCTATCTTTTGGCGCTTTTTTGGTGGACAAACCACCGCACATGTGCACCGTGACTCGTGACTGGAGACTAGCTCTGCTAGCACACATAGCCTACTGTGTACAGACAGTTTCAAACTGTATTTTAAATTAGAAAGCAAACAAAATAAATGGACAAGAGAAAAATAAATCTCAATTTGGTCAGTATTGTCATTTGGACAAGCAAAGCCATTACTTTAAGTTGCAGGCAAGAAAGACAAGTCTGTCCACTGTCTCTGGTTTTAAAACTGCCCTGTTGCAGGTCACAAAAAAAATAAAATCGATATCGATTATTAAAATATATCGCGATATTTATCATTATCGTTATATCGCCCAGCCCTAGCTCAACATGAACATATTCGCAATTAATCATAAAATAATTACATCACATTTTATTTCAACCAAAAATGCTTAAACAATAATGGTCTTCATCACATGACATCATCTGTATGCAATATATAAATGTGAATGTAATCTTTGAATAAAAAACGTTGTTTAAAAAAGAAAATAATAATAATGTTCTTCATCGATAGAGTCCTTTCTCAGCGCAAGCCATGCTGTTCCTCACACTAGCTCTGGATGGTTAGCCTGGAAACCAACGCAGACTCAACAGGTTCGATCTCTGTACAAGCTGACTGAGCCTCACTAAGATGTACTTTGTGTCCACCGTGGAGTCGACCTCTGTGAGCCTCGGTCAGGTTGTACTTTGTGGCTAACTGTCCGGAGCTAGTATGAGGAACAGCATGGACTGCACTTTTTACAGTCTTATTGTTGTCTCACTGTTCTGTCCTGTCTTGCACTTTACTTATAATTATTTATTTACTGTTGTATTGTTCTTAAATGTGAAAAAAGCATGCACTGTAAACGTCGAATCACGTTCCATTTGTACTGCAATATGGTGAATAAAGTCATCTGAATCTGAATCTGAGAAATTACTCTACCAATTACGATCATCATTGGTAAGTAAGAAATGGGGCTAAGGGTCCAAACGATACTAGCCCTTTTTCAATAATTCCTGCAGGTTTCTGGCTTTCTCAGATTATAATATCTCTGTTTGATTGATTGAAATTTGTTGTTGACATTTAAAAGTCTTCTTCAGCTTCAGATGTGCCTGTGTATTTCTTTAATGTAATGTGTGTGCGTGTGTGTGTGTGTGTGTGTGTGTGTGTGTGTGTGTGTGTGTGTGTGTGTGTGTGTGTGTGTGTGTGTGTGTGTGTGTGTGTGTGTGTGTGTGTGTGTGTGTGTGTGTGTGTGTGTGTGTGTGTGTGTGTGCGTGCGTGCGTGCGTGCGTGCGTGCGTGCGTGCGTGCGTGCGTGCGTGCGTGCGTGCGTGCGTGCGTGCGTGTGGCGTCACGGTGGCCATCTGAACGACTCCCCTTCCACCCTCCCTCTCCAGTGCCGTTCAACAAGAAGAGACATATCCCGAGACTAAGGGCCCAGCGACATTGATCTGTTGTGTCTGTTTGTCTATGTCTGTTTTCAATAACGTCTCGACGATGTCTCCGTTTGTTGGGCAGGGCTACGATGAGTCCGTCTCTGCCAGATCTGTGTCCATTTTGACGGGCGGAAAAAGTTCAGAGCGGATGAACTTGATGAAATGATGGATCCATCACCGTCCAACTGGCAAAGCTGTTGTTTCTGCAAACGTATGATTACGTTAGGTTGTAATTCAAATACTGTAATAACAGGCAGTAATACTTTCCGTCTGTTTTTTCCTCCCATGTTGTGATGGGTCAATGTAACTAGGCCCTGATTCATTGCTAGTAACTATGATACCATTGTGCAAATTGGGCAATTTGAAGCTGTATTGACTCCACCCGACGGTCACCCGGTCAGAGGGGAATTCCACTACAAAACACTTGGCTCATTTGGTAGAAGATGATTCAACCATACAAATATGGCTATGTGGCGGGACCAGTCGTCTTCCTTGTGGAAGCCCCCTAGCTTTGGCTGATAGAGGCTAGTTTGGCCTCTATTGGTTGAGTTAGTATGAATATATGTGGTGGAGTTGACCTCTATCACTTGAGTTAGTATGAATATATGTGGTGGAGTTAGCCTCTATCGGTTGAGTTAGTATCAAGTTTATTTAATAGTTGTCATACAGAAGTACAGAATACTTTTATACAAAATGCTTCTTACTGTTACGCTCCAGAGACTGTGCTAGACAAGATAAGTATGAAATAAAATAGTATAGCATGTAAAATAGAAGTAAAAATAGAGGTCACAGTGTTCAGTATAGACATATGTACAATGTTCGATGCAGAATAGAAGTAACTGAGTTACCATACTATATACAATATACTATGCAATGTACTAATATACAATACTATATAGTGCAAAGCAGAAATGGGATGAGGTACAATTTAGGTACAATTTACAGTAAGGTGTACGAGTTGTAGTGCAAATCCTTTACCAATAAATATAAAGTGTGTTTAGGTGATCTAAAGTGTGGAGAGTGGGTGCTGCAGTGTGTTGTTTGTTTAAAGTGAGTGTATGCATGTGAATGAATGTTGGTGGTAGTCGGAGGGGCCGTAGGCGTTGATTATTCGCCACGCTTCCGTGAGTCTGCCTCAGGGCAGCTCTGGCTGCAATTGTAGCTTACCACCACCGGTATGACTGTGTATGAGCGAATAATGGACTCTGTGAAGCGCTCTGAGTCAGAGCAACAGTCAGTCAGAGAAGAGCGCTATATAAATCCAATCCATTATTATTATTGCTGTGTGCATTTGATGGTTGTTGCATAGTGTTTATTGTTCGTTGAGCAGCCTGATGGCCTGGGGATAGAAGCTTCTTCTGAGTCTTTCTGTGCGCGCCTTGAGACTCCGGTATCGCTTGCCTGACCTGTAAACAATATAATTAACTCTGAATATAATAATGAGGAAAAATAAACAGGGTAGGGTAGTGCACCTTGTTGTGTTGTGTATCCTGTTTATTTTTCGTCATTATTATATTCAGAGTTAATTATATTGTTTACACTGTCTTTCTTCTAATATAACCCTGCCCATTCCCAAATCATATTCAGAAAGTATCACAGAGACTTATATTGACAGCGGAATTAGTTATTATTAGTAAGACACAACATTTCCGTAGTAATTGACCACCAGACTCTTTCTCTTAAGGCATTAACTGGGTTAATTAATATAAATGTTATATTGTAACTGTCTAGTTACACATTGGTTCCGAAACATGTATGTTCCAGGCTGCAATTTTGAATCTGAGAGAGCTCTGGTCAGCGAAGCCGTCGCCGTTCGCGAATCGCGACCTCCATGTTTTGGGGCTATTCATCAGAAAACTCTGATCCCGATTCGGCTCCCATCCGTCGGGCAAGAACTGGCGGTTTTCAGCCTCTCTCTCTGGAGCTTAACGGAGTTTCGAGTTTGGGATTCACCGTGTTGAATGGGGCGTCTGAACTAAGCAAGGACCTCATGCGCATGCGCGGCAAAGAATGCGGAAGCGCCCTTGCACTCTTCCGCTGTCATTAAGCAACACGCATCCAGGTTGATGGGGAGGGAGGAACAGATGTAGCCCTTCACTAGCTTCTCAAAGCACTTCATGGCTATGGAGGTGAGAGCTACAGGGCGGTAGTCGTTGAGGCAAGCGGGTGTAGATTGTTTGGGTACAGGGATGATGGTGGACTTCTTCAGACAGGTGGGGATGACAGCCTGTTCTAAGGACAGGTTAAAGATGTCAGTGAATACCGGGGCCAGTTGGTCGGCACAGACTTTTAGGACGCGGCCGGGGATGCCGTCCGGTCCTGCTGCCTTCCTGATATTCACTTTCTTAAAGGTCCTCCTCACCTCATGTTCTGTTATTCTGAACACTGAATCTGAATCTCCCTCAGCAGACCCCCCCCTCCCCATTGCCGTGGCGTGTAGGCTGGTGTTGTTATTCACAGCCTCAAACCTCGCATAGAAGGTATTGAGATCATTTGCTAAGGAGATGTCACTGTTCAGTTTGAGGGAGGTGCCTTTGTAATCTGTCATCGTTCTGAGGCCCTGCCACATACCTCTAGAGTCAGCCTGTTCAAACTGAAGTTCAACTTTATCCCTATAACGCCGTTTTGCCTCTATTACTGCTCTCCTGACATTGTATCTCGCCGTCTTGTGTTCATTCATGTTGCCTGTCACAAGCCCGGTGTTGTAGGCTGAGGTGTGCACTTTCAGAGCCTCACGGACAGATTTATCTACCCAGGGCTTTTGATTTGGGTAGATTCTAATTGTGGTAGAGGGGATTGTTTCTTCTACCAGAGTACAGACAAAGTTAGGTTAGGTTAGGTTAGGTTTACTTTATTTGTTCAAGGGGGACAGTGTACATTAATAAAACATTTTACAATGAAAATGCACCCAATTTTAGCCAAAAGGCTAATTTCCATTGGTAGTCCCCCTGCCAGAAGGTACAGGCTAAAATCCTGTGTAAAAAAAGGGTTAGCAATAAAAACAGAATAAAATCAAGATAAATACATTAGAATAAAAACACAACAAAAGCACATAGACATAGTAGGGATACAGGTCACAATACAGTCATGGACACAAGGACAGAGCACATCATGACATATTAAGAGACCCAGACATAGACAGACGCACCATATCCATATCCACACACACATATACACATACAGACACCTCAGTGTTGACAGCAACAGTCAAGCACTGTTTCAGTGTATTCGTTAATATTGGCTGTGTTGTCACGGAATACATTCCAGTCTGTGCATTCCAGCGCAGCCTGAAGCGTCTCCTCTGACGTCACAGTCCAACGCTTAACCTCTCGCGATACTACCGGCATTCGCTTAAGACTCTGTCTATATTTTGGCAAAAGAAAGATGGCGGCGTGATCGGACTTACCTAATGGACTAAGAGCCTGTGACTTGTACCCATTCTTAAATTGCGAGTATACATGGTCTGACTATATGTTGTGGAGTTGGCCTCTATCAGTTGCGTTAGTATGACTATATGTGGTGGAGTTAGCCTCTATCAGTTGAGTTAGTATGAATATATGTGGTGGAGTTAGCCTCTAGACTACGGACGTTCGGGGACAGAGCTTTCAGTGTGGCAGCTCCCACCCTCTGGAACTCCCTCCCCGCAGAACTCCGCACCGCCCCAACTCTGGACTCATTTAAAAAACTGCTCAAAACCCACCTCTTCAACTTGGCCTTCAACCCCTAACTTTCTCACTTTATATGTATATGTATATGGTGTGTCTGTCCACTATGTTTGTTAATTTGTCATCTCCCCCCCCCCCCCCCCCCCCCCCCCTATGTAAAGCGACCTTGGGTCCTCTGAAAGGCGCTATATAAAACGAAGTTATTATTATTATTATTATTATTCTATTGGTTGAGTTAGTATGACTATATGTAGTGGAGTTGACCTCTATCAGTTGCGTTAGTATGACTATATGTAGTGGAGTTGGCCTCCAACAGTTGAGCTAGTATGAATATATGTAGTAGAGTATCCCTTTAATCGAGGCAGAGAAAACAAAACTACAGTATCAGCTGCCTCTAGCCAATTGGCACCTATACTGCCTATGTCATTGATCGCCACTGTGTGTGTGGGTGGGTGTGTGTGGGTGGGTGTGTGTGTGTGTGTGTGTGTGTGTGTGTACGTGTGTGTGTGTGTGTGTGTGTGTGTGTGTGTGTGTGTGTGTGTGTGTGTGTGTGTGTGTGCACGTGCGTGCGTGTGTGTGTGCGTGTGTGTGTGTAGACTGGTGCATGTATGCATTTGAATTTCCATGTGTGTGCATCTGTCCCCCAAATGTCTTTATGTAATACATGTTTGAATCGGAGCCACACTGGAATCAAAGCAGCCAGCCAGACAGAAATGAGAACAGTGGATATCGCTTATCAAACAAGACAACGGTTTGGCAGGAACCTTAAAGATATACAGTCATCACACACATTGCCTGCAAAACCTAGAATGCTGTGAACCTATAATAATATGTGACATGTTAAAGATGACATATGCAACTTATAATCAAAATTAGGTTGAATTCTACCAGTAGGATAATGTGAGAGCTTGTCAGTAAAAAAGTTAAACTAAACCAAAAAAAAAAACAGCAGATGAAAAATGAACGGCAACGGTATATGTTATATACTTTTTTTCAATAGTGTTTCAATGTAGACTACTATTCTAAGACATGTACCACAAGACTGTGCGTGTTTCAGTGTTAAAAAAGACATCATATATTATTTTGACCACAATCGCAGACATGGTCGCCAGCAGTCTGAGCAGGTTGGTTCTGATCTCAGTAAATACCTCACCTATGAACACAAAATTGCTGTGATAGGTCGATGATTTTTGCCAAAAAGATTTGTGCAGATGTGTGCCATGTTACAGGCTGTATTTTGCTGTGGGATGATGGGTTCCCAGGGGTCTGGATGGCTAGACTCCGCACATGGGATAACAGCTGTGTGTCTCTGGGAAATATGCTAAGTAATCTATGTTTTATTCATAATTCTATGCAGACCTCTCAATGCCAAGAAACGTTTCAAACTGTTATCATATTGCAAAATGTCATAAAGTTGCTCCATAGTGAAGTATATGAGCTTTTGAACCAGCAGGGGGCAGAGCCACGTGGAATGTCACTTCTGTGGTCTATTATAAAGAATTTGTGACAGAATCTGGATAAGAGAATACCATTTTGAATTAAGTCATGACAGACGTTTTAAAAGGAATTCCCCCAGCAAACCTCTTAGTTACAGTACATCAATATTGTGCTGTTTGAACAGTTTCATGTTTGCTTGTTCTAATCAGGAAATGCCCATGTGAAATGCATATTATAAATTGAGAAGGATTCTAGTTATCACCTTTTTTTTTAAGGAAATCTCTTAGTTACAACAAGATTGTTTAACCCCTGCAGCTTACCCCACATTTTGCATAAAACGCCTGACGATTGCATACCCAAAGTAATTTGCGATTTATTATACTTTATACTTATAGCATTAGCATGAGTCTGGTCTTTTTTGAAAGGTAACATTCTGAAGTTTCTTACACAATAAAAATAAAAATCACTTTGAGTGCTAATGTATTCGAGAAACAGAGGTTAGAACACACTGAAATCAAATATTTGCTCCTTACTTTTGTGTTGACTTGTTGCCAGATGCCTGTTTTTGGGCTCCAGGTGAGAGGTAGGAGCTGGAAAACATAATGGTTCCATAGCCTAAAAAATGCAGCCTGGAGCCGACAGAAGAGCGCAAAGTGCCGCGGAGTGCCGCGCAAGTGCAAAACGTCCCACCGGAGGGACGCCGAACGTTAAGAGCTAAGCAGTGTTGTGTTTAAAAAGGTGTTTAGAATGTTCAATTCAATTAAAAACACGTTATTAGTCCCGCAAGGGGCAATTTAGAGCATGATACGGCAAACAGCTGCATTTCTACACATTCAAGACAAAACAAGACAAAACAGGGACAAGAGACAGACATGACACGTCAAAGCACAAGAGACATGACATTGCCAGAACAGGAGCCCTACTGTACATTGTCCAATAAATAAATAGCAAGCAACGAGATGGCTGGTCTAAAGTATAGGGGCAGAACGCACACAGTCTTAGGAGAAGGAGAGAATCCAAACCAGGATTTTCTTCTTTTTCTTTTTTCTTTTGACTTCCGCTACAACTGAAATAGGAATACTCGTGTCGATTTAAGAGACCATTTTTACGACCGGAGGAAGTGGAATTGGATGTGGTGCATACATTATCAACTTAGTGCCCCGTTATGGTTCATAAACTGAGACGGTTCCAGTGGTTCCGTGAGTGGTGAGTGCGTGAGCACAGTGCACAACTGTCAGACAGCGGTTCCAAAGTTGAGGTAAGTTCCAGCGAGGCGTCTTGCTCCATGGCAGGAATTAAATATAGCCCTATCCTACAGTAATAACACATTTTCATAGTAAGTGTATAGCTGACGTTACCCAGATGGGTAGGGCTTTGCCCGCTGGCGCGGGTGTAGGCATCTCTCTGAGTGGCCTTCTAAGTGTGGTGTGTTTTGGAAGCCCTGTGAATCTCCAAACATCTCTACTCCCTTCTTCAGGGTTTAGATACACGACGTTGGCCATTGGGGAATATTTGCATGTTTTGTGGTTGAGATATTTTCATGAAATATTTGCATCTTTTGCAGTCGACGTGAGTTTTAGGCTGTATTTTCATGGGATTATGCCTGTTTTGTATAAGTGTGTGCGTGCGTGTGTGCGTGTGTGTGCAGGTGTGTACATGTGATTGTGTACGATTGACCGTATAGCCCACTAAACTCACTGGATGCATTCATAAATGCTCTCTCTCTCTCACACGCACACAGACAGTTGGACTTTCATAAATGCTCTGTCTCTCTCTCACATGCACACAGACAGTTGGACTTTCATAAATGCTCTCTCACACACACAGACAGTTGGACTTTCATAAATGCTCTCTCACACACACAGACAGTTGGACTTTCATAAATGCTCTGTCTCTCTCTCACACGGACAGTTGGATTTTCATAAATGCTCTGTCTCTCTCTCACACGCACACCGATAGTTGAACTTTCATAAATGCTCTTTCTCTCTCTCACACGCACACAGACAGTTGGACTTTCATAAATGCTCTGTCTCTCTCTCTCACGGACAGTTGGACTTTCATAAATGCTCTGTCTCTCTCTCACACGCACACGGACAGTTGGACTTTCATAAATGCTCTGTCTCTCTCTCACACGGACAGTTGGACGTTCATAAATGCTCTGTCTCTCTCTCACACACACGTGGACAGTTGGACTTTCGAGAGGTCAGTAGTGTTACTCACAACAAGGCAGGCACGCTTTATAAACCACTAAAACTGCAAGCAAGAGAGGCTCACCTATTCCATCACACTTCCTACCGATATAAAACAGCATATTTTTGCCTGCAATATATATTATATTATATAGCTGACTATATTATTATATAGCTGACGTTTTCTCTTTTATGACGAGGTATAAAACCATTCCATAAGGGGTGGATTTCATTGGAAAATGATTGACGGGACACTGGAATATTAGGCTACTCCAAGTCGGGATGTTTTTACAATATAGGTATTAAACCGCAATGTAAAGAACTGCTGGCAGCGCAGCGATTTGGATATGATATTGTACAACTTCCAGGAGCGTTACACCAGCACACAGAAGAAATGCTCCATAATTCTGTTCTATGTATAATAGCACAGTTGGGTATATTTATTATATACAGTAGGGGTAATACGGTAACCAGGTTCTCAGACATTCCAGGGAGTAGGTGTGTAGATGGGTAGTAGGACAAGCGGGGGGTCGTAGATGGAACCAGGTTCTCAGACATTCCAGGGAGTAGGCGAGGAGAAGGTAGTAGGACAAGCGGGGGGTCGTAGATGGAACCAGGTTCTCAGACATTCCAGGGAGTAGGCGAGGAGAAGGTAGTAGGAGGACAAGCGGGGGGTCGTAGATGGAACCAGGTTCTCAGACAGTCCAGGGAGTAGGCGAGGAGAAGGTAGTAGGACAAGCGGGGGGTCGTAGATGGAACCAGGTTCTCAGACAGTCCAGGGAGTAGGCGAGGAGAAGGTAGAAGGACAAGCGGGGGGTCGTAGATGGAACCAGGTTCTCAGACATTCCAGGGAGTAGGCGAGGAGAAGGTAGTAGGACAAGCGGGGGGTCGTAGATGGAACCAGGTTCTCAGACATTCCAGGGAGTAGGCGAGGAGAAGGTAGAAGGACAAGCGGGGGGTCGTAGATGGAACCAGGTTCTCAGACATTCCAGGGAGTAGGCGAGGAGAAGGTAGTAGGACAAAAGGGGGGTCGTAGATGGAACCAGGTTCTCAGACATTCCAGGGAGTAGGCGAGGAGAAGGTAGTAGGACAAGCGGGGGGTCGTAGATGGAACCGGGTTCTCAGACAGTCCAGGAGGTAAACGAGGAGAAGAGTAGTCAGGCAGGCGAAGGTCATACACAGGATCCAGAACACGAGGACAGGGAGAAGAGCCAGGTAGAGGACTGTGGGCAAGGAGGACAAGCCAGGGTTAGACCAGGCAAAACAGGGTAAGGGAATAATACAAGGACGAGGGCTAAATAATATGACAGACTGGTATACTAGAAGTTACAATCTGGCAGCAGGATGACATCTGAGCCAGGTCTAAATAGGTGGAGCAATCCGCAGGCATATGTTGATTAGCTGCTCCTCTGGCTTCTACACACCTGAACCCAATGCCTGTAATTTAGGGAAGAGAGAGAGAGAGTAGACATAGAGAGAGAGAGTAGAGATAGAGCGAGGGGGGAACCAAGGGGGGTACAGGGGATGGGAAGCTTGGAGGTGCATGATACCCTCCCCCTCAACAGATGTCACCTGCATGGCGTACATCCCGGGAGAGGTCAGGATGAGACCGCAATCAGGGAAGGGTCCAGGATATGGCCGCAGGGAATCCAACGTCTCTCCTGCGGGCCGTAACCCTCCCAGTCCACCAAGTACTGGAGGCCGCACCCACGGCGACGCACGTCCACCAGGCGACGCACCGTGTAGGCCGGGTGATCGTCAATCATCTGGGGGGGAGGAGGAGAGAGAGAGAGAGAGAGAGAGAGAGAGAGAGAGAGAGAGAGAGAGAGAGAGAGATAGAGAGAGAGAGAGAGAGAGAGAGAGAGAGAGAGAGACAGGCAGGAGTAGACAGGCAGGGATTGGAGGTGCATGACAACTACTACTATTACTACCACTACTACTACTACTACTACTACTACTACTACTACTACTACTACTACTACTACTACTACTACTACTACTACTACTACTACCACTACTACTACTACTACCATGGCCGCCTAGTTATAGTTGAAAGTGGGGGTGCAATCTTTTTATTTATTTATTTTTTTATTATAATTTTTCTTTTCTTTTTTTTTTTGACATGCAAGGGGCAGATATTTTTTTCATTTAATGAACCTGTACGTGCAATTTCCTGCAATATAGAGCCTTCAATCTTGACCAATAAAGCTGCTCTTTTCACTATAAAACTCAGTTTATATTGCAGTATGATAGCCAATTACTATAATAATAATAATATATTAATATATATATATTTATATACTGTATATATACTGTATATATTTTTTTGCTCTTTTATTTTTATTAAATCAATCTCCTTTCAAATAGGCCAAGTTTTTAATAAGAAAGAGAGAAAAAATACCAACAAGGAACAATAACAGGGTCTGCTGTAAATATAGCCTATTTTGTGTCTTAATTTGTTATGTTATCCTACACTTTAAGCTGTCTGATATTTCCATTACCTGTAACTCTTGGGTCTCTTTCTCTCCTTCTCTGCCTCCTCCCTGAGTCTGCACAGTCACCATATCATTCTACATTAAGGAGAGCAATACACTTATGAATACACTGAACCGGTTTGAATACACAATCTTTATGCTACTCTGTAAAGAAAGGGAGAGAGGGGGGGATATATAATCCAAGTATTTGTGTCTTAATTTGTTATGTTATCCTACACTTTAAGCTGACTGTCTGATATTTCCACTACCTGTAACTCTTTGGTCTCTTTCTCTCCTTCCTGAGTCTGTACAGTCACCATATCATTCTACATTAAGGAGAGCAATACACTTATGAATACACTGAACATCATTATGAAACATTTCTATTGCACCCTTACTTACAATTCATTATGAATTGAAAATGGGGAACCCTGATGTAAACAAGACGAAAGTCTTTCTCTGGTCTGCATCCCCTTAACAATTGTGTGTATTGAGCCGTACTGTACTGTACCCATTCTGCAATCTGTTATTGATTGATTAAAAATGTTATTAACATATTGCAGAATGGGTACAATATAGTACGGCTCAATACACACAATTGTTAAGGGATTGCAGACCAGAGAAAGACTTTTGTTTTGTTTACATCAGGGTCCCCCATTTACAATTCATAATGAATTGTAAGTAAAGGTGCAATTATCACCGTGCAATCCATTATTTGTGGAGCCCGCCCTTTAAGTCTTTGAGCTATTAGGCTACTAGGGTTCTTACTTTGCGTTTTGGTGTACTGAAAAATGCTCCGATGTCTGTATTCTTTCTTTTTTCTGCCATGTTACCTGGTTGGCTGGACACACACACACATTTTCATTTCAGGTATTGTACCTTAAGATAATTGAACATCTTGATTTACCGTAAATCCTCAAATATAGGACGGGTCTTCTATTTACCTCAGCTGCAAAGAGCACCAGGCCTTTATTAGAGTGGCTTATATAAGAGGCAGGCCTTAATTTCTAAAAATGACACTCATGGACATAATCCCTTCATTTTCAGACTTTTATTGCATTATTATTATTATTATTAATAATAATATAATTAATAAAGGCCCACGGGCCGCGGCCGTCGTTAATCCGGCCCTGCTCGCGAATGTTCAAATTTGCAAACGAAGTCAACGTTATCCAGCTGACGACACCACATATCTAGATATATGACAACGTTAGCTAGCGGCTAGCACTAAAGCTAAAGCCAACCAGAGGGAAACTTTGTTATTATTATTATTATTATTATTATTGGTATGACCAGATGGCATTTCGGGATGTGAAACACTTTTAGGGTGTGTTCACATCTGAAAGTCCAGGGATAGTCCGGACTTTCTAATTTGTTTACAAATTAGATCCGCACCAAATGTGAAAATGATACATTGTTTAATTTTGGTCTGCGTTCACACTACCCTGTTTGGTGCGGATCTAATTTGTAAACAAAGGACATGCTGTCGCATCTATTGGACTAGTCTATAGCACTCACACACGTAATCAGTTGCCGGCAGCGTAATGAGAGAGATACTATTATGAGCACGGGCCGGCGCTAGTCGACTAGAGAGGAGAGGAGAGGAGAGGAGGGGAGGGGGGAGAGGGAGAGAGGGAGAGAGAGAGAAAGAGAGAGAGAGAGAGAGAGAGAGAGAGAGAGAGAGAGAGAGAGAGAGAGAGAGAGACCTTTCCTTCCTGCGTAAGCTTTTTTTTCTTCTTTATCTGAGAGAATGTCCGCGAATGTCCTCCTCACGCAGGAGAAAGTTTGGGGGTCCGCGCGCGGCGCGAGTCTAGAGTAGAGAGAGAGAGAGGAAGAGAGAGACTGCGTCTAGAGAGGAGAGAGAGAGAGGGAGGAAGAGAGAGACTGTCCGCGTGCGGCGCCAGTCTAGAGAGGAGTAGGCTACTTTGCTTCCTGGATTAGGTACTATAGTTCGATTGAAACGAACCGAGTCCCAACTTTTCAAGAGGACCATGGTTCGGTTGTTTGGTCCTCATTATAGTTCGGTTTGCGTTCATACCTGTACAAACCAAACGGACTATCGATCTAAAGGGACCATGGTCCACTTAAAGGGACCATGGTCCACTTAAAGTGGACCAAACAGAGTAGGTGTGAACGCGCCCTTATTGTATTGCGTGGTAGAACCTCTACCACTCAATAGTAAACGACATGTCTAACATAAATAATCTTAACAATCATAAACAACTTACTGGAAAATCCTGCCTGCCACCAAATGACACACTTCTGTGGCCTTTGATATTTACACTCAGCCTACCTGCAGCGCCAGCGCCGTGCGCCACTGTCTGCTCTGCTGGGGTTTGGACTTGGAGAGGCACTGGATCAAACCATATGGGGGAGCAGGGGGGGGGGTCGCAATCTTTGGAAACTTAAAAACTTGCTATTAAGTGTCATTGCGTATTATTAATTTGATTGAAATTACGTAGTTATGGTTAGATTTATATATGGGAGGGGGGGGGGGTATATCATATTTTTCATATGATCAAAAAGTGGGGGAGCAAAATCAGACGTTTGCCCCCCCCATGTTCAATAGTCGTAGAGCAGCTGCTTCGCATGCTCTATTGCGCAGGCGTCTATGACTACTACTACTACTACTACTACTAATGCCACCACTATTACTACTACTACTACTACTACTACTACTACTACTACTACTACTACTACTACTACTACTACTACTACTGCTGCTACCACTAGTGCTATTACTATTACCACTGTTGCTAATTATACTACTACTACTACTATTACTATTACTATTACTACTACTACTACTACTACTACTACTACTACTACTACTACTACTACTACTACTAAAAAGCTCTGTTGTTGCTTTTGGAAAATCTTGCCTCATGACTTGTCTTGTTTGTTTGTTTGTGTTTGTTTTGCTTGTCTACAGGCCCTGCCGTGCGATACAGCAGCTTCCAGCCCAGCAAGCCGACGCCGCCTCCTGTGACCGGCCAACACACTGTCCAGGTGCTGAGAGACACCTTGTCCTACAGTGATGATGACATCAAAGCGCTGCTGGAGTCAGGAGCAGTGGTCCAGAATGAAGTCTACTGACCACACAAAGAGCAAATAGAGAATTCATCAAAGAATTTGAATGTGTAAAGGGGAAAGAAAAAATTATCATTACAAAGCATTTTTGTTCTATTAGAAATGCACTTGACTGAAACTAGGCAGATTAAATAGAGAATCCACAAAACAAGTAATATCAAATCAATTTAATCAATAGTCACAAAACCCTTGGGTTGTTCCATACTTCAGATGGCGAAAGAGTAAATGTAGGCACATGAAGAGAAGGAAATGTTCAGAATGGAACTGAACCTTAAGGTAAATGTTAAGAATGGAACTGAACCTTGGTAAATGTCTGAAGGGAACTGAACCTTGGTAAATGTTCAGAATGGAACTGAACCTTGGTAAATGTCTGAAGGGAACTGAACCTTGGTAAATGTTCAGAATGGAACTGAACCTTGGTAAATGTCTGAAGGGAACTGAACCTTGGTAAATGTCTGAAGGGAACTGAACCTTGGTAAATGTCTGAAGGGAACTGAGGGGGAGGAGCTGTTCCTGAACCTGCTTGACTTGGAATGGAGATTCCTATAGAGCAGTGGTTCAGAACCTTTTTTGGGCCACCACCCCTTTATCTAATGTCCAGGTCCCCCCTTAACCCCCACAGACCGAATGGGAATACGATTTTCGGCTCTCAATGTTGATTCTAATGATTGTTTTTTGTTTAATCATGGGTATCTTTGAAGTACTGTATACCTGTATGTCATGTATGTCAGAAATGTCATGATATATATCTGTATGTTGCGTATGCCATTAATGTCATTATGAATTGAAAATAGGGGACCCTGATGTAAACAAGACAAAAGTCTTTCTCTGGTCTGCATCCCCTTAACAATTGTGTGTATTGAGCCGTACTGTATTGTACCCATTCTGCAATCTGTTAATAAAGTTTTCAATCAATCAATTCTCAGCCATTCATGTTTCTATTTGCTGTTATTTGCAGTTTGTTGGGTCAGTTAGCTGTGTGAGGCCATCGATTGCTAAATTACAACATCACTCTTAGCAAAAAAAATCTGTTAATGTTTATTTAAATTTTTTAAAGCACATTTACAGTCAATGGGTCCTGTTGTTCAGCCGCACAATGCTATTGGATAATAAATGTGTTTATAGGTCCCACCCTCTCGCCTCTGAAGTTGCTGATGTCTTTTTTATTTGGGCTTCACTGTCGGTGTTTCGTATCAAAGGAAGGCTTCTAACAGAGTAGCCAACGTTAGAAATAATAGCATAGCCACTGAGTAAATCATCTAATGCAATTTTAGGTGTATTTTTAAATAAACTTGAATGAGGCATCATTGTTGATAATGGCAGCCAATAAAAATGCCATGTGAGTGACCCAGAACATTTTTGAGTAAGCGCATTGTAGTTGAGCAAAATTAAGCCATACCCGAACTGGCTATTATTCGCACATGACTTTATATGAGTTAAGTGGGGACCTTCTGGGATTGAGAATGACTTGCCAATCTCTTTTACAAAGGCACATTTCCAACAGGATATATTTTTACAGGGCTGTCCTGATATTGAAATTTACTTGACATGCTCCTGGATTTTATCCTTTATGATGCGCAAATTTGATCATATTTCTGGTGGCTGATATGTCAAAATCACCTCAGAATAATTAATAACAATTTCACTGCCTCATGTAAAAAAGATTTTTTTTTTATATACATAGGCTACTGTATACGTTTTCCAGTTTTATGGCTGGATGTGCATTCACATTGGTTTAATGTTATCAGGGGACCAGTCTTCACCTAAATACAGTAATTTGCACTCAAACTTGTAGGTGTAACGGAGGTCCGTGAGTAATATCCACACAGTCACGATTAGATAGACTGTGAAGTGACTGTGGCAGTAAGCGGTACTGCACGTTAAACTCACTTCCCCTTAAAAGATACATAGACACGTTACCAAGAAGTGAATTCACCTCTTGGTATCGCGGTCTATGCTGTCGGCCGTGGCGTGGGAGACCCATGTTCGAAACTCCCTCGGGGCATCGACATTTAACACAACAACGCAGAAGGAGTCATTTACGATCGGTCACACTGGTGCCGTGACCCGGATGTCCTGAGGTGGCGTGAGTGTAACGGAGGTCCGTGAGTAATATCCACAGTTACGATGGACGTGTGTCGTGAAGTGACTGTGGCAGTAAGCGGTACTGCAAGTTAAACTCACTTCCCCTTAAAAGACACATAGACACGTTACCAAGAAGTGAATTCATCGACATTTAACACTGTTAACAGAATTCGGCTATAGGGCGATAATAATGTGGTCAAGAGGCATGGTTTCTATCTTGAGCCTGAACTGCCGTGGTTTCTTTTTATTCACATGGAAAGAGCAGCAGTAACATACATGTTCTTCTCTCACTGAGAGACATTGGGGGAGAGAACGAAATGGGAGTATGCCTATGCTTTTATACTCGCCACAAGGTGGAGTACCTGGGTGGCTCCGCCTAGAGCGCCCTCTAGTGGGAACAGATATATATGCAACTAGACAGTCACTGGTGGAGACAATTATATATGCAGGTAAACAGTTACTAGTGTAAACAGCCATATGTACAGTTAGACAGTTACTAACAATCCTACACAGAGCCTCTGATCTCAACAAACACAACGCAGAAGAAGTAATTTACGATCGGTCACATAGGCTACCTTACAAATGATAGACATAGCAGATTCGCATGGGATTATAATCAACGATGATCTCAGCTGGTCATAACTAGTCCTGTGCAACTCGTCGTGGGACAGCAAGCACATCATCTCATTTTTAAGCTTTCCAATTATCTCTTTCTTGGCTAGAGGCCTATGCCAATTCATCATGGAGGAGGTGATTGAAGGGTCTTGGCTAAATCCTCTTGGTTTTGAATTAATAGCCAATATATCACTATGAGCACTGCTGATAATTATTCTGCTTAATGTAAGATAAGATGATCCTTTATTCAATTCACTCTGCTGAATGTGAGCTCATACTGCCCGCCTTATCGATGACTGACACTGAACACCGAACACCAACAGCACAATATGTATGTTCTGCTGTTGGCCCAATCTACACACACACACATGTGAATCTGGTCATGTGTAGGATCTAATAAAATATTTGATTTTGAAAGAAAAAAGATTATCCTGGATACTGATTTTTATCAATTTTTGTTATAAATTAAATGTATACATTACAGTCAAGTTGTTGCTCTGATGTGTAGAATTATGTAACACATAATTAGATAAGAGCAAATTAAGCAAGTGCCTGTCCCCCTGAGTTCACTCCACCAGGAAGCTGTGTCTCACTCTGTCTGTCCCCCTGAGTTCACTCCACCAGGAAGCTGTGTCTCACTCTGTCTGTCCCCCTGAGTTCACTCCACCAGGAAGCTGTGTCTCACTCTGTCCCCCTGAGTTCACTCCACCAGGAAGCTGCGTCTCACTCCGTCCCCCTGAGTTCACTCCACCAGGAAGCTGCGTCTCACTCTGTCCCCCTGAGTTCACTCCACCAGGAAGCTGCGTCTCACTCTGTCCCCCTGAGTTCACTCCACCAGGAGGCTGCGTCTCACTCTGTCCCCCTGAGTTCACTCCACCAGGAAGCTGCGTCTCTCACTGTCCCCCTGAGTTCACTCCACCAGGAAGCTGCGTCTCTCACTCTGTCCCCCTGAGTTCACTCCACCAGGAAGCTGCGTCTCTCACTCTGTCCCCCTGAGTTCACTCCACCAGGAAGCTGCGTCTCACACTCTGTCCCCCTGAGTTCACTCCACCAGGAAGCTGCGTCTCACTCTGTCCCCCTGAGTTCACTCCACCAGGAAGCTGCGTCTCACTCTGTTCCCCCTGAGTTCACTCCACCAGGAAGCTGCGTCTCACTCTGTTCCCCCTGAGTTCACTCCACCAGGAGGCTGCGTCTCACTCTGTCTGTCCCCCTGAGTTCACTCCACCAGGAAGCTGTGTCTCACTCTGTCCCCCTGAGTTCACTCCACCAGGAAGCTGCGTCTCACTCTGTCCCCCTGAGTTCACTCCACCAGGAAGCTGCGTCTCACTCTGTCCCCCTGAGTTCACTCCACCAGGAAGCTGCGTCTCACTCCCTCCCCCTGAGTTCACTCCATCAGGAAGCTGCGTCTCACTCCCTCCCCCTGAGTTCACTCCACCAGGAAGCTGTGTCTCACTCTGGTCCCCCTGAGTTCACTCCACCAGGAAGCTGTGTCTCACTCTATTCCCCCTGAGTTCACTCCACCAGGAGGCTGCGTCTCACTCTGGTCCCCCTGAGTTCACTCCACCAGGAGGCTGCGTCTCACTCCGTTCACCTCTGACTCTGCTGCAGCCGCACAGCCTCTAAGTGACGACTGCAGTCATCTGATCTAACGGAACGTAGACCAATCGCAGCCACTCTTATTGTCTGGGACCAAATACGGCCACGCCCCATTCCCATTAAGAAGTGGCTGTATACGGAAGTGGCTCTCAAGGTGACGATTAGACAACACTTTCTGTTGTCAGTAGATGGCAGCATTGGTTTAAAATTAAAAGGTGAAAATGTTGAAAACTACATGAATACATTTCCCATGAGCGTTAGCACAGGTCACAGGTCACTGGGATGTGTCTATTCTTTGACGCGATCTGAACAGCGCTAAACTATTAACGGGACCTCAGTACAGTGACCGCGAATGGTAAACTAATTAATTATCTTAACAAAAGTGCATCATTAGCATTACGTTTGTTGTCTAAAGGGAAACATAATGGTACAATTTAAGATTTGAATGTTATCCGCATATAAAACATTGTTAATTTGTAAGAAACCCCAATGAAAACGGCACAGGGTACGTAATATTCGCTATTGTTATGAAAATGTGGACGCACTTGGTCACCGTGACGTTAACATGCTGAGATTTTCAACATTTTCTCTTTCCCTGCGTTGTTCACATATTGGTTCTACATGTTGGCTTTATCTTCTCATTGGATGATTGATGGACAAGCCCCATGGAAGTTACAGTCTGGGCATAAGTACAGGAGTGCACGCACGGCCACAGCCACACACACACACACACACACAAAATACAAACACACCGGGCATCCGACTATACAGTTCTGGCCCGGATTCGTATTGATTTGGTGTAGAATTATGTTTCTGTCAATTTGATCTTGATATTAATAGCCAAGACATGTCATAATAATCAGCGAGTTTCCATAACATGCCATGTAATGTTGTGTTTATGTCTGGATACCATGTAGGCTTGTGGGTTGAAATGTGAGTTTTAAAGATGTTTTTATTTAATAATGACTAAAAGGCTGGGAATTGCACTGTAAGTGGTTGTGGAAAATATGTTTTTTTTTGTATCACAACATTGTCCTTTTTGACCAAATGAACCATGCTGTATTGTCTGGGATATACCTGTGACTTCAATGAAACAAAACCAATCGTACAGTATGTCTCTCCTCATCCAAAGAGATACGGGTCAGTTCTTGTCAGTCTGTGTTATCAAGATGGACGGCAGAGTGAACCGACTTCTTTTTAGACATACTTTGGTTCCAGCTTTAAAATTCTAAATCGTTTTCGTTATGTCAGTAAATGTTTGCCATATGTGTTATTAAAGCCCTTTACATGGTTTAGCATTGTATCCAGCATGCGACCCTTTCCCCGCGCATTCACCTGAGTGTCCACCCAGTCAGCTGCTGTAGTCCAAAGCTTCTCAACAAATTAGCCTTAACAAGACACGTCTAACCGAAAGCACGTTTGGTTTTAGGTGCTGTATGTGATATTTCTTGGCCAGTATTCTATCTAGACAGCAGAGAGTTACAGTGTCAGTTGAACAGCAGTCTGGACAACGTCTGAAGCCATGCTAAGACTAAAAGAAAGAACAAAGGCACTGCTTCTTTCCACCCCATCAGTCCCAATTACATTTTTCTCTGTGCCATATGACAGATGTGATTCTCTTCATATTTGTTATCATTTATATTTGCACGTGCTGACGGTAAGGCTGTTTAGTTAATTCTAAATGTAGCTGCTCCTGGAGTGAATGCTCTCCATGTGTTGTCTTTTACAGCCCGACTGATCTTTAGCAAGGATGCCAATAATGCTGGATGGGAGTTGGCACTGTAGGTCAAAAACCTGATATTTTGTTATGAGCCTGGTTTCCACTTACAGGTCCTATGAAGGGCTAGGCCTGTTATGAGTCTGGTTTCCACTTACAGGTCCTATGAAGGGCTAGGCCTGCTATGAGTCTGGTTTCCACTTACAGGTCCTATGAAGGGCTAGGCCAAGTTTACTGTCAGGATCTAGCAGGTATTTTGCTAATATAAGACCATCCCTAAAAGTATCTACAGTATCTATAATCTACCATATCTATCTATCTATCCGTCTATAATTCCATATTGTAAATTACTTAAACAAGTGTCTACAATGTATCTTATTTATCTACTGTGTTAAAACTGATTATATGTGAATTGAATACTATGTGTGCACACAGGGAATGCCATACATTCTTGCTAGTAACTCTCTCTGTCGTTTGGTATAGAGCCGTGGCTCTTTGGGGTATGTTTGGTACAGCTGGTGAAGGCTCTGGTACTTTGTGCTGTTAGTGTAGGACATATCTTTAGTGTTATCCCTTATTGTAAAGCTGTATCTTTAGTGTTGTGTATTTTGTAGAGCTGTGGCCTTATGGGCATTAGATTGGTGTAGAGCTGGTACCTAAAGCTCTGGTTCATTTGAGTTGTTGTGTTTAGTAGTCATTATCTTTTGTGTACATTTCTGTTTAACCCTAACACTTTGTATATTTGTTCCCTTGTCACCCAGCCTATGGTGATTTGTTTTCTCTGTATATTAATATTTTGTTTTCGCACACAGGGACATTGAGGACAGGAAGATACCCTGGGGTCTACATTTTGCATCACGTAGGTGACCTGATGTTAGAGACACCAGCTTAGAGTGAGCACCACCCTACTGTACTTTTGGGCGCTTGGCGCCTGTAAAGGGAGGGTGGGTTTTCTTTTCCTTTTTGTGTATTGATTTGGTGCCACTGGTAGTCCTCCTTGCTCTCTGTGTTGCTGTGTTTTGTAAATAAATACTATTATTTTGCAAACTGTTTCCGGATTTTGTGTCACTGCACCCTCACCTATAATGTCTGTTGCCTTGTGTTGTCACCCCACACTGGGGTGCGTAACATAGACTTAGGCCATTCATTTGGGGTCATTGTGTGTATGAATATTTTTCACCATTAGAGACGTCTGACATGCCTGTGTTTGAAATGCAGTAAATCAAGTTGACTTGCTTTATTATCTGGCATGTGTAACATGGCTTTTGATATCATATTTATGTACTGTAGTGACCCCAAGGGGATCAATAAAGGAATATATGATATATCTTATCTTAAATTACCCCAATACAGACCCTGTTTTAGCTAGGTATCGTCTCGATACCCCAAACTCGACCAGTATCTGTATGATACTGCATCCTGTAGTCCAAACACAATTTTTTTTGGGATTCCCATGTTACTGGCTATAGAGAAGTACTGGACTGCATTATATTGTAATGAGTGTCGCACATGTTTTATTATATGCTATAAGTTATTATATATGCTTTATTACATGTATTTATTGCTCCTATGTCTGCCCACTGTGAACACGGGAGCTCTCTAACCCCTGTTCATGTCTCCCCGCCCCGTTGGGCCTGTCAAGGTGGTGTGATGGTCAAGGTGGTGTGATCTTCCCTGCGCCGTCCTTGATGCAAACAGCGTCGATTGCAGCGGCTATTCTCCCTCAAACCGGATCTGACTACCACAGGCGCGATGGATCTGCTCTCCGTCGCCCTCAGTTGACTGGCATCTAACCATGCCCGCTCTACTTCAACTGGATCTGAGCGGTTCTCCTGCCCCCTGCGGAATATGACTCGAGCTCCGAGTCTTGACTTTTAGCCTTTATCTTGTTTTCATACCAGCAGTCGTTTTCCTATGTTTTCTTTTGTTCTTAGCTCTATTTATTTTTATTTAAAAATAAATAAATTAAACAAAATGTTTCCTAAAATTATGAAATGTGATACTATTGCTACCATGTATGTAATGTATGTGTTTCCACCGGCCTGGCCGTGTGGCAATAAAAGGAACTTGAACTTGATACATACTGTACATACAAATGATCTGCCTGTTCTATTCTCCATCCATCTATCATCCATAGCAACACTATATCATTACTGACACCCAGTTGGGGGATCCCCTTTGAACAGCCCACCTGAGGTTTCTCTCCTCCACGCCACCTGTGGTGCTTTCTTCCACTTCCACAGCGGTCTTCTATCTTCATTGGGGAGAGTCTGGCAGTGTCACATATTATGGATTTCATGGTGGTTTTTGCTCTGGATCTATTGTGATGTTTCTTCTTGACTTGTAAAGCATGTGGGGGCAATTCCATGTGATCTCAGGCTATACAATTATATAGCCTATATGATTTGATTATGATTTGATTTGATGCTCTGCTGCTGTTGTGTTGCTCTATGCTGCTGCTGTGTTGCTCTATGCTGCTGCTGTTGTGTTGCTTTATGTTGCTGTTGTGTTGCTCTATGTTGCTGTTGTGTTGCTCTATGCAGCTGCTGTTGTGTTGCTCTATGTTGCTGCTGTTGTGTTGCTCTATGCTGCTGTTGTGTTGCTCTATGTTGCTGTTGTGTTGCTCTATGTTGCTGTTGTGTTGCTCTATGCTGCTGCTGTTGTGTTGCTCTATGTTGCTGCTGTTGTGTTGCTCTATGCTGCTGCTGTGTTGCTCTATGCTGCTGCTGTTGTGTTGCTCTATGCTGCTGCTGTTGTGTTGCTCTATGCTGCTGTTGTGTTGCTCTATGTTGCTGTTGTGTTGCTCTATGTTGCTGTTGTGTTGCTCTATGCTGCTGCTGTTGTGTTGCTCTATGTTGCTGCTGTTGTGTTGCTCTATGCTGCTGCTGTGTTGCTATATGCTGCTGCTGTTGTGTTGCTCTATGCTGCTGCTGTTGTGTTGCTCTATGCTGCTGCTGTTGTGTTGCTCTATGTTGCTGTTGTGTTGCTCTATGTTGCTGTTGTGTTGCTCTATGCTGCTGCTGTTGTGTTGCTCTATGCTGCTGTTGTGTTGCTCTATGCTGCTGCTGTGTTGCTCTATGCTGCTGCTGTGTTGCTCTATGCTGCTGCTGTTGTGTTGCTCTATGTTGCTGTTGTGTTGCTCTATGCTGCTGCTGTTGTGTTGCTCAATGCTGCTGTTGTGTTGCTCTATGCTGCTGTTGTGTTGCTCTATGCTGCTGCTGTTGTGTTGCTCTATGCTGTTGTTGTGTTGCTCTATGCTGCTGCTGTTGTGTTGCTCTATGCTGCTGCTGTTGTGTTGCTCTATGCTGCTGCTGTGTTGCTCTATGCTGCTGCTGTGTTGCTCTATGCTGCTGCTGTGTTGCTCTATGCTGCTGCTGTGTTGCTCTATGCTGCTGCTGTTGTGTTGCTCTATGCTGCTGCTGTTGTGTTGCTCTATGCTGCTGCTGTTGTGTTGCTCTATGCTGCTGCTGCTGTGTTGCTCTATGATGCTGCTGTTGTGTTGCTCTATGCTGCTGTTGTGTTGCTCTATGCTGCTGTTGTGTTGCTCTATGCTGCTGTTGTGTTGCTCTATGCTGCTGTTGTGTTGCTCTATGCTGATGCTGTGTTGCTCTATGCTGCTGCTGTTGTGTTGCTCTATGCTGCTGCTGTGTTGCTCTATGCTGATGCTGTGTTGCTGCTACTTTCTATGCATACTTCGCTGCTCACCCTCCACCCCAGCTTCCACCTGTTCTGCTTCTATACACTATAGGCAGCATAATAGTTTGCTCCCTGTCTGCTATGTTACAGTGCACTCAGCTATGTGTTCATGGAGTACATGAAAGCAGATCCATTAATCGCCCCAAACCAAATCATTGCATTCCCATGTCACATATTATTAAAACAGATATGCGAGTTCTCCTGACGGAACTGATGTATTCCTTGGTCTGCATATAGGGATTTCCAGGGTGCTTGAAAAGCACTAATACTGTAAGAACAACACACACACATGCGCGCGCATGCACGCACGCACACTCACTGACTCACTCACTCACTCACTCACTCACTCACTCACTCACTCACTCACTCACTCACTCACTCACTCACTCACTCACATACACATACATACATACATACATACATACTGTACACACATGCATGCATGCAGAACACACTCACAAATGCAGACATTATATCTACAGTATATCACTCGTAAACACATACATACACACAAATATGAATACACACACATCTCAATCACATACTGTACAATGTATTCTTATTTCTCTCTCCCTCTCTCTCTTTCACACACACAGACACACACACACAGACACACACAGACACACACACACACACATTCTCAATCTCACTCATGCACACACTAGTGTATATCTTGCTCTCACTCACTCACACACACACAGATAGGCCTACTGTACATCTGCTGTACATATGCTGCTATACGTACTCACTCACACACACACACACACACACACACACACACACACACACACACACACACACAGCTAGTGACATCTCCGTTCTCTGCACAACGCAGTTCCTCTCTGCAAATGGGAATTAAAGAGCAGCTAAACCTATTAAGACTTTGATTCCTAATGAGGAGAAGGAGTGTTGTCCTTGGAAGGTGGGACAATCTGGACCATGTCTCAACTGTCAAGACAGTGGCTCAGGAGGTAAAGCAGTCGTCTGGTAATCGGAAGGTTCCTGGGCAGTGTGTTGAAGTGTCCTTGAGCAAGACACTCTTAACAATCGCCCCCAAAAGTGGCCATTTTAGTTTTCGTTTTTGAGGAATGCATACTTTTTTTGCAAACTAAAATACTATACTCTATATGGAAATGTTCCTTCGGATTTGTATTAACTTTGGACCTGTATGACTGTAAGACTTCAGGCTATGGGGGGGGGCTCCAGTAGCTCACCGCATACATATCTCGGCGCTATTTCTGCGTCGGGGAAAACCGTGCTGCGTCACGGATCTGGTTGACTCCGAGTTCGATTCCCGGACCCGCCGTCATTTGCCGAATGTCTTCCCCTGCTCTATATCCCGTTTCACCCTGTATCTGTCGGTTATGCTTGACCAGAAAAGTGATAAACACTAAAAAATAAAGTAAAAAAAAAAAAAAAAACTTCAGGCTATGGAACTGTTATGTTTTCTAGCTCCTATACCTCTCAGCTGGAACCCAATAACAGGCATCTGGCAACAAGTCAACACAAAAGTAAGGAGCAAATATGTGTTCAAACCTCTGTTTCTCTAATATACGTTATTAGCACTCAAAGTGATTTTTACATGTTATAGTGTAAGAAACTTCAGAATGTTACCTTTCAAAAGAGACCAGACTCAGACCAGACGCATGTGCTATAAGTATAACGTATAATAAATCGCTAATTACTTTGGGTATGCAATCGTCTCAATGACACAGTGGAGCCATCCTTAGCATAACCCCTCCCATAACACTATATAAAAACTAGAGCACAATAGCATGGTTCTCCCAGAGTTGATAAGTAGCTCCAAAGTGTAGCATGGTAAAGCTAATGCTAACCGTTTCCTGTATGTGAATGGAAAATGCAAAAACAATTAGCACCATACTCCAGGAGGTATTGTTAAATACACAGATTTGGGTGGTGTAACCTATTTTGCTAGAACTTTAGTTGAGTAGTCAAGCTTTCTAACCAAGTACGACCGCCCACCGGGGGCTGTTTTCTTCACAATCTAATATAATTATTATTATTTTCGATTATTAATTTCAATTTAGAATATTCGTTGACAGCCCTACAAGTACAATTAGTTACTGCACACTACATCACCCCTGAGTGGAACATGGAAAGCCAAACTTTCCCCCACTGTATACCGAAAACCCGTACCGAACCGTGACTTCTGTTATGGTTTGACACCGACCCCAAACGCAACGACACAAGAGAGTAGGATTCAGAGTTGCCAAATACGAGGGCTTGTTTATTTGGTACTAAGAATAAGAGAAACAGGGAAAGCAGGTCAAACAAGACAGGTACAATGATCAAGAGGCAAAGTTCTGCTGCTCTGCAGCTTCTCCCGTGAGGGTTGTCTTGGGAAGCAGGTGTTGACTTCTGAACCGCTCTGCAGAATCCTCTCGGCGGGTTCTCGGATGTTGTGGCGAGACCGAGAGAGGGAGAGAGGGAACGAGTCAGTGACAGAGCAGTCTTAAACGAGCAGGAGAACAGGGTGTACAATTCTTCGTGTTAACAACACAGTGAGCACAGTTCCAAACACAGCCCAAGTGAATCTCTTCGTGTTAACAACACAGAGAGCACAATTCCAAAAACAGCCCAAGTGAAACTCTTCGTGTTAACAACACAGTGAGCTAACTCCAAACACAGTCCCAGTGAATATCTTCATGTAAACACACAGTGAATATCTTCATGTAAACACACAGTGAATATCTTCATGTAAACACACAGTCCAATTGTGAAATAATATCTTCGGTGTGAGCAAACACACAGTGGATATCTTCATGTAAACACACAGTCCAATTGTGGAATAATATCTTCGGTGTGAGCTAGCACACAGAGGGAGATGGTAGATCCCAAAATATCATTCCAAAAAGGAACAAGCAAAAATAGATAAATGGCTGGGTGAGTGACTGTCTGACAAAAAGGTGGTAGTCTTCAGTGTAAGTTTACACACGAAAAACGGAATAGGTCAAGAACAGTCAAATAGATAACTCACCCAGACGAGATGCGTAATTGGAACTGGAACAACAGTGGAGGCGGGCTTAACCCGGGAGACATGGAACACGGGGTGGATGTGCATGGATGCAGGAAGCTTCAGGCGCAGGGCCGCCGGACTGAGTACTTTCAGGACCTCGAAAGGCCCGACGAAGCGGGGGTTGAGCTTCTTGGCTGAGGACCGTAGCGGGAGGTCCTTCGCGGAGAGCCACACCCTCTGCCCAGGGCGGTAAGTCGGCGCGGGAACCCGGCGCCGGTCGGCACCACGACAGGCGCGCTCAGATGTTCGGAGCAGCGCGGTCCTGGTGATCTCCCAAACTCGACGGCAGCGGTCGAGGTGGACCTGCACGGAGGGAACTGCCACTTCCGTCTCCTGTGCGGGAAAAAGAGGGGGCTGGTAGCCCAGGGAGGCCTCAAAAGGGGAGAGGCCGGTGGCGGAACTGACCATTGATGGATATCAGGAAGGCAGCAGGACCGGACGGCATCCCCGGCCGCGTCCTAAAAGTCTGTGCCGACCAACTGGCCCCGGTATTCACTGACATCTTCAACCTGTCCTTGGAACAGGCCGTCATCCCCACCTGTCTGAAGAAGTCCACCATCATCCCTGTACCCAAAAAATCTACGCCCGCTTGCCTCAACGACTACCGCCCTGTAGCCCTCACCTCCATAGCCATGAAGTGCTTTGAGAAGCTAGTGAAGGGCTACATCTGTTCCTCCCTCCCCATCAACCTGGACCCTCTGCAATTTGCATATCGCCCCAACAGGTCCACGGAGGACGCCATAGCCCATGTGCTGCACACAGCAGCATCACATCTGGACAAGAGGCAGGGGAACTATGTGAGAATGCTGTTCATCGACTACAGCTCAGCATTCAATACCATAGTCCCCTCCAAACTCATAGCCAAGCTCAGTGACTCGTGCATTGGGTAATGAGGAACTGGATTCTCTCGACGTGGTTCCCAGCGATGGTCAGCACGACTGGGCCGGTGCGTTGAGAGATGTCGGCCAGGCGGTGTTGGTCCAACGAAAAGATCTCCAAGGGCCTCACAAGGGCCTCAAGAGGTATGTTGGCTTGGGTGGCAAACTCGAAGTCGAGGAAGTTCTCGTCTGCCCCAGAGTCGATGAGGGCCTCCACCGTGGCACGTTGGTCCCCCCAGGCCAGGGTGACGCTCATCAGATGGTCAGGTGGTGCGCGGCGCTGGGACTGGGAAAAACGGCTCACCAGGATCTCCCGGGGTCTTGGTGAGCCCGATCTTTTGGCCGGATAGGGCAGTCGGCGAGAAAGTGTCCCGTACCTCCGCAGTAGAGGCAGAGATCGGACCTGAGCCTTGCCTGACGCACCACCTGGCTCAGACGAGAGCGTCCCAGTGGCATGGGTTCCTCCTTGCGCACCGGACGGGGAAGCCTGTTACCATCAGTAGTGTTGGGGACGGGACGTCCAGGAGTCCGGGGTGCCTCAGGAGGTGACTGTCGGGTCCTCTCGTGCCTTCTCTCCAGGAGGCGTCCGTCAATACGGATGACAAGGCTAAACAGCTCCTCGAGGGAGTCGGGCACCTCCCTGGTAGCGAGCTGGTCCCGAACTGCGTCACTGAGCCCCCTTATGAAGGTTAAGCGAAGAGCAGGCTCGTTCCATCCGCTCTCCACCGCCGCCAATCGGAACTCCATGACATAGTCCGTCACCCTGCTGCTCCCTTGTCGGAAGGTCCCCAACCGGGCTCCAGGGTCCAGACCTCGGGCTGGATGGTGGAACACTCTGCGGAGCTCTGCCACGAAGTCTGGGTAGGAGAACAAAAAATCTGCCTCCATTGCCCAGGAGGAAGTGACCCACTGGGCAGCATGGCCTGAAAGTAGGTTGGTTATATAAGCCACTCGGGACCCATGAGCAGAAAAACGGCTTGGTTGATGACGGAAAACCAACTCACATTGCATGATGAATGTGGCACACTCCTCGGGATTACCGTCGAACAGCCGTGGGACGGAGAGATGGGGTTCCCGAGGTGCGAGATCTGCTGGGGCTGCGGGGAATGTTCCTGAAGGGTGTGAGAGATGAAAAGTATTAGCGGCGTCGCCCAGCGAGTTAAGCTGGGCGAGAATCTCGGACTGTTGTCTCGCCATAGCGGCCATAGAACCCTGCATGGGCAGGACCTGGTCCCTGAGGTCCTGCACCGCAGCCGCAGCCCGCTCTAATTGGAGACCGTGATCCCTGGTCAACTCGACTTGAATAGCAAGTGCGGTTCTGACCCTCTCTGTGTCGGCTGGGGTCGTCATATAAGGTGTTGGATCGTAATGTTATGGTTTGACACCGACCCCAAACGCAACGACACAAGAGAGTAGGATTCAGAGTTGCCAAATACGAGGGCTTGTTTATTTGGTACTAAGAATAAGAGAAACAGGGAAAGCAGGTCAAACAAGACAGGTACAATGATCAAGAGGCAAAGTTCTGCTGCTCTGCAGCTTCTCCCGTGAGGGTTGTCTTGGGAAGCAGGTGTTGACTTCTGAACCGCTCTGCAGAATCCTCTCGGCGGGTTCTCGGATGTTGTGGCGAGACCGAGAGAGGGAGAGAGGGAACGAGTCAGTGACAGAGCAGTCTTAAACGAGCAGGAGAACAGGGTGTACAATTCTTCGTGTTAACAACACAGTGAGCACAGTTCCAAACACAGCCCAAGTGAATCTCTTCGTGTTAACAACACAGAGAGCACAATTCCAAAAACAGCCCAAGTGAAACTCTTCGTGTTAACAACACAGTGAGCTAACTCCAAACACAGTCCCAGTGAATATCTTCATGTAAACACACAGTGAATATCTTCATGTAAACACACAGTGAATATCTTCATGTAAACACACAGTCCAATTGTGAAATAATATCTTCGGTGTGAGCAAACACACAGTGGATATCTTCATGTAAACACACAGTCCAATTGTGGAATAATATCTTCGGTGTGAGCTAGCACACAGAGGGAGATGGTAGATCCCAAAATATCATTCCAAAAAGGAACAAGCAAAAATAGATAAATGGCTGGGTGAGTGACTGTCTGACAAAAAGGTGGTAGTCTTCAGTGTAAGTTTACACACGAAAAACGGAATAGGTCAAGAACAGTCAAATAGATAACTCACCCAGACGAGATGCGTAATTGGAACTGGAACAACAGTGGAGGCGAGCGCGCGCCACGGGAGCAGGTATCCAAGGCTTCTAGGAATTCCTGGAGAACAGCACAGAGAAAAAAGCAGCAGCAACAGCAACGGGGAAAAATATCCAGAGACAAATCAAGGCGACAAAACAAGACGATCCAACAACTTAGAAACGGGGGAGAAACGGGGTATAAATAATGAGGGATCGATTGATTGAAAAGCGTGGGGAAGTGAGAGAACCAATCAGCGACGTCTCTGATGACGTCAACGGGGAGAAAGCAGTGACAGCTGGGGAATGTGATTGAAAAGCGTGGGGAAGTGAGAGAACCAATCAGCGACGTCTCTGATGACGTCAACGGGGAGAAACGTGTGAACGAGGGGATAGAACCAATTGACAGAAAATGAATGAAAACATAGCGAGGGTGGTTAAAGGAACAGAACGAGTGAGAGCGCAAGGACAGAAACCTCACAACTTCAAAACCGAGGTACGTACCGTACCGTGGTTTTTGTGTACCGTTACACCCTAGTTCTTATGGAATGAATGAGATTTTATTTTTAAATAATTTTCTTTTTTTAAATTACAAAAAATAATTTGTTTGCGTTAATTTTCATAACGTGATAATTTGCTGTGTAATTAATTAATCAAATTAACGCGATAAACTGACAGCCCTAGTTTAAGATGAGTGTGTACATGTGGAAGTTGTGTGCAGTGAATGTGGAATGGATGGGTTAATGAAACAGTGAGTCCACATTGATCAACCTGATGGCCTGGGTATAGAAGCTCCATTTGAGTCTCTCTGTACTGGCCACGAGACTCCAGTTGCGCTTGCCTGACCACAGCAGGGCAAAGAGGCAGTTGTTTGGGTGGTTAGAGTCTTTGGATATGTGGACTCCAAGGTACTTGAAATTGTTCACTCTCCCGACCGGTGCCCCATAGAGGCTGAGGGGGCTGTAGTTGCCCCAGACCTCCTAAAATCCACAATCATCTCTTTGGTTTTGCTGATGTTCAGGGAGAGGCTGTTCTCTGTGCCAGGTTCTCCACCTCTCCTTGGTAGGCCCGCTCGTCGTTTGCAGAGATCGGGTCCACCACAGCTGTGTCGTCAGCAAACTTAATGATTGTGTTGGTGTTGTGCTTTGCCACACAGTCATGCGTGTAAAGTGAGTAGAGGAGGGGGCTCTGCGGGGCACCTGTGTTGAGGGTGATGGATGAAGAGGTGCAGTTGCCTGCTTTCATCACTTGGGGTCTTCCTGTCAGAAAGTCCAAGACCCACTTGCAGAGGTCGTGGTTCAAGCCCAGGTCTCAGAACTTGACAACGAGCTTGGAGGGGACTATGGTGTTGAATGCTGAGCTGTATCAATGCACAGCATTCTGAGCTGTAGTCAATGCACAGCATTCTTACATAGTTCCCCTGGCTGCCTCTTATCCAGATGTGATACAGCAGTGCACGTAGCACACACATGGGCTATGGTGTCCCCTGTGGACCTGTTGGGGAGGGGGGGGGGGTATGTAAATTGCAGGGTGTTGGGGAGGGAGGAACAGATGTAGCCATTCGCTAGCTTCTCAAAGCACTTCATGGCTATGGAGGTGAGAGCTACAGGGCGATAGTCCAGTGGTGTCGTTTCAGTAAAAGCCAATGACAATGACAAAGGCAATGAGGGAGGGTGGGCGGGTGAAGGGGTGGTTTCCCCCCCATGGTGGATTTTTTGGTCAAATCAGTTGTGCAATAGTCACTTTTGGTGAGTTGTTTCTATACAATTCACTTTAATATGACATTTAGGTATGACACAGGACTACAAAAGCATTTAGTATATAAATGTGTCAACAGACTAAAGCAGGGAACCACAATATTTTGCATACAAATTATGCTGAGCAGAATGTAATATCATAACTGTCTTTTCACAATTTTCCTTAGGTACGGTTTTGAGGTGTGTGTTCAACAGAATGTAGTATCAAAAACACATTCACAAAAAGTATGGGTTACGTTACTGAATGCTGAACTGCACTGTTATAATCACTAAGCCAGGGGTTCTCAAACTTTTTTATACCACAACCCCATTTGATTTAGGATTTTTTTTGGCGACCCCACACTTAATGTATCGCGTAATTTCAACGTGGAAATAAGGAATATCAAAATAAAAGCATACGATAAGCTCGTCACACGAAAGACGAATTACCCCCAAATCTCAGCTGATTAACTTGCAGTGTCACTAACGGAGTTTCGTAATCCAGCTCATTATCAGCACATTTCTCTGCCAATGGGTTGTTTTTGTCTGCAAGGAAAATCTGCGCTTCTTCTCTGAGTTAAAAAAGGCGATTTAATACTCTGCCTCGAGATAGCCACCTCAGTATAGCAGCTGGTTATGTGCAGAGCCCATTTCATCGCGACCAACCGGCACCGCTTCTGACAACAAACATATCCATTGCGAGTCCAGGTTACACACAAAAGACCACACCCCCGGCCCCCTCCTGCGATTATACATGCGCAGAATGTAGTGATATGTGTATTGGAATACTGTGTGTCGGCCTCCGTTGATGAAGGGGCGAGACATGGCAAATACACACATCCTGCGCATGTATAATCGCAAATACACATACATATTTATTTGCCAAGGTATGGCGAGTGCCATACCTTGCCATACCAAAACGACGCCCCTGCGATAGTCATTGAGGCAAGCAGGTCTTTTTTTATTGGGTACAGGGACAATAGTGGACTTTTTCAAACAGTTGGGGATGACAGTGAATACCGGGGCCAGTTTGTCAGCACATATTTTCAGGACGCGTCTGTGAATGCCGCCCAGTCCTGCTGCTTTCCTGGTATTCACTTTCTTAAAGGTCCTCATCACATCGTGCTCTGTTAACCTGAACACTGAGTCTCCGTCGGCAGTAGCTCTACTTTATGTTGTAGTGGCCGGTAGGCTGTTGTTGGAACTTACAGCTTCAAAACATGCATAGAAAGTATTGAGCTCATTTGGCAAGGAGTCATCAGTGTTCACCTTGGAGGGGAGGGGGGGGGGGGGGTTGCCTTTGTTGTCATTGTTCTGAGGCCCTGCCACATACCTCTGCAATCAGCCTGTTCAAACTGAAGCTCCACCTTATCCCTGTACCGCCCCTTTGCCTCTGTCACTGTTCTCCCGTAGGTTGTAGCACGCTGCCTTGTGCTGGTCCATGTTGCCTGTCACAAGCCAGATGTTGTAGGCTGAGGTGTGCATATTCAGGGCTTCGCGGACCGACTTGTCTACCCAAGGCTTTTGGGTTAGGAAAACTTGAATTGAGGCGGAGGGTACTATTTAAATCGTAAATGGTACATTTTACGATTCACACACATATTCACACACCGACGGCAGAGGCAAATCGAACCGGAAACCCTCTGGATTACCAGACGGCTGCTCTACCTCCCGAGCCACTGTCGCCCTACTATTTCTTCTACCAGAGTACCAACAAAGTCCAGCACTGTTTCTATGTAATCATCGATGTTGTCTGTGCCCCTCACGCAACACGCTCCAAACGAGTGCATCTTGGAGCATGTTTTCTGAGTGCACAGACTATCTCTCAAGCAGCTCAAGAAGCCAGATGAGCTCTTTTTGAGCTGGGTTTTATAATAGTTATTTATTTGAATCCTTCACATTTTCTGTGACGTTACAAACTGAGAACACGTATTTATTTTCACTTCACCCCAACTTTAATTCTATCGTTTTGTTGTGAGGAGAACATGTGATATCAGACATCAAAGTTATGGTCCATGTCTCGGGAGCTTGGCCCCACCCCCCAAGTAACTACGCTGGATGATCTGAAGAGACCTCGAACGACCCTATTTCCTCAACTATTTTCAACTATGCTCTCCTCTGGGTGGCTGATCTGGCGGCTTCTGGCAGAGTTTCTCGGATGGGGGGGGGGGGGGGGGTGCGAGACTAGTGATGTAAATGCCTCTTTTGAATCTCTAACTGTTTTTATAATTTTAAGAAGTTGATTTATTGTTATGAGAATTCAATGTCCCGCGAAGCATTAATCAATGTCCAAGTCGTGTGCTGCCTGGATATGTTGACGGCGGCGGCCGGGTGAGGTGTGGCTGTACAAGAGAGAGACTTGGAGTGGAGAGAAGGAGCGCGTCCTGGCGGATCATGGTCCACAGCTTCTGTTCATCCAATACAACGGCTTAGGAAAATAGGTATTGTTTTGTGCATAATGGACTCTGCTGGAGCAAAAAGACAGCTAGATCCACAGATCTAGAAGCGATAGAAAGGACACGTGATATCCTGTGAGAAGGTAGGGTCCTTCGGTACATCCGACACGGCTTCCATGGAATTTGGTTGTCATAGAAACAAGTATTATCTCCTGTGTAATACTGTAAAACAACGTTATTTGTATAGCACCTTTCATACAGAAAGTGCAGCACAACAGAAAAAAAGACGGGCATAAAATGAACACATAAAGTGCTAAAAGTGATCAAATACATTCCCTGAGATCCATAGATGTCCCCAGATACCAAGAACATGCAAATTGCCTTGTAGAAGTGGAGCAATCTTCCATTTACTTAGGTATGTTTTTTTAGGCAGGTTATCTGAAAATAGGGCTATGGCTCAAGAGGAGAAGACGTGTCCGGCCCATGGGGACATTAACGTGTGTTGTCAGGCCTTAAAAATAAATGTGATTTGATTTGATTTGATTAGGATCTAACATCCCAACAGGCCACCTTGTTTATGGTTTGATTCAGTTTTAAAAATAGACAAGTGTATGAGACCAACGATACAAAGTTCCTGGGTCCTGAACACCCACCGCAAGGCATCGCTTTTGACAACAGTCCGACAACAGTCCCCATTGATTGCACATTTGTTGGCATGTTAAACATTTAACAGCAATCCCCGCTTGGTATTGCACTTTGTTTAAATTTTTTGTTTTGGTCTGATGTGTAGGTTAGAGTTAAGTGGGGATGGGGGGGTGCTCTTGCTGGCCACATCTCAGGCTCTGCCAAGAGAAATCTGGAGAAATGCACAGTATAGTAAGTTACTAAACTCCAACCCACACATTAGATCAAAACAAAAAAAATTACATTTGCAAAACATATGAAGTAGTACTAGGGACATGTCGCCTTCATGTATGCTTATGATCACTTTACATAACTGGACGGTCATCAGTCTTGAGCCTTTTATGAACGCTTAATAAACGTTTTCACCTTTGGTTCTGCAGCTAACGTATCTAGACTTCTTCAAATGTATGAACATGTGAAACATCGCTTGGAGAATCATTTGGCAAATTAAAAGTAAAAACATATTTTAATTATGGGGAGATTCGTGAAATGTTTTTATTGACAATTTGTCTTAGTCACAACCCCTTTATGACATGAAGGGAAATGGGTTTGACATTTTGATTAATTATTAGGAGATTGTCTGGGGGAGAAAGAGAATGTGATGTTTATTGAATTTCAGCCTGTATGACGTACTTTGACCCATGACAGTGAATCACAGCTTGTTTTTAGATCTTTTAAATAGTTTATTAGTCACGTAGACCACATAGTCCAGGGTAAGGAGGAAGATGAATTAAGGAACGGCCAGAAGGACAGAGAAGTAGGCTTGTGAAGGTTGTTAGTTTGATCTTAGGAATGCTGGGGAAAGTGAATGAACAATGCTCTCCGCTACCTTGACGCCATTGAAGAACCCTTTAGCAAGGTACCTAAAGGACAAACCCACCCTAAAATAGCATTCACATACTTTATTATATAATGCTATCAGGGCTTGACATTAACTCATTCCCCGCCAACAACGAGTTTACTCGTTATTGGGCGCCATGCGTTGAAAGCCAACAACATGTAAACTCGTTATTTGGTAAAAAAAAGTTATTTGAATATTCTATTCAATGTCACGGACCTGTATGTTGCCGTTAAAAGGCATACTGGGACCCTGAGGGTGCAGTACCGGCCAGATCCGGCTAGGTGGCAGTATCGGAGCCGAGTAAATCGCTTCATCCGACCACTTCGAAACGCATCTGGCACATTCTATCCATAAATTGTGCCAAATTATGTCCAGGACCAGATGGACACCAATACTGGAAATCGCAATCAGACAATTGGAATATTCTTTTTGGAATATCCCCGACCAAAGGTAAGGACTATCTGACATCAATTTCAGCTTGATCCAACAATGTTTTCATATCGATCCAGCTGATCAGCGTCTGTAGTGTTCAACACGAATGCCGTTACTGGCCATCAAAGCATAAAAAAATGACCCCCCCCCCCCTTTCATGCATTCACGATGAAACATAATACCTATTATATACATTTGATTTGGAAATAGTAGCGTGTCCATGCAGGAAACGCCAATGCTTATAGTAGAATACACGTAGCGCCCTATAACTCAGCTTTTCAGAATTATCCCGGATCACTCCTAAACTATACTTATATTCACCACGCGATAACGCGCAAACGAATGATCTCTTTTTTGCATGTTTGACGGAAGAAAGTCACTGTCAAATGACTATAGTATTGTCTCCATAGCTATAATATAGAATATAGATATAGCTCTAGAAACAAGGTGACGCACCCCTATATTTAAAGCGTGGCATAGCTAGAACCGGACAAGGCTAAGCCCTGGCGCTGAATGAGTTAACACCTGCCAAATGCGGGTAGAATTCGGAACTCTGTCACTCTTACCAGCCACTTTGGCGGGTGACCTTTTGGTAGCATTTTCTATTAAAAAAATCATTGTAGTTTATAAAAGGCATCTGAAATAATTACGTAAATTCGAGGTGATACTACATGATACTACAACTCCCATGAGCACTGGGTGCGCACATTCCACACTTCGCCCTCTCGCGTGTTGCTCGCTGCTAACGTTAACTAGCTAACATTAGCTAGCAAGACAGTTAGCTACAATGTGGCGGCATATTGTCGGTGTAAAAAGACCGGGTGAAGCAATCAATCAACAAACTAAAAAGGGAAATGAGAATGAGATCGAGACAGAAAAAACTAACAAAGTACAAGAGGAGGCGAATAAAAATACCGGTTATTCAATGAAAAGTGTCGGTCAGATCGCGAGTGGCTAGGGTATGATCCAACGAAGAAGCTCATGTTCTGCATTAATTGTCGAATTTATGGCACAAGTCCAAAAGCATGTAATTTGTTATTGACACAACCAATTTAAAATTAGAAACTATAAAAAGGATCATGAGGATCAAACGGCCACATGCTGCAGAGTCTACTGTAGCTACCAAGCGGGCGAAGACTGGTCTGTTAGAGGAGAGTGTCGCGGTAAAATCCCTGGTCTCGATTAAATCGGCTCAGTTGGACAAGATGAAGCTGCTGTTCCGTAACGTCCACGCAATCGGGAAGAAAGGCCGACCCTTCACCGACTATTTGTGGATGTGCGAGTAAGTAGTAAACAAACTAACATGTATTATGTAACATGTATTATTAAACTAATATTACGCCGTTTGTTAGCTAGCTAGCCACATTCATTCAAATCTGGGATTTTTGGCTGGTGAAAATGCTGAGTGGCTATAGTGACTTTGGAAACATAGAATAACATAGAATAATAAATAATATATTAAAATATTGTATAATACTGTATACCAATATGGTGTAGTATAAATAGTATGATTTAGTTATATTATAATAAAATAAATGTTTTAAAATGATATAGTATATAGAAGTATTCAAGTATAATATACATTATATAAATGTATAGATACGTGTGTGTGTGTGTGTATAAATGAATGAACCTAAATATGTAGTTTGACTGATAGATACACAAAATGGGTTTATTTATGTTGATTTAATTTAGTTGTGTTGAAAAATTTGCTAAATGGGTATGTACATTCTGTTTGGTTTTACGCAATAAGTCTATCAGTGTGCTGTATGTGTGTAGGGGCAGGTATATATAAGAATTTGTCTTCTTCCTGTTCCTTTCGGCCATGGAATTTGGTTTATTATATTAATATGTACTGTTGGACTGTGGTAATTCCATGTACAAATAAATAAATGATGATGATGATGATGATGATGATGATGATGATGATGATGATGATGATGATGATGATGATGATGATGATGATGATGATGATGATGATGATGATGAAAACCTCTAGCCACAGTGGCTGGTGAGCCAAAAAGTCAATGTCAAGCCCTGAATGCTATACAGCTCAGTTTCAACCTGTGAATATGAACAAGCCTCCATACCAATGAGGCAAGACTCTAGTGATGATGTCATCGAGAGGCAAATTCAGGAGCTGCTCCATATAGACGGTGAATAATGTAAGTGCTTCCAGTGACACCCTGGTGATATTACTGGGCTATATGGGTGCATTTTGCAACTCAGAGCTTTACGTCTTACATTTAAATGAAACTCATTCGGATGTAATAGTTCATGCAAAGATTCTTTGAGCCCACAAAATAAATGAATTGTCAATGGGCCGACTCCAAAACTTGTCACTTGATGACATCACAAATTCAAGTCTTTATATTAATGCTTTGATTTCCAGCTTAGGAAGAGAGTTGTTTATAGATATTGAGTGAACTGTCCAAGATCCTTGGAGTGGCACAAGGGGGATTTGCACTCCAGTGGAGCTGCTCACTGAGCTGCCAATCATAGAAAGCTGTGGTGTGAATGTGTGTTTGTTAACCGTCTGTAGTGTGGTAGTGAAAGGGTTAACCTTCTGTAGTGTGGTTGTGAAAGGGTTAACCGTTTGCCGTGTGGCAGTGAAAGGGTTAAAATCGAAAGTCAAATCGCACGCCAAATCACCACGAGTCCATTCACCGCCAATACAGCCGAATGACCGGGGCAAGCCGCCGACTGGCGCGTTGCCCACAAAAGGTGCCCAGTACTGCTGAACTTCATACGATACTCCTTCGACAACCAATCGGATTTCTGTGCTACAGTACGTAGTTTCCCACGACTCCATGAATGAATGGTTCCACCTGTCGTCCACACGAGGTTCCTATAGCAGCTGTTCAAAGCTTCCCGGTGCTCTAAAACTTTTATTTGACAGCCTACAAAACATAAGCGTCATTCGTTAAAGCTTTAATAGCTATAAAGATACAACCCCCCCCCCCCTCCCACAACATATCAGAATGGAGGAACCCGTGAATCAAGTTGCTCGTCATTGTGTTGTGTTCGTCTAGTTACTCTCCCACTCAACACACATGGTTGCCGCTGAATGCCATGTTCTCATCACCCGACATGATCAATTGGAATTTGTCTTAGTGAGCTCACTTAAAAGTTTTAAAACAGAACAGAAGGTCAAAAATAAGTAAAACCACTCACTCATAAACCACACAATACATTAAGCAAAGCATAAAACAGATCCAACCCCTACGCTCTGCATCTTCTGGCCGCCTCAGACCTACTCCTATCCAAGCTCCGGGAGGGTCATCAAAGAGAAGTCGCCTATTCTCAGTCCTTGCCCCACAATGGTGGAATGAACTACCCACCCCAGTTAGGACAGCCGAATCACGTCCAATCTTTCGCCGTCGACTAAAGACGCACTTCTTCAACCATTATCTGAATTAAAAAAAAAAAAAAAAAAAAAAAAAAAAATCTAACCCTAACTAACCGTACTGTCATGCACTTGTCCTAATAAACTAACCTACACTGTAGCACTCAACACTTTGATGAACATTGTTGCTCAGCTGATAGAGTTGTGCCCTTCCTGATGGCTTGTCGTACAGAACTTGTAAGTCGCTTTGGATAAAAGCGTCAGCTAAATGACTAAATGTAAATGTAAATAAAGGAAACATAATAAATGGGTATAACACTGTGTGTATAATATCAACCCATAAAACACCACAGATTTAACACTGGCACCTGGAGGGAAGGCACATCTGCCCTTATCGCACTAATCAAGCCTGCCGTCTGGCCTGCTATCTGGCTGCATGTTAGCCTAGCTTAGCACAATGAATGGAAGCAGATATGTACGGGTAGCCTTCCGGAGAGGTGTTAGTTGGACAATACGTAGGCTACCTGTACATGTCCGCTTCCATTCATTGTGCTAAGCTAGGCTAACATGCAGCCAGATAGCTTTCTACTGAACGCACAGAGAGGAAACTGGTATCTATGTTATTGTCTCTCTCTGGACAAGACAGTAAGCTAATTTACCAAAATGTTGGCGTGTTCCTTTAAGGATTTAAAGAATTTAAGTTTGTCACGCAGCCTGGATGGGAGAATAGTATTAAAAGCTGAACTGTAATCGACAAACAGAACCCTTGCATAGGTGCCAGAGGCCTCTACAGTAGGTGTTGAATAGTTGAACAGCATTGCGGATGGTAACATATCCGTCAGTTACAAAAGTTCACCCTCTCCGAACTTTCAGTCAAAACAGACACAAATATGGCAGAGACGGACACAGCATTAACCCTGTCCAACATATGGATACTCCTCATTGAAAATGAATTAAAAACAGACGTAGACTAGACAGACACAACGGGTCAGTGTAGCTGCAGCCTAAGGCTCTAGAGCCACACTGGACATATGGGTACTGTACATAACAGGCAGTCAAAGAGTTTCATGATGACAGATGTCAAGGCAACAGGTCTGTAATCATTCAGACAATGTGGGTTGGGTTTCTTAGGCACAGGCACAATCACATCTGACTTAAAGGAACATGCCAACATTATGGGAAATGCACTCACCATCTTCTCCAGAGTCAGACAAGAAGATGGATACCAATTCCCTCACCGTGCGTTCAGTAGAAAGTTATCCGACTGCAAGCTGGCCTAGCTTAGCACAAATTAATGGAAGTGGATATGTGGAAACTCCAGGAGGGGTGTTTTTGGCCAACGACTGGATAGCTGGTCCGTATCAGCTTCCATTAATTTGTGCTAAGCTAGGCTAGCTTGCAGTCTGTTAACGTTCTACTGAACACACAGTGAGGACATTTCTATATATCATCTTGTCTGACTCTGGAGAATTCTTTAAAAATGATCGAGTAGCGGGCTCTGATACACTTACCAGAACAAGGCTGTGGGTCTGCTTTAGTATCAAACCTACAATGAAACGTATTCAACTCATCAGGTAGATGATAAGGTTGGGATCATCCCTATGTTCCCCGGGTCCTATGTTCCCCGGGTTCTATGTTCCCCGCTTTGATTGATTAATAGATTGAACATTTTATACATTTTTATTATTTTATTAATTATTAATGTCCGCCTTGTTTCGAACGGTTAAGCTTAGGCCCTCTTTCGAACTGGTTAAGGTTAGAGTTTGGAATCAGGGCTGGTGGTCTAAAATGTTCAATCAATCAATCAATCAATCAAAGCGGGGAACATAGAACCCGGGGAACATAGGACCCGGGGAACATAGACATGCTCCCATAAGGTTCAGTGTCTAGGGTGACATGATTTGTTTTGTAATTAGTTATTAATTGAAAACCCTGCCAGCACTCTACTCTCTTTAGAGTTAAGCTAAATTCATACTTCAATGTCTCATAATTATTTTTGTCGCCTGATTTGAAAGCTGCATGTTCCCTCCTCTGTAGTGCTTTAATATCTCTACTAAACCACAGCTGATTGTTACTGTAAACCATTGCAGACTTGGATGGAACACATACAGTATATCTTCCAGAAATGTAATAATATAAGATCAGTAAAAGAGTCCAGATCACAATTTGGCTCCAATTCAACGCAGTCCAGTCAGTCGTATAGCGAGACAGTCGCCCAGCATCTCAGTTGCTTGGGGGACCCTCGTCTAACAGTCCTCCTACAGGATGTGATGGCTTTCAGTTCCTGACGATACTTTGGAATGAGAAAACCAGCGTTGTGGTTCAACTCTCCAATGGGAGCTCTCACTACAGTGCGAAACCCTTGGAATAACAAAAATCACACTGATCGTGGATTTTCTCACCCCTATAGTAGCTGTAAAGATTTCCTCTTGGCAATGCTCTCCTTAAGCTGCCATGGTTGAAATCACCCGGTACCAAAACTCTCGAGTCGGAATGAGAGTTTTCAGTTTCCATAATATGGGCCGATGGCTGCCGAGGAGGGATTTATAGAGCTATCGGGATGAAAGATATCCCTGGGGGACATAGAATGGTCTACATCTGATAGTAAGTGTCTCAAGTTCAAGAGAGCATGACTAAAGTTTTACCGTTGGCTGGACGCGTGGGCCCACTGCTCCACTGACTCTCCCACCGACAACAAAGTCACTCGGAGGTTGGGTTTAAAGTCTGGCCGTTTACACTTACATTTACATTAAGTCATTTAGCGGACCCTTTTACCTCAAAAGCGTCTTACAAGTTGTGAACAACAACATCTCTGTGGCAGCTAAGGGTTAGTGGCATTAGTCCGTCCAAAATCTAGTGTCTATGATTCTAATTTGTGATGTCATCAGGTATAAAGTCTGAAGCTGCTCCATAGACAGTGGATTGGGAAAGATGGTAAAGGTGACACTGGGAGCACACAGGGGAATGGTCTGAGTATATGGGTTCACACTGTTTCAGAACTGAGAACAATAATATAGAATGAATCTATAACAGGATCACTCCCGATCAAGGCATTCTTGGTTATTTGTCAATGAATAACTTGACAGAATCTTTATTTAATTGATCTGTCACCCGTTGCATAAGTGGAAGTGCGTGTTTCTGGACAAAGGCAATGGATTTGACTTTGAACGTTTAATAATAATAATAATAATAATAATAATAATAATAATAATAATAATAATAATAATAATAATAATAATAATAATAATAATAATAATAATACACTTTATTTGTATAGCACCTTTCATACAGACACTGCAGCTCAAAGTGCTACACAACAGAAAAAAGACAGGCATAAAATAAGCACATAGTGCAGACATATAAAGTCACAGTGTTTCACATTAGGATCTAATTGTTTATGGTTTGATTGTTTATGGTTTTAACAGTAAAGTTTCTATTGCTTTAATGAAGTTGTTTACATTCTACTACGTTTCTGATGTTTTATTAGTGTAACTCAACTGGTTTCAACCCCTGGTCCCCTGCATAAGAAACCAAACCTCCAGCAGTCAGCCGAAGGGTGTCCTCCCTGAGCGCTGATATGAATATCATATGGGGATGATTCTCAAAAGAGGTAAATGTAAGTTTGCTGCCAATGTAGGTTTGATGATTTTTCTTTCTTTTTTTATTGACCTATAAGGTAATGATTTCAAAGCATTATCCATTTCAAAACGTTTGACCTACATACATTTGGGAACTTTTGATCATAGGCAAAGGCATAGACCATTATGGCATTATTTAGTTTTATTAATGTATTAATTTATTTATATTTCTGCTACGTCATTTATTATTTATTTTTGTGCTAAATACATTAAAGACAAATCCAGGTATCATTTGTTATTAGTTTATAAAAAAATATTCTGTGAAATCTGTATAAAAATAATGATTTTATTAAAAGGGGAAAGGGTTAGAAAACAAGCAAGTGCTTGTGTGTTTGTTTGTGTGTGTGTGTGTGTGTGTGTGTGTGTGTGTGTGTGTGTGTGTGTGTGTGTGTGTGTGTGTGTGTGTGTGTGTGTGTGTGTGTGTGTGTGTGTGTGTGTGTGTGTGTGTGTGTGTGTGTACGTGTGTGTGTGTGTGTACGTGTGTGTGCGTGCATGTGTGTGTGTGTGTGTGTGTGTGTGTGTGTGTGTGTGTGTGTGTGTGTGTGTGTGTGTGTGTGTGTGTGTGTGTGTGTGTGTGTGTGTGTGTGTGTGTGTGTGCATATACTGTATGTGTATATGGCGAGTTCCAAGGGGCCTATTTAAACAGGCTCTTATTGAGGGTGGTCACAGCCAGGTGGTGGGGCCGGAGGAGACGAGGCGATGCAGGGAGGTCTCCGGGTCCTGGTTGGCTCGCTCCGATTGGTCTGGGGGTGGAGACCTGATGACAGAGGAACCGGTGAGTCAACCGAACGCCCCCCAGAAGTGGGAGGTGAACTGAGGGCCCCCGATCAGAGACGATGTCCGCAGGGAGACCGCAGAGCCGGAACACGTGCTGAAACATGAACTGGGCTGTTTCCTTGCCTGAGGGTACTGTAGTTTGGGGGCAGCGGGGTGAAATGAGTGGACTTGGAGAACTGGTCGACCACCAATGGTGGTGTTGCCATCCTAGGGGGGCAGGCTGGTGATGGAAGTCCAGGCAGATGTGAGACATGCAAGGAGATGAGGGATATTCAGAGGCTGAAGGAGACCACAGGGAGCATGCCTATGGGGCCTTCATCTGACCACAGGGAGCATGCCTATGGGGCCTTCATCTGGCCACAGGCAGAGCAGGCCAAGGGGCCTTCCTCTGGGCACAGGTGGAGCAGGCCAAGGGGCCTTCCTCTGGGCACAGGTGGAGCAGGCCGAGGGGACTTCATCTGGGCACAGGCGGAGCAGGCCGAGGGGCCTTCCTCTGGGCACAGGCGGAGCAGGCCAAGGGGCCTTCATCTGGGCACAGGCGGAGCAGGCCGAGGGGCCTTCCTCTGGGCACAGGCGGAGCAGGCCAAGGGGCCTTCCTCTGGGCACAGGCAGAGCAGGCCGAGACAAAGGAGTGTGTGTCCTGTATCAGGGTAGGACACCAGCGGAAACGCTGGCACACAAAAGCCGCTGATGCCGGGGTGACAGGTGCGGTTAGAGGAATGGCCCTAATGAAGGAGATACAAGTATATAAACAGCCAACCAGCTGGTCTATTATCGGGGTCAGGTTGGGAGTTCTCCACAGCCCAGGACACAGCAGCAGCAACCACATGGGACATTGGGAGGAGGGTTTCTGGTGCAGCATGGTTATCATCAGCTGCACACAACTGCAGAGAGAGAGTGTCCAAAAAAACAGAGCCCACCTGGCTTGACGGAAGTTCAGCCACTTAGCTGTCTGCAGCGGGCCAGGTTCTTGTGGTACAGTATGTCCAAACCATAAATGGCTGCTTAGTCCCCTCCGACCAGTACGTGTCTCCTCTCCTCCTCATCCCTGTTACTGATGCTGTAGTTCCGCTCTGCTGGACACAGGCGATGAGAGAAAAAGGCACATGAGTAGGTTTATTAGTCTTTGGGCAAGCGCTGATACACGCTGTGCCCCTAAAAATAAACAAATACCAATTATATTATACCTTTCAACTAGGGATGTCCCGATCCGATCACGTGATTTTTTTTCTTTTACTTTTTTTTTTTTATTCAACAAACATGACCATGTTCACGTCTTAAACTCATACTGAGGCCTTAGTTTTGGTTTTAAATTGCATATCATCATTAATTTATTTATTGTCACACAGAGCAGAAGAATTTTGCCAAAACAAACCAATAGTATCCAGCTGCAGAACGGCAGACCAGCCACACTCTCAGACCCAAACGCATTTCCTTTGATTTAATTATACATCAAATGATTTATGTCAAGGATTGCAATGCCTCGCTTGAATGAAGTTAACTTTTCACCTGGATAACGTCAACATTCAGGGTGAATGTAATGTGAGAAATTGGGATAATTTTTTTTTTATTAATTTAAACACCTTTTTTTATTTTTATCGGATCGGGAAAGATCGGTATCGGTAGATACTCAAAATCACATGATCAGGATCGGATCGGGAGCAAAGAAATTTGATCGGGACATACTTTCAACCAGAGAAGGCCATACAACCTTTTTCATAAAGGACACAGTGGTGGGTATCATATCCAGTAGGTGACAGAATAACAGACCGAGTCCAGAGGGTTAAGAGTTGAAGCTGCCGCATGCCTATAAATCCCATCACCATAGTTGAAAATTGATAAGAAAACTGCTTCAACAATCCTCTTTCTAAGCTGCATCTATAGTATTTCTGTACAAGAAACCAATGTTAGACCTGCTTACAGTAGATGTACAGTACTTCATCATAATAAACATGTCTGGTTCTAGAGAACAGCATACACTTTGTTTTACCAACATTGAGGACTCATTAAAGATTGATAAAAGCACACGATTGACATAATGGTGATGCCGTTAAGACCGCGGTAATCTATCTGGGTCTGAGTGACTTGGCTTTCCGGTCCACGAAGAAGAAAACAGCCCCAGTGGGTGAAGAGGATGGACGGACAAGACCAGCTCCCAGAGACTTGTCGATCCCTCTGGAGCAGTGAGGGAGTACAAATGACCATGAGGTACCAGGGAGAAGGTCAATGGCACAGTCATAAGCATGGTGAGGGGGCTGTGATCTGGCATGCCACTTACTGAACACCCCTTTAACATCCAGGGACTGTAGTGTAGACAGGTCAGGGCTAGGAGCAAAGAGGACAGATGGGGGCGTGACAACGCCTAACCTGAGATGCAGCATGTGAGAAGGCCCGATCACCAAAACTTTTAAATTTTGATGACGGCCTCATCTGGGCACAGGCGGAGCAGGCCGAGGGGCCTTCCTCTGGGCACAGGCGGAGCAGGCCAAGGGGCCTTCCTCTGGGCACAGGCGGAGCAGGCCAAGGGGCCTTCTAGACAGGGTCAATTTTCAGGAAATCATAACCCTGAAGGCATTTCGTGTTTATTTTTGGTACACAACATTTCTAGGGGTATTAAGGGGTGCTGAATCCAAATCTGCTGTATACCAAGCTCAGAAATGTCAAATAAGGCCTCAAAATTGAGAAATCCAACATGGCCGCCAGCGCCAGGCTGAAATCTATTTAAGTGCATATCTTTTTGACTAAACAAGGTAGAAACATGAATGAAATATGTTTTTATATGTTTGCATACATGAGGAATTTAAAATCATATCCTGATTTTAGATCAGTTGTGAAAATGTTGCTTGAAACTCATATTTATAGCAGAAACGGTGGTCGTTATTGATGCATAACTCATCAACCAAATAAGAAAGAAAAGCAGGATGATCCCAGGCCATGGATTTATTCATCAAACTCTTTTCTCTTGAATTTCTTTAATCAACATGCCATTTATGCAAATTAGATAGTCCTTAATATGCGTACAGTAGCTTAGGTACAGTAATTTATTGTCAGTCATCAATCGTATTCAGGCAGGTGTTGCAGGTGTCTTGCAGTTGCATGATTCATCCAATGCCACTTTTCCTGAATAGAATAGAATAGATTATAATATAATATAATAAAATAAAAATATTATTTTACCATATCAATATAAGTGAATGTTCAAGTTTCTTTATTAGTTGTCATACAGAATACAGAATACTTTGCATGAAATGTTTCTTTCTGTGTTGCTCCTGAGAGTGTGCTAGATAATAACAAGATAGTATAAAATAAGTATAATAAGTATAAAATAGAAAGTCAAGTACGTAAACAAGTGTAAACAACAAAATTGTTCAGTGTATCTATATATACAGTACAGCTGGTACAAGAATGGTGAAGTATAGCTTAGCTTGTGGTGCCACCTTGTAGTGGTGAGGTGCAATAAGGAATGAGAATGATGTGCAATTTCCTTACCAATAATATAAATATAAAGTGTAAAGTGTGTCTAAAGTGGTAAAGTGGGTGCTACAGTGTGTTGTTTATTTAAGTGAGTGTATGTGCGCTGTGGGTGTGTTGATGGTTTGCTTATTGTTCATTGTTCATTCATTGAGCATCCTGATGGTCTGGGGATAGAAGCTCCTTCTGAGTCTCTCTGTGCTTGCCATGAGACTCCGGTATCGCTTGCCTGACCGCAGCAGATCAAAGAGGCAGTTGTTTGAGTGGCTGGAGTCTTTGATTATTCTCTTAGCCTTGCCCATGCACCGCTTGTTGTAAATGTCTTGGAGAGTGGGAAGCCCACCTTCAATTGTGCGTTCGCCTGAACGGGCCACTCTATGTAGTCTGCTGCGGTCTTGTGCAGTGCCCAAGTTCCCAAACCAGGAGGTGATATTGCCAGTCAGGATGCTTTCTATTGTGCATGAGTGGAAGTTCTTGAGGATCTTCTGACTCACGTTGAACTTCCTTAAGCACCTAAGGAAGTAGAGGCGTTGTCGTGCCTTCTTGATAACACTGTCAATGTGTGTGGTCCATGTCAAGTCCTCGGATATGTGGACTCCGAGGTACTTAAAACTGTTCACTCTCTCAACCGGTGCCCCGTCGATGCTGAGGGGGCTGTAGTCCCTGACCCCGACCTCCTAAAGTCCACAATCATCTCCTTTGTTTTGCTGACGTTCAGGGAGAGGCTGTTCTCTTGACACCATCCCGCTAGAACCTTAACCTCTTCCAGGTAGGCCCTCTCGTCGTTTGCAGAGATCAGGCCCACCACTACTGTGTCGTCAGTCAGCAAATTGTATGATTGTGTTGTTGTTCCGCTGTGCCACACAGTCATGTGTGTACAGGGAGTGGAGGAGGGGACTCAGTCAGGACACAGCCCTGGGGGGCCCCTATGTTGAGAGTGATGGATGAGGAGGTGCAGTTGCCTGCTCTCACCACCTGGGGTCTGCCCGTCAGGAAGTCCAAGACCCACTGGCAGAGGTCATAGTTCAAGCCCGGGTCCCTGAGCTTGGCTATGAGTTTGGAGGGGACTATGGTATTGAATGCTGAGCTGTAGTCGATGAATAGCATTCTCACATAGTTCCCCTGCCTTTTGTCCAGGTGTGATGCTGCTGTGTGCAGCACATGGGCTATGGCGTCCTCCGTGGACCTGTTGGGGCGGTATGCAAATTGCAGGGGGTCCAGGTTGATGGGGAGGGAGGAACAGATCTAGCATCCGAGGTTGGTGGCAGAGTCTCTTGTGGACGGCCTTTGCAGAATAACTCAGGCACACCATAGATCTTGCAGATGAATCTCTCTGTTGATGTCACAAGATCTTCTGTGAAAGGGCCCTTCCCAAGGCCAGCAAGATCAGTGTGATGGTGCTTGAACACCTGCCAGGCTGTTTTCTTTCCGTGACCACTGAACTGGGACACACTGTCACATCCGGTGAGGGCATGGAAGGCAAGGATTGTGTCCAGTTTATCATCAGATAGTAGCTTTCTAATGTCATGTACTGGAAAATATTTTGGATCCTTCGATGTCCCAGCTTTCATGTAGAGATGCGTACATCGGATTCTGTCATAGTGAGCCAAGAGTAGAAGCAGCACATCTGTGTCACGCGCTGACACAACGATTGTTTCCACTGGAGCCTGGATGAGAAAATCAGACGTGTATCAGCTTCCTCATGGTCAGCACTCAGAGAGGAGACTTCAAGATCTGGATCTGTTGACTTGACAGTTGTCCCTTCAGCAAACCTCTCTGATACTACAACTACAGGTTCATCATCCGGGCTGTGCTCTATCAGGTGGTTTGAGAGTAGTTGAGCGATATCTGATTTGTTGTCTTCAAGGGCCATGAAGCTGGACCAATCGGCAGGAAGTGGAACAGACTTGTTTTTGATTTCACGACGTACTGGCCTGTGGCGCTGTTTGCGTTTCACCCTTGTGCCTGTTTTGATGGATTGGTCATGGTATCTGTCAAAGACGACATCTACTCTCTGGTATTTTGCTCCCATCTTCAACACGGTGTCAGTGAACTTGTTGGCATAGTCACTAGGCTTGGGCGGTATGACGGTATTAAGGTATACCGGGGTATTTAGAAATACCGACGGTATTGATTTTCAATACCGTCCGTCACCGTCAAAATCACAGATGCGCTTCAGTTTCTATAACAGTGAAACAGAGTTTTGAGTGTAGTGCACACACGCGCCAGCAGAGGGCGAGACCGCTCTAGTGGAGCGAGTGGGTCACAGCGGTGTTCACGTTTTACGGTAATGTTGCGACAGTGCTGTGAAAATACCATAAAGCGCTGTGACGAGAGTTGGTGTGTTGTTGTGGAGCAACTGGTGGAGCAAGCAAATAATCCGTCTCTTATTATATGTGAACTAAATAGTACAAGGTTTACACAACAGCCCCCACCCGCCTTTTTATTGTATTTGTACCGTCCTGTACTATCCGCTGTCAGCTGTTTATCTCAGTCTGTGACGAGCTACTGAGCTTGAATAACTAGCGTTAGCTCACGTTAACTAGCGTTAGCTCTGCGGCTAATCTTAGATTACCCTGAACTAAAATCAATGACTAGGTTATAAAGCATTCGAGTAGTTTTCACTGCACATAGAAGTAGCCAAACAACGGGAGCATTTCGGGAGCATATCACCAAAACCCAGGCAATTTCTAGCCCTTAAGGAATCAAATAGTCTGCCATGGCTAGATGCTAACGCTAAAACGGTGCAGGCTTCTACCGGTGCGGGACTACCATTCTGAGAGCTGACGATGATTTGTTTACTTGGTAACAACGCCCCCCCCCCCCCCCCCCCCCCGCTGATGAAAATGAAAGTCATACCGTCAAATACCGTGCACCGGGGTATTATATCATAAAGGTTTGCCGGTGTGAAAAAAAGGATACCGCCCAAGCCTAATAGTCACCAAATGTTGTAGTGTCAGGTGGCTTTCCGAGTGCCATTACCAGAGCTTGGCCATCAATGACCAGGCAGCTGGGTCCCTGAAGGGTAAGATCTGCAGGGGTTTTAACTTGTTTCGTCAGTATATTTGCGAACACAGACTTGTTGGTGGAATGTAGACTCCCGTTAGTTGTGGCCAGAGATGGCGAGATGGGCATGAGCTCATGCTGGAGGATATTGTCAAGGTCTACCTTACGACCTGCTCTGTAAGCTGTGATGAGCCTTTGTAGAATCTGCCTGTCCACTTTGATGGTGTTTTGCTTGTTCTTGGAAAGTTGCACAACTTCATACAAAGAGGCAAATGTCTTTGGCTTTGTTCTTTCGAATGGGTGATTTCAGGTTCAGGTGCTGGTCACTATCTGGAGGTTCACACAAACGTTTGTCCACAAACATGTTCAGTTGTGCCTGTCCAAGGTGTTCTGCGCCAAGTATGGATTCTTGAATCTCCGGTGTGACTACGTCCTTGTTGATGTATGTAAGAAAACTTACAAAAGCACATTTAATTCAGGTGTGTACCTTGTGTAGTCACACTTAACTCATTAAGCCCCACCATTTATTTTTTGAAAATTCGCCTAAAACAGCATGCTTACATTAAAATGCTTATATATCCAGATTTATAAGAGCTACTTGCATAAACTTGGTACCTGAAGAAAGCTAAGACTTGGGGGATTCTAATGTTGGTGTCGAACACTGTACAGTTATTACCAAATTGCTGTAGTATTCCTGCAAACACTGAAGAAATGTCATTTTTTGTATCCTCGCCTATACAAAGATTACAGTTAGACAGTCAAAACCACCCTTGTTACTCATGGTTGCACCCCAGCTATATTCCTACTTTCTTCCTCCATAGGTGCAGATGTTCTGTGCAAACTTTCATGTCAGTAGAATAAAAACTGTGGGTTTAGCACCTGTTTTTGTGGAGAGAGGGCCTGGTGCTGGCGGCCATGTTGGATTTCTCAATTTTGAGGCCTTATTTGACATTTTTGAGCTTGGTATACAGCAGATTTGGATTCAGCACCCCTTAATACCCCTAGAAATGTTGTGTACCAAAAATAAACACGAAATGCCTTCAGCACTTTATACAAGCACATTTTCTGAAATTCTGCCTAGTCTATTCCTCTGGGCACAGGCGGAGCAGGCCAAGGGGCCTTCCTCTGGGCACAGGTGGAGCAGGCCAAGGGGCCTTCCTCTGGGCACAGGCGGAGCAGGCCAAGGGGCCTTCCTCTGGGCACAGGCGGAGCAGGCCAAGGGGCCTTCCTCTGGGCACAGGTGGAGCAGGCCAAGGGGCCTTCCTCTGGGCACAGGCGGAGCAGGCCAAGGGGCCTTCCTCTGGGCACAGGCGGAGCAGGCCAAGGGGCCTTCCTCTGGGCACAGGTGGAGCAGGCCGAGACCTGAGATGCAGCATGTGAGAAGGCCCGATCACCAAAACTTTTAAATTTTGATGACGGGCCGATGAGGGAAGCAGTGGAAGAGGACCGGAGGGATCGGGTGGGGCGGTAAGGGTGAAGGAGGTCAGTCAGGTGTGGGGGGGGGGCAGGCTATGGAGGGCTTTGAAGGTGAGGAGTAATAATTTGAACTGTATGCGTCCCTTAATCGGGAGCCAGTGGAGAGAGTGGAGAGCAGGAGTGACGTGGTCACGGGACATGAGGTGACCCATATCAAGACAGAATCAATAAAATACTGGTCGGCACCGGAGTCCACAAAGGCCTGCAGGAGAGGAGGGGTAGGAACGAGGGCGGGGAAATAGGGTTTTGGATCGGCTCACCAGTGTTCCCTTTACTATTAGTGAGCATATTCCTTTTTTAAATCTTTAAATTTGTATTTAACCTTTATTTCACCAGGTAAGAAGCTTGAGCTCAAAGAGCGTTTTTGAGCAACACCTGACATAAAACAACAACAAACAACCATACAGGACAGTAAATGGGCTGACCCCTATTAGTCGATTAGTCGACTAATCGGTCGAAAGGAGCCGTAGTCGACTGGCCAACCTCTTAGTCGAATATAAAAAATATATATATATATATTTATTATTTTTTTATTTAAAAAAAATTGTATCATTCTTTCCAAAAGAAAAGAGGTCTAGAAGCGTGGCTAACGCTAATGGCACGCATACCAGAGGCTAACTGCTTAAGAAAACAGGCACAGAGGCACTGAAAGAGGATTTCACCCATCTAATGAACACACTAGACTAGTCAAATATCAAGATGTATCCATCAGTGGACCAATTGCATGATTTTGCAGAGGACAAGAAGCCTTCAGTCGACTCCTTCAGACATTAAGCACCCCCCACAGCCCAAATGGAATGATAAAAAAAAATATTATATATATATATATTTTTGTCAACCAATAGTCGACTAACGGCAAATTTTGGCCAATCATAGTCGACCATCCAAATACTTAGTCGGGGACAGCCCTAGAAAGGACAAAAAGATAAAGATAAAAAAGAGCAAGCGGCAG
>NC_140176.1:15513774-15518617 GCF_963971535.1 Notolepis coatsorum
CAATGTATGATCACTGCCACCACTGCCACCATGATTCACTCACACACCTCGACCCTCCAGACGGGGTGGAGGCACTGGCCTCATGACATCTCCTTCATGGGCTACAAACCTAACGCAACTCCCAGAACTGTCACTCTCCTCCCTCGAATATCATGCAGTATCTGTCTCTAATCCTTTCAATCTCACCATTGTTACACTCTATCGCCCTCCAGGTCCCCTCGATCACTTCACAGATGAGCTGGACATGCTTCTAAGCTCCTTACCGGAAGATGGTACCCCGCTCCTTCTATTGGGCGACTTCAACCTGCCTGACTCATCTCAGTCGGTCCCAGTGGTCTCCCTCCTACAACAATTTGACCTGACTCCCACTGCCATGCCTCCCACCCACAAAGCAGGCAACTCCTTGGATCTCATATTTTCCCGTAACTCCAGCATCATTAACACCACGGTAACTCCCCTACATGTATCTGACCATTCCTTCATATCCTTCTCACTAACTCTCATGCTTAACCGAAAAGTCTTCACCCCAACTCAAACCGTCTCACTCAGACGCAACCTGCCCTCCCTATCCCCCTCCACCCTCTCCTCTGACATAATATCCGCTCTACCTTTGAGTGACACCTTCTCTGCTCTCCCCACAGAGATGGCAACCTCCACCCTCCTCTCAGCCCTTGCAACCTCCTTCGACAAGCTCTGTCCCCTCGTTGAGAAACCTGCCCGCCGTTCCCCACCCAGTCCATGGCTGACGGATGCAGTGAGAGAACAAAGACAGGTCCTGAGAGCGGCTGAGAGGAAGTATAGAAAGTCACGCCTCACTGCTGACATCGACACATATCACAACCTCTTGTTAACATTCTCCAAAACCATTACTAATGCCAAAGCTTCTTTCTTTCACCATAGGATCGAGGCCTCTGCCAAGAATCTTCGCAAACTGCATGCTACCATGTCCTCCCTCCTCACTCCCCCCCCACCTCCTCCTCCCTCATCTTTTTCTGCCGAAGACTTTGCGATCTTCTTTGAGGAAAAAGTGGAGAACATCCGCAGCTCCTTCTCCCAACCCCCACCCATTCCAAACGCTGAATCGAGAACCTCATCCTTCACTCTGTCATCTTTCTCTCCCATTACAGAAGCCGAGACCCTGACACTGGTAACGTCGAACCGTCCGACTACATGCCAGCTGGACCAGCTACCCTCCCCACTCCTCCAGACCATAGCACCGGACATCCTCCCATTCCTAACTGCAACCATCAACTCCTCACTCAACTCGGGGGTGGTCCCCACCTCCCTAAAACAAGCCAGAGTCACGCCCCTCATAAAAAAACCAACCCTGAACCCCACCGTCATAGCCAACTATCGCCCTGTCTCTCTTCTCTCCTTCCTTTCTAAAACACTTGAACGTGCTGTATCCAACCAACGTACTGCTTATCTCTTACAGAATGACCTCCTAGACCCCAATCAGTCTGGCTTCCGGACTGGCCACTCCACAGAAACGGCCCTCATTGCGGTCACAGAGGCACTTCACTTAGCAAAAGCGAAAGGCCTCTCCTCTGTCCTGATTCTCCTAGATCTATCTGCAGCCTTCGACACAGTCAACCATCAGATCCTCCTCGCGGCCCTCGCAGGAATGGGAGTGGCTGGATCTGCGCTGACATGGCTGACATCATACCTCAATGACCGCTCCTACCAAGTGTCATGGAGAGGGACTCTGTCGGCCATCCGCCCCCTCCGGACGGGTGTCCCCCAGGGCTCGGTCCTAGGACCCCTTCTCTTCTCCCTCTACACTAAATCACTGGGTAACATTATCACATCTCATGGCTTCTCATATCATTGTTATGCCGATGATACTCAACTCTTCCTCTCCTTCCCTCCCTCAGATATCCACGTCTCTGAGCGGATCTCGGCCTGTCTGTCCGACATCTCCGCCTGGATGACGACCAACCACCTCAAACTGAACCTAAGCAAAACAGAATTGCTCCACCTGCCGGCCAAATCCTCCCCCCTGACCGACCTCTCCATCACAGTCGAGAATGCAGCTGTGACCGCGTCGCCGACCGCCAAGAACCTTGGTGTTGTCCTCGACGACCAGTTGAACTTCTCTGCTCACATCGCAGCGACAACCAGAACCTGCAGATTCCTCCTGAGCAACGTCAGAAGGATACGCCCCTTCCTGACAAAAGAAGCCACCCAACTCCTCGTCCAATCAACAGTCATCTCCCGCCTCGACTACTGCAACGCACTGCTAGCTGGCCTCCCGGCCACTGCCACCAAGCCTCTTCAACTCATTCAAAATGCAGCGGCCCGCCTGATCTCAAACCTACCGAAGTCAGCCCATGTCACCCCACTTCTTAGGGACCTGCACTGGCTCCCCATTGCTGCACGTATCCGCTTCAAGGCCCTCGACCTAGCATACCGTGCGGCAAAGGGAACCGCTCCCGCCTACCTCCGGTCAATGGTCTCTAACTACACACCCTCAAGACCCCTACGCTCTGCGTCTTCTGGCCGCCTCAGATCTACTCCTATCCAAGCTCCCGGAGGGTCATCAAAGAGAAGCCGCCTATTCTCAGTCCTTGCCCCACAATGGTGGAATGAACTACCCATCCCAGTTAGGACAGCCGAATCCCGTCCAATCTTTCGCCGTCGACTAAAGACTCACTTCTTCAACCATTATCTGAAATGATAAAAAAAAAAAAAAAAAAAAAAATCTAACCCCGACTAACCTTAATGTCATGCACTTGTCCTAATAAACTAACCTACACTGTAACACGCAACACTTTGATGAACATTGTTACTCAGCTGATAGAGTTATACCCTTCTTGCTGTCTTGTCGCACAGAACTTGTAAGTCGCTTTGGATAAAAGCGTCAGCTAAATGACTAAATGTAAATCTATGGAGATGTTCACCTTCTTTGCAGGGCTATACATTTTTTAATTGTATTGCTAAATTGACATTACTATGGCCCATTCAACATCGATTATCTATCGTTCAGGATGTAGGAACGTTATACTTTTTCATTCATAGATTCTTCCAAAAATAGCTTCTAGAATATAAGTATGTTTTTATCATTTTCTGCAGTAATTCATAGAACGTGAGTTATAGGCATAAACGCATATATAGATGATCAACTGCCGTTTATTGCCGATACACGCTATATTAAAAAATTCAACTGTACATGATCGTATACGTTATGATTCATCATGCACGGATGAAAGGGGGGGGGGGGGGTCGTTTATAATTCCGTGATCGTCAGTAAATGCTTTATGTAGTATGGGTGATATATTGATCAGAGCGGTTTGCATTGAAAAGAATAAACAATCAAGGTGAAAGTAACGTTACTGTCCTCTTACTGTTCGCCGATGAGACTGGAGGAAAAAGATCCCACTTATTTGACGTCGATCGACTAGATCCATTTCCGGTTTGTATGGCGCAATAAACGCCCAAATCATATCGATTATTGAGTTATGGCAGCGATCCATATACACGTATGTGTGTCTAGAATCCCGCAACGATATGTGACTGCCGGACGGATTTCCCAGATGCACCGAGATCACCAAAGATCCATTTCCGGTTGTAACTCGCCCGATCATCCACCAGGCGGTGGTATTGAAGCGTTGCACTGTTGTGCAGGCTCCCACTGTATCAGCAGAGGCTGGGTGGCGGAATTATGAATGCCATGGCGAAAATATGAAATATGATCTCAATAACGTCGTACAGCGTGGTTTGGCAGAATTCGCATGACCAGCAAACCCCGTCGTACGCCGTTTCCGTGTGATTGCAGGCTTTACAAATACATTTAATTTGATTTCTTTCTCATATAAGATGCAGTGGTGAGTATCATATCTGTCACCAGTGATGAATCTAAGAGCAGAATGATAAGCAGAATCTAGTGATTTAAGAGTCGAAGGGGCAGCATTCCTGTAAATCACGTCTCCATAATACAAGACAGATAGAAAGACTGCTTCAATAACCCTCTTTCTACACATCATTGGGAAACTAGATCTATTCCTGTACACAGGAAACCAATTATTTGCTTCAATGTACTAGCAAGGTTGTCTATGCCAGGGGTTCCCAAACTTTTCAGGCCAGGGCCCAGAAAATAAGGCGTCAGAGAGCTGCGGCCCAATGCACATCGTCAGGCTTTTCTTTTTTCTTTTTTTTTGCCAGGCGACCGATTTTTTAAGCCAAATATCACTTCAATCCTATTAAGTTAGTTCAAGTTAGTTATTCATTTATATGTGCTATTTATGAGAGGGCTAACTTGTTGCAAAATAATAATGATAATAATAATAGCCTCATTAAAATACTATTGTTGCTTCGGTTGTTTTCAGCGTTTTATGTGCATAATCTGTTATTTAGTTTGAAATGTTCGTTGAAATAAGTAGATTTTTCGTTTTTGTTTATTTATTAAGTTAATATAAAACCATATAGTCACATTTTAGAATAGAATTTTAGAATACAACTAGAAACACTGTCCTGGCCTGCTTCTAAGTTCAGTGGCCTGACAAAAAAAAATAAAAAATAAAATTAATTCTTTTAATTTTTTTTTTAAATCATCTCGCGGCCCTCCCGTGGCTGCTCGCGGCCCACCTTTGGGTCGCGACCCCCGACTTTGGGAACCACTGGTTTATGATATTTAAACAAAAATGTATCATCTAGCCAGATTCCAAGATATTTATATTCAGTTACCCTCTCTATATCAGACCCGAAATGTTCTATAGTCGATATAAGCAAACTGTTGTGATCAATATTTCTGGCCCGAGAGAACACCATGAATTTAGTTTAGCTTGAATTTAGTACAAGCTTAAGGCATATAAACTCAGTTTGCAGAGCATTAAATGAATGTTGT
>NC_140176.1:15518817-15548817 GCF_963971535.1 Notolepis coatsorum
AGGAAAGTCTCATTGGGATAAAAAAGACCTGGCCAAGAACAGCTGCAGCAAAGGAATACAAAAGTTGCACATAAATATAAAAACTTTTAATAATAATAATAATAATAATAATAATAATAATAATAATAATAATAATAATAATAATAATAATAATAATAATAATAATAATAATAATAATAATAATAATAATAATAATAATAATAATAATAATAATAATAATAATAATAATAATAATAATAATAATAATAATAATAATAATAATAATAATGAATAATAATAAATTACACATACACTAGTAAACAACCAATATCAGAGCCAGAGGCAACCTAGCAGGGCAAGCCTCAACAATAGAATATTAGGGCAAATCGGGGCGGCTAGGTGGTGTAGTGGGCAAGGCACTCGCCACCAGTGTGGAGACGCTAGGATTCGCGTGTTCGAATCCAGCTCTCCACATTGTTTTTCAGTTTGGCTGGTCGTCCGCAGTAATACACATTGGCCGTATTACGGGGAGGGAAAACTGAAGGGTGGGGATCGAACGTTGTGAACAAGCGACTCCTACAAGTCGGTTGGTGCGCCTGCGCAGTAGAATCAGGAAGTGTCGGGGGCAGCGTGAGCCTCCCACGCGTTACTCCTCGACACTGAGAGATCGAGCTGCGCAGGTGAAAAGATGCGACTGCTGTTACCTCAAGTACCGGAGGGGACTTGTGCTATGTATGACTTAGTCCACATTGCAGCCGGCTTGTGGGAGGCAAGAAACAGCGTTCGTGACAGGGGAGGGTTGAATTGGATGATACGAAATTGGGATGGAAGAAAATATGGAAAAATGGGAGAAAAAGTGGATAAAAAAAAAATAATATTAGGGCAAATCAAAACAACGACAGATTATTGATTCAACCTCTATTCCTTTCATGAGGCATTTAAAAGCAACCAGTGATACATAGCCATAGAGTTTCAGGTCATTGTGTAACATGTTCCAACCTGAGGGAGCAGAATAACTAAATGCTCTCTTTCCCATTTCAGTACGGACATTGGGAACAGTAGCCTACTGAAATTGGAAGCTGAGATGAGCTCTTGGAAATGGCCTCCACCCTCTCACCTCGACCAACATGTTGTGGGCTCTCCTTCGCCCCAAGTAACAATATAGTCATGAAATGGGCCAAGTTTAAATGTATTGAAATAACATCAATATCATGAGCTTTCAAATTGTGCAACCCACTTAACAATAACATTCTACATCAGTAACAATAATCAAAAACGGAGGGGGAAAATAATTAAAAGTCCAATCCCTTTGCTAGAACAATAACACAACAATCCAGTTCAATATAAACTCAGGGCGGGATCCACAAAGAATGGATTGCACGGTGCTAATTGCACCCTTACTTACAATTCATTATGAATAAAAAATGGGGGACTCACTCACTCACTCACACGCACACACACACACACACACACACACACACACACACACACACACACACACACACACACACACACACACACACACACACACACACACACACACACACACACACACACACACACACACAAGAGAGAGGGAGAATAGCTTATAGCGGACTTAATCATTTTAGAAAATGAACTGCATGCTAATGAAGTGAAATATTTATTATCATCCAGTTCGTTTTTATAGTGTAACATTTGGCTACTGCGACCTTCTTCCTCATGCCTCCGTGCCCCAATAGAACGTGTTTGGCCAGGTCTTTATTATTATTATATATATATATAATAATATATATATATATTCTTACAATAAAATAGGTAGAAGGATACACACACAGAGCAGCATGATGCATCGTGCTCAGCCTCTAGGAGGCGCTACAGAACCAGCTGGATTTGCCACATTTGGGTTATTTTAACTAAAGGGCCATAAACGGTACCTTTTTACGGACCACCGCCTTGTCATTCATCTGGACGGCTCCGAGCAGGCATCGGTATCCGCTGGCCAGCTCGGAGCTGTCGTGTGTGTATAGATGTGGAAATCCCCCCTGGCAAGTCAGCTTGAATAAAACAGATGTGACCACATGCACGGTATACTCTTAACGACTACCCTCTGAACGGACTCTTAAGTGGAAACAAGTCTGCAGGGGGTCAGTCTCCTTGTGGTGGGTTGGCGCGTCTCCTCTTGGCCCGCTGGCACACTGCCACATGGCCATTGCCGCGCCGTGCAGGGTCCACCACACTGCTTCCACTACTCCACACACTACGCTCATCAGAGCAAGTTGAGGAAGAAAGGCTTATATAACAGGTTAGATTCACCCTCACTGACCCCAGGTACTAGCCCAGTGATTAGCCGTTAAATCCATGCCCCCGTGGAGGAGAAAACAAACAGCAACGAGAAAATAAACTCAAACAAAACATCTGGAGGAAGTCAGGTATATCAGGTTAGGCCTGCCCCCCAATGACCCCAGTCAAAAGCCCGTGCCGTTGAGATGTTGAGAGGCATAGGGAGTCTTTGATGAGTTTATCAGTCTTGTTGAGTACTGCCTGGAACGGGGGATGTAGGTTCTTGATTTAGGGAGTTGGGGTCGATGGTTTCCTGACGATTTGCCTGATGTTATGTGGCTTTACTGACATTGGCCCTCATTCTCGAACATGTTCGTAAATATCTTCGTAACTATCTTTGTAAAAAAAATGTTTACTACTAACAAATTTATGGAAATCCTCCTCCAGATTCCTGAATGCGTGAAACGGTCTTCGTAGGTGACCAAAATCAATGCAGCTGGGTTCCCATTAGGGATGCACCGAAAATTCGGCTACCGAAAATTATCGGCCGAAAATGGTTAAAAAGGCTCTTTCGGCTTTCGGCCGAAAGGGTTTTAGCACCGAAAATATATGACCGAAAGTCAAATAACGTGTTGTTGTGATGACGTCATCAAAACGCGACTACATACATACCGGTAGCATGCGCAACATGTAACGTGAGCAGCTTGGCAGCGTGTCCACAGGTACTTCACTATCCACAGTGACTGTGGATAGACACGCAGTGCCTCCGTTACACTCACCCTCCTAAACTCACTCCACCCAGGGCATCCGGGTCACTGGGCACCACTGTAACCGGTTGTGACAACGTCACCTCAAACTTCGATGCCCAGAGTGGGAGTCGAACCCCGGTCTCCCACACCGCAGATAGCAACACAGACCGCTATACCAAGAGGTGAATCCACTGCGCTTCACGATACCATCCGTTACATATATATATATATATATATATATATATATATATATATATATATATATATATATATATATATATATATATATATATATATATATATATATATATATATATGTTTAGGTTGTGAGATTATTGTCTTGAACAAGCAAACAAGCACAAAACCATCCAGACCCACAACACAACTAACGTTGTGAGTAGGCACAGCCAGCAGTGGAACACGAACGTTGTTTGGTTACACTTGCCAGCTAAAGCTAGCATGCAGGCCATATATCATTCCTACCTTGTGGGCACAAATTCACTCTTTCATGGTTGGTTAGTTAACGGGTGGTCTGAACAAATAGTCTGTGTGCTTACATTCACAAAGGCTAGAACAGATGGTAAAAAAGAACAATTCTCACCGCAGCATCTGGCACTCTTCCATGGAACTTGTGCTCATGATCATACTAGGTTAATTGTCCCCACAAACAGATGCTTTTTGGGGGAGGTGAAGCAGTCTTGTGGACATAGTGTCACGGTAGGACAACTCTACACTTGTACACTTCAGATTTAGAAGATTTTCATTAAAAAGGTTTGAAGTTTGCCACAAGGGCTACATTGCAGCCAGCAGTAGCAACCAGCTACCACTAATAACAACAATAGCAGCAATGCAGAGCTGTTAACGCATGTGGAGGCATAGTTTCATGACACAGCACTCCTCCTAGTGACTGACATTGAAAAGTGCAGCTGTTTTATTTAACAATACATTATTTCAATGCTGTTTTCAACAACAATGTATATTCCAAAATAATTAACAACCGAATGTCCACAAGTGCGTGAGTGAGTGGCCACACTTTGCCACATAGCTTTAATAAACGTATGGTAGAGTCATCTTATAGTGGAACTGTTTATCAAGATTTCCGTACATACTTGTTTATAAGAGGTTAAAATACTTGTCCAGAGTTTTTTTCAAAACATGACCTGTACATGCCAAGAATGTATAAACATTCAACACAAATGCCTTTGCTTGCATACATTAGCATCATGGTTCTTTGCAGTGTTTGTACGTGGCTTGATGAATGGAGAACAGTGTCCCAGAGTGAACCTGTGGTATTTTGTACACAACTTCAACATTTTATTAGTCAGCAACAAGACCAGTATGGACAGAGTAATGGCCTATTTACTGCAGGATCACACACACGCATGCACACACACACACACACACACACACATACACACACACACACACGCAGAGTGTTCGTCTGGTAATTGGAAGGTTCCCGGTTCAATTCTGGCTCCTCCCAGCAGCGTGTCAAAGTGTCCTTGAGCAAGACCCTTAACAATTAACTGCTCCTGATGAGCAGGTTTGCACCTTGCATGGTTACCTCTGCTGTCTGGGTGTGTTTACGTGAGTGAATGGGTGAATGTGAGGCATAAGTTATAAAGTACTTTGGATAAAAGCGCTATATAAATGCAGTCCATTCATAACTGCTGCCTGGTGACACACACTTAACATTCCCTTCACATGTTACTGTACATGTTATAACGGCTGCCTGGTGACACACACTTAACATTCCCTTCACATGTTACTGTGCATGTTATAACGGCTGCCTGGTGAGTCTGACACACACTTAACATTCCCTTCACATGTTCCTGTACATGTTCTCATGTTTTCATGTTAAGGACCCCACATTGACAGTTAATAGGCCACCCTGGAGGTCCCCGGACCACACTTTGAGAACCACTGTCCTTGAAAACCTTGATTTGATCAAACCAACACACTGATTGTGATTTATTCACAGAAAGGAAGAATACGGAAGTGACGATTTTATACTGTATACTGTACATATTATTTACACAAACTATGTTCAGTGTATGCATTGGTATGTGTGTGTATGTGCATGTTGTGCGTTTGCATGTGTGTGTGTGTGTGTGTGTTCTTGCTGTCTTTTGTGTATTTGCTTATGTGTGTATATGTATATTGATGTTTACTATGCAATCATTGTCTTACTGTACCATGTGCTTGCATGTATGTGTGTGTGTGTGTGTGTGTGTGTGTGTGTGTGTGTGTGTGTGTGTGTGTGTGTGTGTGTGTGTGTGTGTGTTTGTCAGGTGTCCAGTATCTCTCAGTGAGGAGAGATGGTAGCCTCCATATAGAGAGAGTGATCTGCAATCTGCTTGGGTTGGAGGTGCAATTCCTAACAGGCTCAACCATATGGATACAAGTACTCATATTATGTGCATTACACAAACCAAAAACAGATATTGTCGGAATTACTAGAAGAAGGAAACGTCACCACCTTTGGCTGATAGTAATTTATTCATGTATTAGGATTTCTTTTGGACTGGTCTAATAAATGTTTTAGTTTCTTAGATGGATCGCCCTGCTGCCTCTTCCTCCTCCTCCAGGGGTCACTGCAGGGCGCCACGGGGAGCAGCGTACTGGCTCATGTTAGGCAGGCCATGCATTATGCAGCAGCTTAGGCCTCTGCGGCGGATCTCCATGTCCTTGGCTACAGTCCACCTGTCGCTGCTCTGGTCGTAGCACTCCACTTTGGAGATGGAGATGAAGCGATTATTGGAGCAGCCTCCGGCTACGAAGAGCAGGCCATCCAGCACCCCGATGCCAAACTCGCTGCGGGGGGTGAGCATGGTGGGCAGGGCATGCCAGGAGTCAGTCAAGGGGCTGTAGGCCTCCGCGCTACACAGGTGGTTTTCACCGTCAAACCCTCCCACCTGAGGACAGGACACATGAAAGGAATGTTTTAGTGTATGGTTAAGGCAGGCAGGCAGACACTGTATTCATCCACTTAGGGAAATGAGGGCATCACAGCAGCATTGCAAGTCAAATGATACATATCTATAAAGATATCTAGTATAAAGCATTTGTCTCCATGTGCACCTACCACATAGACTTGTCCTCCGTACGCAGCGACTCCCACTCCGCTACGCCCACTGCTCATGGGGGCGATCAGAGTCCACTGGTTGGTGTCTGGGCTGTAGCACTCAGCTGTGAGCAGACACTCCGTCCCCTTGAAGCCACCACAGATGTAAACCTGTAATAAGATAGAATATTCTAATTTAGTTTATATATTCCATTTTATTTCATTCTACTTTAATTGTCTGTTAATGTTTTTTTTTTTTTTCACTTTCTCTCCCCATTTTTAAATTTTGTCTCCCATCCCTCTCCCCTGTCTTGAACGTTGCTAGACTATGCCTCCCACTGGCCGGCTGTAGTGAGGATAGAAGCCTTGCATCACGTGTCCCCTCCGGTACACAAGGAGGCAGCCTGTCGCATCTTTTCACCGCAGCAGCTCAGTGGCGAGGAGTATGGCGTGGGAGGCTCACGCTGCCCCCGATACTTCCTGTTTCCGCCGCACCGGCGTCACCCAACCGACCTGTAGGAGTCGCTGTCCACAACGTCCAAATCCCCACCCATCGGCTTTCCCACCCTCTAACACTGTCAATTGTAGTATGACAGCCGGCCAAGCCGGTAGCAACGCTGAAAGCTGGGCTCGATACCAGCATCTCCTGCGTTAGTGGCGAGCGCCTTGCCCACTGCGCCACTCAGCGGCCAATTGTCTGTTAATGTTGATGCACCAAAGGACCAAGACAAATTACTTGTATGTGCAAGCTTACTTGGCAATAAAGACATTTATGATTTCTGATTCTGAATGATACCAATCGCTTAGTTTTTAATGTGAACGTTCCTTGGGTTCATCTACCACCTTGTGTCCCTCAGTTCCACCCACCTTGCCGTGGAGGGCTGCTGCGCCAGCTTTGCTCCTGCGCTCCAGCATGGGTGAGATCACTGTCCACTGGTTGGTTTCAGGCTTGTAGCGTTCGGCGGTGTTCAGTACCACGAGTCCGCAGAACCCTCCCATGGCGTAGATACAGCCGTCCAACGCGACCACACTGACGTAACATCGGCGTGAGTGCATGGGAGCCGCCTGCAGCCAGCTGCGAGTGACGGGGTTGAACCTGCGCACACTGCTGAGATACTCTACGCCGTCCGAGCCGCCGACACAGTAGACCAGACCGTGGAGATAAGCAGTGTTGTGGAAGACCCGGGGACTCTCCATCTCAACACTCAGGTCCATCCATCCACCGGCTCGGATATCGTAAGCCTCCATGCCATTGGTCTTGTTGCCGTGACTCCAGCCTCCGATGGCCAATAGGACCTCCTGGGGCAGGCGTGGGCGGGTCAGGGGGTTTGGGAGCCTGTCGGAGTCAGGGGGTTTCAGGGCGCTGAGGATGAGGGCCCTGCAGTCCTGGCTGTCCCTCACCATAGGGTTGTTCTGGACATTGTTATGGAAGTAGTCAGGCCTCATCAATCCCATGCGAACCTGGGAAGAGACAAGCAGATAGCGGGTACAACTTAGACAGCAGTTGTAGACGGTTTCAGTAGAATTCTGTTGCTAGGGAACAGTTTGGACCCAAATGTAATGTTTGAGAACCACTGTACTAGGGATCCTAGTGTTGTTTTAATGTAATGCACAGTAATACAATTAGTTACCTTGGGCAGCAGCAAAGGGATGTGTGTTTTACGCTCCTCACGGGAGTGGTCGATCCAACGGAGGACGGCCTCGAACACCGTCTCCTCGTTCTTCACGTTCAGGTTATCCCTCTCGATGATGTCCACCAGTTGTTGCAGGGACAGCTCCACAAACTCCTGTGAGACGTGCAGCATATCCTCAAAGTGGCACACGATGAAGAGATAGGCCTTGCGCTTCAGGTCAGGGCAGCAGTATGTGTCCGCAAACCTCCAGATGCCGACACAGTTTTCCAGAGACAGCTGGCCCTCTAGGAAGTCAGAGCACGCTCCTTTTATGCCAGTGACGAGAAGCTGGTCTGCAGCCACCAGAAGCTCTTCCACGTTCTCTGCTGTCACCGGCACAACGTGTGTGTAAGCGTACTCTATGATGAGCTGCATCATACCCGCGGACACCCCAGGGATAGTGTACACTGGTTTCTCTGAGTCGCTCCAGCGAGTGAAGAGGCTTCTGTGTGATGCAGAGTATAGAGATATCTGATGAGTAAACAGTAAGCAACATTCTGTCCTGTGTACAAATATATTTTCACTGTAGAGGTATAGGGTCTTAGCACAGTAGAATTATAATGACTTTTTACAGTACAAGTACAGTATAGGGTATTTTCACAGTAGAAGTACAGTATAGGGTCGTATCACAGTAGAAGCATACTATATTTTCATAGTAGAAGTACATTATAGAGTCTTAGCACAGTCAAAGTAAATTATTCAAATCAAATTAATTAGTATAGCTCAATATCAAAACAACAACACCTCCTGACCTTTAACCCTCAATGAAGATGAGAAAAACTCGACACAAAACCCTCTGAAAGTTCAGCTGATGCTGTTTCATCCTTTTCTTTTTCTCTGCTTCATTGAAGCATCTAGATGACGGACACATCCATCCCTACCAAGATAACCTGAACCAAGCTAAACGTACCTGAAATAGGCGCTGCAGCCACACAGGATTGCCTTGTGGGCGTTAAACTCTGTGCTGTTGACTTTAATAACCACATCACAGAACCTTCCCTCCAGACGCAGTTCATTAAAGATTGTACAGGACATGTCGCTTGTTTCCTTTTCCATGTGGTGATTTTTAAATTGTATCTACAGTATATATTCAAGCTTACAGACAAGTAAACAAAAAGTGAGACCTTCACTTGTCTTCTGAGATCTGAGATCTTCTGAGAGAATTGTTGAATAGATACACAAATGTTCTAGAATGTTTGATTATGACATCACACTGTGACATCACAATGGAACATCATCCTGTGACATCATACTGTGACATCATACTGTGACATCACAACGGAACATATTTGAGTCCATTTGAATAATATAAATAATATGTATGATATAATATAATGTTAAGTATATATTATAATATAATGTAATATAATAATAAAGTATAATATATTTAGCTCCCATTTGAATAATATAGATATTATGTCTAAAAACATGACATTCTTTAGAAGTCTTAAAATATATATTTTTAATTTAAGTTAAAATAAATGTAAAATAATAATAATGTTATTTATACAGCACCATTTATACAGACTGCAGCTCAAAGTGCTTTACATAAAAAAACGAAACAAAAGGATAAAAAGAAAATAAGAAAATAATTACAATCACTCCATAAGGATGGAAATTATAAGACATGAAAATGATAAAAACAGTAATAAAACAACTAGGTAAGATAGTAAAAATAGCTAAATAAGACAAACAGTAAGACAATAACATAAGACAATCAAATAATTACAAATAAAATAATAATAAAGACCGAAAAATTAAATAGTTAAAATAGCAAATTTTTGGGATGGGAGTTTTTTCTCCCATACCAATGTTAGTCGTTATGCCAATTCCCAATCCCCTTCCTGGTTGCTGCGCACCTACCCCCTACGGTCGGTCTGGGAGAGTGGAGGCTATCACATGCTTCCTCCGACACATGTGTAGCCAATCAACCGCTTCTTTTCACCTGGCAGTGCGGACTCTCACTGAGAGGGTGTAACGTGTGGAAGGATCACACTACCCCCCTTAGATCCTTTTCCTCGTTGAGCAAGCGCCCCGACCGAACTGTAGGAGTCGCTGTTTACAACAACCAGGACCCACCCACCAGCTTTCCCACCCCTAACACTGCCAATTGTGTTAGTATGAACGACCAGCCAAGCTGGTAGCAATGCTGAGAGCTGGGCTTGAGCCCAGCATCTCCTGCACTAGTGGCGAGCGCCTTGCCCACTGCGCCACTTAGCCGCCCATAATGTAATGTTATATATTATAATGTAATATAATAATAAAGTATAATATATTTAGCTCCCATTTGAATAACATAGATATTATGTCTAAAAACATGACATTCTTTAGAAGTCTTAAAATATATATTTTTTTATTTAAATTAAAATAAATGTAAAATAATAATAACGTTATTTATATAGCACCATTCATACAGATTGCAGCTCAAAGTGCTTTACATAAAAAACGAAACAAAAGGATACAAAAAAAATAAGAAAATAATTACTCCATAACTAAGGATGGAAATTATAAGACATGAAAATGATAAAAATGGTAATAAAACAACTAGATAAGATAGTAAAAATAGCTAGACAAGACAAACAGTAAGACAATAACATAAGACAATAAAATAATTACAAATAAAATAATAATAAAGACAGACTAAATTTGATAGTAAACAATAAGAAAACATTTAATAACACTCAAATAAAACATTAAAAAAGAACAAATTAAATTATTTTAAAAAAATACATAAAACAATGATAACAATGAAAATAAAATATTTAAGTAAAAATAATAGAAATAAAGAAAAATTAGACAATAAAATAAAGATAATAATTCATTTAAAAGCTATTTTAAAATGGTACGTTTTGAGCAGTGCCAACTGAGTGTGCTGAAGTACAGTATAGTATCTTTTTACAGTAGACATACAGTATAGTATCTTTTTACAGTAGACGTACAGTATAGTATATTTTTACTAACCAAGTTAACCTGAACCAAGCTAACCTGAACCAAGCTAAACTTACCTGAAATAGGCGCTGCAGCCACACAGGATTGCCTTGTGGGCGTTAAACTCAGTGATGTTGACTTTAATAACCACATCACAGAACCTTCCCTCCAGACGCAGTTCATTAAGGATTTTACAGGACATAGTTTCCTTTTCCATGTGGGGACTTTTAAATTGTATCTACAGAATATATTCAAGCTTACAGACAAGTAGCCGGAAACAACAAGTGAGATCTTCACTTGTCTTCTGAGATCTGAGATCTTCTGAGAGAATTGTTGAATAGATACACAAATGTTCTAGAATGTTTGATTATGACATCATACTGTGCCATCACAACGGAACATCATACTGTGACATCATACTCGACATCATACTATGACATTATACTGTGACATCACAACGGAACATATTTGAGTCCCATTTGAATAATATAAATAATATGTATAAGGCTGTCAAAGTTAATGCGGTGTTAACGCGGTATTAACGCGGTATTAACGCGTTATCGCCCGATTCTATTAACGCCACTATACAGAATTATAATGACTTTTTACAGTACAAGTACAGTATAGGGTATTTTCACAGTAGAAGTACAGTATAGGGTCTTATCACAGTAGAAGCATACTATATTTTCATAGTAGAAGTACATCATAGAGTCTTAGCACAGTCAAAGTAAATTATTCAAATCAAATTAATTAGTATAGCTCAATATCAAAACAACAACACCTCCTGACCTTTAACCCTCAATGAAGATGAGAAAAACTCGACACAAAACCCTCTGAAAGTTCAGCTGATGCTGTTTCATCCTTTTCTTTTTCTCTGCTTCATTGAAGCATCTAGATGACGGACACATCCATCCCTACCAAGATAACCTGAACCAAGCTAAACGTACCTGAAATAGGCGCTGCAGCCACACAGGATTGCCTTGTGGGCGTTAAACTCTGTGCTGTTGACTTTAATAACCACATCACAGAACCTTCCCTCCAGACGCAGTTCATTAAAGATTGTACAGGACATGTCGCTTGTTTCCTTTTCCATGTGGTGATTTTTAAATTGTATCTACAGTATATATTCAAGCTTACAGACAAGTAAACAACAAGTGAGACCTTCACTTGTCTTCTGAGATCTGAGATCTTCTGAGAGAATTGTTGAATAGATACACAAATGTTCTAGAATGTTTGATTATGACATCACACTGTGACATCACAATGGAACATCATCCTGTGACATCATACTGTGACATCATACTTTGACATCACAACGGAACATATTTGAGTCCATTTGAATAATATAAATAATATGTATGATATAATATAATGTTAAGTATATATTATAATATAATGTAATATAATAATAAAGTATAATATATTTAGCTCCCATTTGAATAATATAGATATTATGTCTAAAAACATGACATTCTTTAGAAGTCTTAAAATATATATTTTTCATTTAAGTTAAAATAAATGTAAAATAATAATAATGTTATTTATACAGCACCATTTATACAGACTGCAGCTCAAAGTGCTTTACATAAAAAAACGAAACAAAAGGATAAAAAGAAAATAAGAAAATAATTACAATCACTCCATAAGGATGGAAATTATAAGACATGAAAATGATAAAAACGGTAATAAAACAACTAGGTAAGATAGTAAAAATAGCTAAATAAGACAAACAGTAAGACAATAACATAAGACAATCAAATAATTACAAATAAAATAATAATAAAGACCGAAAAATTAAATAGTTAAAATAGCAAATTTTTGGGATGGGAGTTTTTTCTCCCATACCAATGTTAGTCGTTATGCCAATTCCCAATCCCCTTCCTGGTTGCTGCGCACCTACCCCCTACGGTCGGTCTGGGAGAGTGGAGGCTATCACATGCTTCCTCCGACACATGTGTAGCCAATCAACCGCTTCTTTTCACCTGGCAGCGCGGACTCTCACTGAGAGGGTGTAACGTGTGGAAGGATCACACTACCCCCCTTAGATCCTTTTCCTCGTTGAGCAAGCGCCCCGACCGAACTGTAGGAGTCGCTGTTTACAACAACCAGGACCCACCCACCAGCTTTCCCACCCCTAACACTGCCAATTGTGTTAGTATGAACGACCAGCCAAGCTGGTAGCAATGCTGAGAGCTGGGCTTGAGCCCAGCATCTCCTGCACTAGTGGCGAGCGCCTTGCCCACTGCGCCACTTAGCCGCCCATAATGTAATGTTATATATTATAATGTAATATAATAATAAAGTATAATATATTTAGCTCCCATTTGAATAACATAGATATTATGTCTAAAAACATGACATTCTTTAGAAGTCTTAAAATATATATTTTTTTATTTAAATTAAAATAAATGTAAAATAATAATAACGTTATTTATATAGCACCATTCATACAGATTGCAGCTCAAAGTGCTTTACATAAAAAACGAAACAAAAGGATACAAAAAAAATAAGAAAATAATTACTCCATAACTAAGGATGGAAATTATAAGACATGAAAATGATAAAAATGGTAATAAAACAACTAGATAAGATAGTAAAAATAGCTAGACAAGACAAACAGTAAGACAATAACATAAGACAATAAAATAATTACAAATAAAATAATAATAAAGACAGACTAAATTTGATAGTAAACAATAAGAAAACATTTAATAACACTCAAATAAAACATTAAAAAAGAACAAATTAAATTATTTTAAAAAAATACATAAAACAATGATAACAATGAAAATAAAATATTTAAGTAAAAATAACAGAAATAAAGAAAAATTAGACAATAAAATAAAGATAATAATTCATTTAAAAGCTATTTTAAAATGGTACGTTTTGAGCAGTGCCAACTGAGTGTGCTGAAGTACAGTATAGTATCTTTTTACAGTAGACATACAGTATAGTATCTTTTTACAGTAGACGTACAGTATAGTATATTTTTACTAACCAAGTTAACCTGAACCAAGCTAACCTGAACCAAGCTAAACTTACCTGAAATAGGCGCTGCAGCCACACAGGATTGCCTTGTGGGCGTTAAACTCAGTGATGTTGACTTTAATAACCACATCACAGAACCTTCCCTCCAGACGCAGTTCATTAAGGATTTTACAGGACATAGTTTCCTTTTCCATGTGGGGACTTTTAAATTGTATCTACAGAATATATTCAAGCTTACAGACAAGTAGCCGGAAACAACAAGTGAGATCTTCACTTGTCTTCTGAGATCTGAGATCTTCTGAGAGAATTGTTGAATAGATACACAAATGTTCTAGAATGTTTGATTATGACATCATACTGTGCCATCACAACGGAACATCATACTGTGACATCATACTCGACATCATACTATGACATTATACTGTGACATCACAACGGAACATATTTGAGTCCCATTTGAATAATATAAATAATATGTATAAGGCTGTCAAAGTTAATGCGGTGTTAACGCGGTATTAACGCGGTATTAACGCGTTATCGCCCGATTCTATTAACGCCACTATTTTTTTAACTCATGATTAACTTTAAAAAAAAATATATATATATATATTTTTTTTACTAGACTTCACTCAGGTGTATTATTGATGCTCTCATTGATAGTATGTTTGTTTCTGAAGTGTGTGTGTGAGATATATATATATAGAGAGAGGGGGGTGAAAGAGATGAGGAAGGGGCAAGAGAGAAAGAGAGCTGGGAGAGTGTGTGTGTGAGAGAGAGAGGGAGGGGAGTGTGTGATTACTCAGCCCTTGTGTGGGTGAATGCAACAAGTTCCTAACATTTTCTTTCCCCTATTATTTCATGCACACTTTATTCATTGTTTTAAATTATTATTTTCTTTTAAGGTATTTTGTGCATCACTCTGTTTTGAATTTGGTCATCTGTTCCAAAGAGGATTTTTAAATCTTTACTGTACTGTATTCCTACCAAACCCATGTCAGTTCCGTCACCAAATCCGCCTTCTTCCACCTCAGAAACATATCCAGACTCCGACCATCACTTTCCGACTCCACAGCTGAGACCCTCATCCATGCCTTTGTAACCTCCCGCCTGGACTACTGCAACGGGGTCCTGTCCGGGGTCCTAAGCAAAACCCTGGACAGGCTCCAGTATGTTAAAAATTCAGCTGCCAGGGTTCTAACCTGCACCAAACCCTGGCAGCACATCACCCCCACCCTCATCCACCTCCACTGGCTCCCCATCAAATCCCAAATCACCTACAAAACCCTCCTGCTCACCTACAAATCCCTTCACGCTCTGGCACCTCAGTACCTCACTGACCTCCTCCACCCCTACACTCAGTCACAGTCCCTACGATCCACGGACACTGGTCAGCTCTCCATCCCCCGAACCAGACTGCGGACCTTCGGGGACAGAGCTTTCAGTGTGGCAGCTCCCACGCTCTGGAACTCCCTCCCTGCAGAACTCCGCACCGCCCCAACTCTGGTCTCATTAAAAAAACTGCTCAAAACCCACCTCTTCAACTTGGCCTTTAACCCCTAATCTCTCACTTTATATGTATATGTATATGTTGCAGGGGTGTAGCTCCAGATTCTGGGTCCCATGAAAGAATGTATTTGTAGGCCCCCAGTGAATGCGAGCGCACGTAAGCGCGTGAGCGGATTTTTTTTTTGCCATTTTTTTATTGATGAAAACGCATAATATGGTTTTTACCTATACATTCGGATCAGCAGTTCAGCACCTGCACTGTTGGTGGGTGAGCCGGATGTCGCATTGCGTTCATCTTCAATGAATGGACCAATGCAATAGTCTACCAAAGCCCCCCCTCTCTCTCTATATATCTCACACACACACACACACACACACACACACACACACACACACACACACACACACACACACACACACACACACACACACACACACACACACACACACACACACACACACACACACACACACACACACACACACACACACACACACACACACACACACTTCAGAAACAAACATAGTATCAATGAGAGCATCAATAATACACCTGAGTGATGTCTAGTAAATTTAGTAAATTTTTTTTGGGCCCCCCCCCCCAGTGCTAGGCCCTTGGAATCATCCTAAGCTACCCCCCCCAGCTACGCCCCTGATATGTTGTGTCTGTCCACTGTCTGTTACTTTGTTATTCCCCTCCCTATGTAAAGCGACCTTGGGTCTCTTGAAAAGCGCTATATAAAATGAAGTTATTATTATTATTATTATTATTATTATTATTATTATTATTATTATTATTATTATTATTATTATTATTATTATTATTATTATTATTATTATTATTATTATTATTATTATTATTATTATTATTATTATTATTATTACTGTTACTGTATTATTTATAGGCCATTTGTAGTGTGTGTCTATCTCTGTATTATTATTTTTTTGATCCACTTTTTTTCTCCTTATTTTTTTCTATTTTTCTCCTATCCCAATTTCGCTGTTTTCCAATTTTCCCCTCCCCTTTCTTGAACGTTGCTCGCATATGCCCCCCACAGGTCGGTCATAGGGAGGATAGAAGCCTTGCATCATGTGTCCCCGCCAGTACACGAGGAGGCAGCCTGTCACATCTTTTCACCTGCCAGCGTGGACTCTCAGTGGCGAGGTGTAACGTGTGGGAGGCTCACACTACCCCCGCTATTGCCTGTCTCTGCTGTGCAGGCGTCCCCCAACCGACCTGTAGGAGTCGCTGTCCACAATGTCCAGATTACCACCCATCGACTTCCACCCGCTGACTCTGTCAATTGAGCCAGTATGACGGCCGGCCCAAGCCGGAGGCAATGCCGACAGCCGGATTTGAACCCAGTGTCTCTTGCGTTGGTGACGAGCGCAATGTCCGCTGCGCCACCCATGTGTATTTGCTTATGTGTGTATATTGATGTTTACTATGCAATCATTGTCTTACTGTACCATGTGCTTGCATGTATGTGTGTGTGTGTGTGTGTGTGTGTGTGTGTGTGTGTGTGTGTGTGTGTGTTTGTCAGGTGTCCAGTATCTCTCAGTGAGGAGAGATGGTAGCCTCCATATAGAGAGAGTGATCTGCAATCTGCTTGGGTTGGAGGTGCAATTCCTAACAGGCTCAACCATATGGATACAAGTACTCATATTATGTGCATTACACAAACCAAAAACAGATATTGTCGGAATTACTAGAAGAAGGAAACGTCACCACCTTTGGCTGATAGTAATTTATTCATGTATTAGGATTTCTTTTGGACTGGTCTAATAAATGTTTTAGTTTCTTAGATGGATCGCCCTGCTGCCTCTTCCTCCTCCTCCAGGGGTCACTGCAGGGCGCCACGGGGAGCAGCGTACTGGCTCATGTTAGGCAGGCCATGCATTATGCAGCAGCTTAGGCCTCTGCGGCGGATCTCCATGTCCTTGGCTACAGTCCACCTGTCGCTGCTCTGGTCGTAGCGCTCCACGTTGGAGATGGAGGTGAAGCGATTGGAGCTGCCTCCGGCCACGAAGAGCAGGTCGTCCAGCACCCCGATGCCAAACTCGCTGCGGGGGGTGAGCATGGTGGGCAGGGCACGCCAGGAGTCAGTCAAGGGGCTGTAGGCCTCCGCGCTACACAGGTGGTTTTCACTGTCAAACCCTCCCACCTGAGGACAGGACACATGAGAGGAAGGTTTTAGTATGTGGTTAAGGCAGGCAGACACTATTAATCCACTTAGGGAAATGAGGGCATCACAGCAGCATTGCAAGTCAAATGATACATATCTATAAAAATATCTAGTATAATTTGTCTCTGTGTGGACCTACCACATAGACTTGTCCTCCGTACGCAGCGACTCCCACTCCCCAACGCCTGCTGCTCATGGGGGCGATCAGAGTCCACTGGTTGGTGTCTGGGCTGTAGCACTCAGCTGTGAGCAGACACTCCCCATTCGAGCCACCACAGATGTAAACCTATAATAAGAATATTCTAATTTAGTTTATATATTCCATTTTATTTCATTCTACTTTAATTGTCTGTTAATGTTGATGCACCAAAGGACCAAGACAAATTCCTTGTATGTGCAAGCTTACTTGGCAATAAAGACATTTATGATTTCTGATTCTGAATGATACCAATCGCTTAGTTTTTAATGTGAACGTTCCTTGGGTTCATCTACCACCTTGTGTCCCTCAGTTCCACCCACCTTGCCATGGAGGGCTGCTGCGCCGGCTTTGCTCCTGTGCTCCAGCATGGGTGAGATCACTGTCCACTGGTTGGTTTCAGGCTCGTAGCGTTCGGCGGTGTTCAGTCGCGCGTGTCCGTCAAACCCTCCCATGGCGTAGATACAGCCGTCCAACGCGACCACACTGACGTAACATCGGCGTGAGTGCATGGGAGCCGCCTGTAGCCAGCTGCGAGTGACGGGGTTGAACCTGTGCACACTGCTGAGACACTCTACGCCATCTAAGCCACCGACGCAGTAGACCAGACCGTGGAGATAAGCGGTGTCGTGGAAGACCCGGGTACTCTCCCCCTCAACACTCACGTCCATCCATCCACCGGCTCGGATATCGTAAGCCTCCATGCCATTGGTCGTGTTGCCGCAACTCCAGCCTCCGATGGCCAATAGGACCTCCTGGGGCAGGCGTGGGCGGGTCAGGGGGTTTGGAAGCCTGTCGGAGCCAGGGGGTTTCAGGACGCTGAGGATGAAGTGGCTGTCCCTCACCATAGGGTTGTTCTGGACGTTGTTATGGAAGTAGTCAGGCCTCATCAATCCCATTCGAACCTGGGAAGAGACAAGCAGACAGCGGGTACAATTTAGACAGCAGTTGTAGACGGTTTCACTGGAATTCTGTTGCTAGGGAACAGTTTGGACCCAAATGTAATGTTTGAGGAACCACTGTACTAGGGATCCTAGTGTTGTTTTAATGTAATGCACAGTAATACAATTAGTTACCTTGGGCAGCAGCAAAGGGATGTGTTTTTTACGCTCCTCACGGGAGTGGTCGATCCAACGGAGGACGGCCTCGAACACCGTCTCCTCGTTCTTCACGTTCAGGTCATCCCTCTCGATGATGTCCACCAGTTGCTGCAGGGACAGCTCCACAAACTCCTGTGAGACGTGCAGCATATCCTCAAAGTGGCACACGATGAAGAGATAGGCCTTGCGCTTCAGGTCAGGGCAGCAGTAGATGTCCGCAAACCTCCAGATGCCGACACAGTTTTCCAGAGACAGCTGGCCCTCTAGGAAGTCAGAGCACGCTCCTTTTATGCCAGTGACGAGAAGCTGGTCTGCAGCCACCAGAAGCTCGTCCACGTTCTCTGCTGTCACCGGCACAAAGCATGTGTAGGCGTACTCTATGATGAGCTGCATCATACCAGCGGACACCCCAGGGATAGTGTAGACTGGTTTCTCTGAGTCGCTCCAGCGAGTGAAGAGGCTTCTGTGGGATGCAGAGTATAGAGATATCTGATGAGTAAACAGTAAGCAACATTCTGTCCTGTGCACAAATATATTTTCACTGTAGGGTCTTAGCACAGTAGAAGTATAATAACGTTTTACAGTACAAGTACAGTATAGGGTATTTTCACAGTAGAAGTACAGTATAGGGTCTTAGCACAGTCAAAGTAAATTATTCAAACCAAATTAATTAGTATAGCTCAATATCAAAACAACAACACCTCCTGACCTTTAACCCTCAATGAAGATGAGAAAAACTCGACACAAAACCCTCTGAAAGTTCAGCTGATGCTGTTTCATCCTTTTCTTTTTCTCTGCTTCATTGAAGCGTCTAAATGACGGACACATCCATCCCTACCAAGCTAACCTGAACCAAGCTAAACTTACCTGAAATAGGCGCTGCAGCCACACAGGATTGCCTTGTGGGCGTTAAACTCTGTGCTGTTGACTTTAATAACCACATCACAGAACCTTCCCTCCAGACGCAGTTCATTAAGGATTGTACAGGACATGGCGCTTGTTTCCTTTTCCATGTGGTGATTTTTAAATTTTATCTACAGTATAGTATATTCAAGCTTACAGACAAGTAGCCAGAAACAACAAGTGAGACCTTCACTTGTCTTCTGAGATCTGAGATCTTCTGAGAGAATTGTTGAATAGATACACAAATGTTCTAGAATGTTTGATTATGACATCATACTGTGACATCACAACGGAACATCATACTGTGACATCATACTGTAACATCATACTGTGACATCATCAGTGATGGGAATAACAGCGTTATAAATAACAGCGTTAGTTTTTTCAGTAACGAGTCATCTAATGGATTACTCTTCCAATCTTAATAACGCTGTTACTGTTACTGCCAAAAAAATGCGGCGCGTTACTATGATTGAAGCTGTTTTTTTCATCTGCACCGAGAGGCATACTGTTCTTCCTTGGTTAGTGGGCCCAAATAATCCAAAACGAATCCAACGAACAACACAAGCAAGCAGTCAACGACAGACCACGGGTCTATGAGAATTTTTTTGTTCACTCTTGTGTTAGTTGTGTTGCAGTGCAGGGCACTGCAGTAGTGGAGGCTCTACTCCAGTGGTGTCATTTCAGTAAAAGGCAAGGTATGGCGAGGAGGGGGGGGGGGGGTGAAGGGGTGGTTTCCCCCCCTTGGTGGATTTTTTTGTCAAATCAGTTGTGCAATAGTCACTTTTGGTGAGTTGTTTCTATACAATTCAGTTATATGACATTTAGGTATGACACAGGACTACACAGGCATTTTTAGTATAGAAATGTGTCAACAGACTAAAGCAGGAAACCACAATATTTTGCATACGAATTATGCAGAATGTAATATCATAACTGTCTTACTTTTCTTGCAATTGAGCCAATTTTCCTTAGGTACGGTTTTGAGGTGTGTGTTCAACAGAATGTAGTATCAAAAACACATTCACAAAAAGTATGGGTTACTGAATGCTGAACTGCACTATTATAATCACTAAGCCAGACCTTACCTGTGTCCCTGTATCACTTGTCTCTGCTGCCCTTTGATTAAAAAACGTCCCTATGTCCATTTTCCTTTTTTTTTGGCATATTTCAGTTAGTCACAGTAAAAGTCACCTAGTACAAGTGAGATAATTGACTATATCAAAACATGCTAGGGCTGTACCGAATAGTTCGAAGCTTCGTTCATAATGTTGACATTAGAATTCTAAATCAACATAAAAAATTGTAATAATAAAAAAATAAAAAAAAATTACATTTTTATTTGCCAAGGTATGGCGAGTGCCATACCTTGCCATACCAAAATGACGCCCCTGCTCTACTCTGCTGACATAGTGCTGCACTTCCAGGTTTAATAGCACAGTCTTCAGGTGCTCAGAGATATATATATATCTGTATGTCATACATGTCTTAAATGTCATGATTAGATTTGTTTAGATGATTAGATTAGATTCTTATATCTGTATGTTGTGTATGTCATAAATGTCATGAATTGAAAATGGGGACCCTGATGTAAACAAGACGAAAGTCTTTCTCTGATCTGCATCCCCTTAACAATTGTGTGTATTGAGCTGTACTGTACTGTACCCATTCTGCAATCTGTTAATTAAAATGTTCAATCAATCAGTATATATTTAATATTTAATTTAATAATTTAATGTTGCCCAGTTGTGGCCTGTTGAGGGGCAATACATATCAAAAGTTCCAAAACATCTATTGTGTTTGTATTTGTATGATCCACTATATAAACATAGTAATTATAAAATCTACATACATGGCATTTGATTGGAGGCTAGTCTCACTTTGTCCCACAGCAACATTAAAATAGTTTAGATTTGTGTATGTTTTTTATGTAAAAAAATTACTTGAAAGTAACACAATAGTTACTTTCTGAAGTAACTAGTTACTTTTATAATTTGTAACTGAGTAAGTAATTTAGTAACTTTTTGGAAGAAGTAACTAGTAACTGTAACTTGCCCAACACTTATACTGATCAGTGGGTGACGAGCCCCAGGTGTGCAAGGGGAATAGCCAAACAGTTTTTGAGCGTGTTCGTGTTGATGTGCTGTATAGGTCGGCGTTCAGTGTTATTAGTTTAAAGAGTTTTTGTATATATTTTTCGGTTTATAGTGGTCAATAAATGGATTGGCATATCTGAAATTATATGAGCACTCTGAACATTGAATTCTTCAAGTACGCGTCTAACTCAATTCAACCCACTGGCCCCTCGCAGTAGGCTTATAGGTAAAGGCTCTACACAAACGTAGGCTCTTCGTTTGAAATGGACAATTGAAACCTTTGTTATTTATTGGAAGACGAGGATCATCGCGCTCAAGATTCAACAGCTGATCAGTGAGACAGCGTTTTGATTTCTGAGATCGCTGAAAGACACTAATTAGTGACAATTGTTTTGTTCACCGTTTCGCTTAGAATTGCGCGGAACGTGGACAATCTGGAGTGGACCAAGACACGCCGGTGCTTGAGCACGGCGTTTGGACAATCGCACGGCCGGGCGGCCTCACAGCGTTTGGACCAGAAGGACCCACACCGTTTGGATGAGCGGATGGACAAGAAGCTGCCCTGCACCATGATCGTTCGGTTTGGACGGACCAGGAGCTGTCCTGGGCTGGTACATGACTGAGAGGGGGCTGGCTGGTACATGACTGAGAGGGGGCTGGTACGTATTGTGCATCATTGTAGGTCAAACCATTAAAAAGTTAATTTCCACGGCAGCCATTTTGGATTTTGGTCTCTCACAAATTGTCCCCGCCTTTTTTTAATATACACCCCGGCTAAATTAGTTTATTAATCCTCCTAGATGACAAATCCATTGAGAAACGAAGTGCCACAGAACACCCAACTACTAGGTCCATATCGTATTTACATTTAGTCATTTAGCTGACGAGGTCCATATCGTATCATCATAATATTATTTTTTAAATCATTAGGATAAGGGTTCCCTTGATAAAGATGCATGAAAAGGCTGTATAATATACAACACCTGTAGCTCAACTGCAAAAACTGCTTTTTTGATATGATTAGATTTATTTGGAAATTAAAAACACATCATAAAAACAAATTATCTTGACCAATTTGTATTCCTAAGGATATCACCTGTTATTCTGTGTAGCTAATAAGCTGACTTGTTGTTTGCAAAATGGCCTATAGGGGTTGGCTGGTCTGATCGACAAGAGGGTGTGTTCGGGTTGCGAGCTCACAACTGGAGGGTGGCTGGTATTGCATAATATGGTACCATGTCTGCGGTAGTACCCTTGAGCAAGGCATTAAAACCTGCTCCGGGGGAGTTGCACTCCAGGTGTTCCTAAGTTCCTGGCCTCAGTGTAGAAACACTTCATGTCATGTGTGTGGACGTGTGTGGAGTATGTGGAACTGGGAAAGGATACTTCGCTTGCCTTGTGAGTTGACAATAAATTAACTCTTCTTTTTCTCAACACATCCTCTGAGCTCTTGAATGAGGAAAGAGGGAAAAGAGAGAGAAAGAGCAGATGTATAACGTGCCGGTCGTGCTGTCCCTGATCTATACAGGGATAAAACACATAAGTCTGACATCTCCCTGCTCAGACCGTATAAAGATCCCCTCTGTTCCAAAGAGGATTTCTAAATCTTTACTGTACTGTATTACTGTTACTGTATTATTTATAGGCCATTTGTAGTGTGTGTCTATCTCTGTAATATTATTATAAATTTTTTTTATTGTGTTTTTGGTAGATGTTTTATTGGTTTTTGTTACCGGGCAGTCCGGTAGAGAGAGAGAGAGGAAGTATGGGAGATAGACGGGGGAAGACATTCGGCAAAGGTCACCGGGTCCGTGAGTCGAACCCGGGACGGCCGTGTTGCACTGCAGTGCTGTACGTGGTGCGCCACCCTGGCGCCCCTATCTCTGTATTTCTAACATGTTTGTTTAACCTTTATTTACCGTAAATCCTCAAATATAGGACGGGTCTTCTATTTACCTCAGCTGCAAAGAGCACCATGCCTTTATTAGAGAGAGGCTTATATAAGGTCGCTTTCACATAGTTTTGGTGGACTCGGTGCGGTTCTGGGGGTGAAGTTGCAACATTGTTGCATTCTTCATTTGGTTCGCCTGCGTTCACATAGAGAAATCTGTCAGCGGACCGAGACCTTCTGAACAATGTCACGCGGTCGAAAAGGCCGCTTGTCTATTGGACAGTGGAAATGTGTGTGTGGCTGCAAGCCTGTGTGTGCGCGCGCGTGTGTGTGTCTGTGTGTGCTGTCTGCGAGTCCTCCAGATCAGCGGAGCGAGTTTTGACATGGCATTGATCCATTGTTCTATTGAAGCACATTACCACCATCCTCTCGCTAAACAACTTGTAGACCAATAATAATAATAATAATAATAATAATAATAACAGTATTGACGTGGCATTGATCCATTATTAATGCCGTGCGCCTCGGTAATAATAATAACCCGCGTGTTTCTTCCTTCTTCCCAAGATGCACAGTTAGATAGATAGATAGATAGATAGATAGATAGATAGATAGATAGATAGATAGATAGATAGATAGATAGATAGATAGATAGATAGATAGATAGATAGATAGATAGAGAGATTAGATGCAGTGTGCTTGTTTTGCAGTGAGTGCTGCAAGCAGTGGTAATAATAATCACTTCTTATATTTGGTTCGCGTTTGGTCCGCTGAAGCCGAACCGAGACCTACGTTTTCAGGCGGACTAGAGTTCGCCTGCTTGGTCCGCGGACCGAGTTCGACGCTCATTCACACAGACCCGAAAAACCGGACTATCGAATTCTGGTCCGAAAGTCTGGACCAAACGCGTGTTACTTTTTAACAGCGGAGCAGTGCAAGAATGTGACAATTTGACCATGTGACCGCGGCAACGCGGGAGAGCGGCAGTGCGGAAATAGGCTGTCTATTGCCATTCTCTAAGCTCCTTAACAGCGCCTAAACTTAACCGTTCTAACCTTAACCAACTCCGAAACAATGCCTAACCTTAACCTTAACCTTAACCATGCCTAACCTTAACCTTAACCATAGAAAGAATATTGCCATTCTCTAAGACAAACTCTAACCTTAACCAGCTCCTTAACAGCGCCTAAACTTAACCGTTCTAACCTTAACCAACTCCGAAACAATCCCTAACCTTAACCTTAACCATGCCTAACCTTAACCTTAACCATAGAAAGAATATTGCCATTCTCTAAGACAAACTCTAACCTTAACCAGCTCCTTAACAGCGCCTAAACGTAACCGTTCTAACCTTAACCAACTCCGAAACAATGCCTAACCTTAACCTTAACCTTAACCATGCCTAACCTTAACCGGCGAAAGAATACATGTTAAAAAAAAAATCACGTTAAAAAAAAAATTTGATGGGATTCGAACTTGTCAACAACAGACCGCAGGACTGCAGGACTGCTGCGTTGCCAGGTGAGCTGAGCGCCGAATGAAAATCATGGCGGATTAGGGCGGTTACATAATGCCGCAAGCTCTGCCGCTCCGCTCGGAGCTCTGCCGCTCCGCTCTGCGGTTGCCGCGCCTGCCGCGGGGCGTGTCGCAGCCAATCAGGGAAAACGTGGAAGCAACGGCAGCACTGCTCCGCTGTTATTAAGCAATAAGCGGACCAAACAGCCCCTGTGTGAAAGCGACCTAAGAGGCAGGCCTTATTTAAAAAAATTACACTCATGGACATAATCCCTTCATTTTCAGACTTTTATTGCATTATTATTGTTATTATTATTGTTATTATTATTATTATTATTATTATTATTATTATTATTATTATTATTATTATTATTATTATTATTATTATTATTATTATTATTATTATTATTATTATTATTATTATTATTATTATTATTATTATTATTATTTTTATTATTATTATTATTATTATTATTATTATTATTGTTATTATTATTATTATTTTTTTTTTTAATACGTACATTGTCTGTCTACATTTATTTAGACTAGCATTGGTATTTAAATATTGAGTGCAGTTGAGTAATTGTGGGATTAACGTAATTCACACACTGAAGTTGGAACTGTCTATACTAGGTTGTGGGGCCCGGGGACGGTTTAGCGTGTGGTACCTTCTCGACTTCCTCAATCGAATCGACTTGTTGACATGCAGTAGCTTTAGCTACTAACGTTATCATAGCCATCATGGTCTGTAATGTGTCAACTGGACAACGCCAGCCTCGTCTGCCAATGCCATATAGATAGCGAACGTTAACGTTTGCAAACGAAGTCAACGTCATCCAGCTGACACCACAGATCTAACGTTAGATATTATGACAACGTTAGCTAGCGCTAAAGCTAACCAGAGGGAAACGTTAATGTACGGTAGTCAGTGTAGCGGGAGGCAGCACTTGATTTCCATTGGCAAGAGTTTATCTCATTCTATATCACGGCACGAAAAATTTTAAAAATACTTTTTTTTGCAACCTTATATTAGAGACCGGCCTGTGTTTGTCTAAATGCATCAACACCCCCGTCCATTATAAGAGGCCCCTCCTTTATTGGAGGTCCCTCCTCTATTTGAGGATTTACGGTAACCAGGTAAACCAAGGATGTCTTTCCTCCATGCTGAGGTAGTACATTTAAGGATGGATAAAGGTTTAATCAGGAAATGTGTATAATGCATGCGTAAACCTCTGTCTCTTGGACACACACACACACGCACGCACGCACGCACACAGGCACGCACACACGCACACACACACACACACACACACACACACACACACACACACACACACACACACACACACACACACACACACACACACACACAGAGACACAGAGACACAGAGACACACAGACACACAGACACACAGACACACAGACACACAGACACACACACAGCATGACGCATGGCCATGCAGGAGACTGGATGATCTACAGTACTGAGAGTATCCTGGTGTGACCTCGCTGTTTCCTCTCTCTACACATTCCTCTCCCCCCAGGGTCACCAGGAGGGTCTGCTGACATCGCAGACCATCTGTACATACAGTGCTGACTGCTGTAGACTGCATGGCTCTGTGGCTCCCGACGTCTACCGTGATTGAGTTCTATGAGAGAAGGGGGGAAAAATACGAGCAGAGCAAGAAAATTCTTCGGTCTCGCTTGAGATTAGCGTCGATTGTGCATCCCTGCTGGTAAGCATTTGGTTCAAGTCAATTGGGGATCCCTCCTGGTATTATAATTTATAGGGCTAGTCGGCCTGTGATGGATCACGGTTCATGTGGGTTTGGTTTTAGTTTATTCCTGGGTGCTTTGGAAGTATTTTGGGGTTCCTCTGGTGATAGCTGTCAATCACCAGACACCAGTTCTTTCTGGTTCTCTTGTGAGCTGTCAATCACCAGACACCAGTTAATTGCCATGCGGCATGGCAGGTGTGTGGGCTTGATTGCTACCTGATTGGTGTCAGGTGTGCAGTACCTTTATTAAGTACAGGCCTGGTTTCCTGTGTTCAGATGCTTGTTCATTTCATGTTTGCCCTCAGTAGAGGAGTGTCCCAAGTATTGTTCCTAGGGTTTTCTCTTTCTGTAGTGCTTTTGGTTTCCTAGTTTATTTTCAACTGCTAGGCAGTGGTGGTTATACATTTCCTTTAACATTGGAACAGCCATGGAGAAAATGTCACTGATTCCCGCCGGAAGGGGTCAGATGACCGCACAGCTTATATGAGAAATATGAGAAAAATAAACAGTGTAAACTATATAATTACCTCTTAATATAAAAATATGAGGTTTACCACAGGTTTGAGTGACAAAAAAAAAAAAAAAAAAAAAAAAAAATACAAATAGTATAATTTTTTTATTTATTTATTTTCGATGGAAGAGCCACACATTGACGGGCAAAGAGCCACATGCGGCTCGCGAGCCATGGGTTGGCCACCCCTGCGCTAGACGCTCGCAAAGTGCTGTGACTTTCCACATATATATTCCATATATATGTGGAATAGCGTTCTAATTTTCCTGAAGTCATTTTGAAATTTCAGAAACCGTGCCAGATAAAACGGGTACTTTTAGGAAAAGTCATTGAGTGACAGAGCTGGAGCTCCACAGAGTGACGAGGATATTTGAGGATTATTGAAAATGCCTAGGGGTCATTTTACCCCTTGTCGGCTGTGCTAGTGTTAACCCATTTAGACCTGAAACGCCTGCTAATAATGCATTATATAGCCTGCATACACAAATGTGTTTCCCGGTTTCAATCCTGGTGTTTTGTGTTTTCTATAGCTTTTATTTTTATTTATTGCTGTGTTTCCCTCGCCCTGTCTCATCACTCTGCGATTCCCTCTGAGGTAAGTTTCAAGTTTCTTTATTAGTTGTCATACAAAAATACAGAGTACTTTTATATAAAATGCTTCTTTCTGTTTTGCTCCAGAGATTGTGCTAGATAAAAATAGATGAGTATAAAATAAGAAGTGGGATGAGGTACAATTTAGGTACAATTTACAGGTGTGTGATGAGGTATGAGTTGTAGTGCAAATTCTTTACCAATAAATATAAAGTGTGTAACATTGTGTGTGTCTGCGTGTGTGTCATACACCAAGCCCCCCCCCCCCCCCCCCCCCCCAATCCTGACACGGCCCCCGGCTGGGAGAATGGGAGGGTGGGGGGGCATATCAGTTGTCGGCGGGGAAAACTCCAGCTGGAGTCCAAGACACGTCCTTGCACTCAGCACCTTGTATCAGCCACTCAGCACCTTGTATCAGCTGCACGTCCTCTCCTTCTGTCTCGGGGAGAGTATCCCAGAGCAGACAGCACGTCCCCTCCTTCTGTCTCGGGGAGTATATCACAGAGCAGACATGTCCCCTCCTTCTGTCTCAGGGAGTATATCACAGAGCAGACAGCACGTCCCCTCCTTCTGTCTCAGGGAGTATATCACAGAGCAGACAGCACGTCCCCTCCTTCTGTCTCTGGGAGAGTATCCCAAAGCAGACTCGTCCTCTCCTTCTGTCTCGGGGAGTATATCACAGAGCAGACATGTCCCCTCCTTCTGTCTCTCCTCTGCCAGCCGGCTCGTCTATAGACGAGATGAGGGGAGACGCTCGGTGCATTCTGTCAATTGTATAACTTTCAACTTAATGCATTCACTCCGTTGTGTACTTGTTATGTCTCCTTCAGGATCAGAGTATAGGGAACAGTAGGCGGTGAGAAAGTGGCATCTCTCTCTCTGCCTGGGTACGTCTCTCTCAATTCAATTCAATTCAAATAGGCTTTATTGGCATGAAATATTAACATACTTATTGCCAAAGCAAGTTCAACATACAAACAATAACATATATATTAAGCAATAAAATATCATAACATTAGTAATAACAGTAAGGACAATCAACAAGAAACATATTAATTTACAAAATAGTCACTCGACATGTCTCTCTCTCTGCCTTGGTACGTCTCTCTCTCTCTGCCTTGGTACGTGTCTCTCTCTCTGCCTTGGTACGTGTCTCTCTCTCTCTGCCTTGGTACGTGTCTCTCTCTCTGCCTTGGTACGTGTCTCTCTCTCTCTGCCTTGGTACGTGTCTCGCCCTCTGCCTTGGTACGTGTCTCTCTCTCTCTGCCTTGGTACGTGTCTCGCCCTCTGTCTGGGTATGTCTCTCTCTCTGCCTTGGTACGTGTCTCTCTCTCTGGGTATGTGGCAGGATCTCATGAGTCTCTCTTCCTGAGGCCCCCTCCTGCCATGGCTCATCGCCTTCGGGGCTCCTGCTCACCTCCCCTCGTTCTCCTGCTCTCCTCCTCTTGTTCTCCTGCTCACCTCCCCTCGTTCTCCTGCTCACCTCCCCTCGTTCTCCTGCTCACCTCCCCTCGTTCTCCTGCTCACCTCCTCTCGTTCTCCTGCTCACCTCCCCTCGTTCTCCTGCTCACCTCCCCTCGTTCTCCTGCTCACCTCCCCTTGTTCTCCTGCTCACCTCCCCTCGTTCTCCTGCTCACCTCCTCTCGTTCTCCCCTCGTTCTCCCCTCGTTCTCCTGCTCACCTCCTCTCGTTCTCCCCTCGTTCTCCCCTCGTTCTCCTGCTCACCTCCCCTTGTTCTCCTGCTCACCTCCTCTCGTTCTCCTCTCGTTCTCCCCTCGTTCTCCTGCTCACCTCCTCTCGTTCTCCTGCTCACCTCCCCTCGTTCTCCTGCTCACCTCCCCTCGTTCTGCTGCTCACCTCCCCTCGTTCTCCCCTCGTTCTCCCCTCGTTTTCCTGCTCACCTCCCCTCGTTCTCCTGCTCACCTCCCCTCGTTCTGCTGCTCACCTCCCCTCGTTCTCCCCTCGTTCTCCCCTCGTTTTCCTGCTCACCTCCCCACGTCCTTGCACTCAGCACCTTGTATCAGCTGCAAATCCTCTCCTTCTGTCTCGGGGAGAGTATCCCAGAGCAGACAGCACGTCCCCTC
>NC_140176.1:15553817-15576317 GCF_963971535.1 Notolepis coatsorum
TCGTTCTCCTGCTCACCTCCCCTTGTTCTCCTCCTCACCTCCCCTCGTTCTCCTGCTCACCTCCTCTTGTTCTCCTGCTCACCTCCCCTCGTTCTCCTGCTCACCTCCCCTCGTTCTCCCCTCGTTCTCCTGCTCACCTCCCCTCTTTCTCCCCTCGTTCTCCTGCTCACCTCCTCTCGTTCTCCTGCTCACCTCCCCTCGTTCTCCTGCTCACCTCCCCTCGTTCTCCTGCTCACCTCCCCTCGTTCTCCTGCTCACCTCCCCTCGTTCTCCTGCTCACCTCCCCTTGTTCTCCTGCTCACCTCCCCTTGTTCTCCTGCTCACCTCCCCTCGTTCTCCTCCTCACCTCCCCTTGTTCTCCTGCTCACCTCCCCTCGTTCTCCTGCTCACCTCCCCTCGTTCTCCTCCTCACCTCCCCTCGTTCTCCTGCTCACCTCCCCTTGTTCTCCTGCTCACCTCCTCTCGTTCTCCTGCTCACCTCCCCTCGTTCTCCTGCTCACCTCCCCTCGTTCTCCTGCTCACCTCCCCTCGTTCTCCTGCTCACCTCCCCTCGTTCTCCTGCTCACCTCCTCTCGTTCTCCTGCTCACCTCCCCTCGTTCGCCCCTCGTTCTCCTGCTCACCTCCCCTCGTTCTCCTGCTCACCTCCCCTCGTTCTCCTGCTCACCTCCTCTCGTTCTCCTGCTCACCTCCCCTCGTTCTCCTGCTCACCTCCCCTTGTTCTCCTGCTCACCTCCCCTCGTTCTCCTGCTCACCTCCTCTTGTTCTCCTGCTCACCTCCCCTCGTTCTCCTGCTCACCTCCCCTCGTTCTCCTGCTCTCCTCCCCTCGTTCTCCTGCTCACCTCCCCTCGTTCTCCTGCTCACCTCCTCTTGTTCTCCTCCTCACCTCCCCTCGTTCTCCTGCTCACCTCCTCTCGTTCTCCTGCTCACCTCCTCTTGTTCTCCCGCTCACCTCCCCTCGTTCTCCCGCTCACCTCCCCTTGTTCTCCTGCTCACCTCCCCTCGTTCTCCTGCTCACCTCCCCTCGTTCTCCTGCTCTCCTCCCCTCGTTCTCCTGCTCACCTCTCGTTCTCCCCTCTTTCTCCTGCTCACCTCCTCTCGTTCTCCCCTCCTTCTCCTGCTCACCTCCCCTCTTTCTCCTGCTCACCTCCCCTCTTTCTCCCCTCGTTCTCCTGCTCACCTCCCCTCGTTCGCCCCTCGTTCTCCCGCTCACCTCCCCTCGTTCACCCCTCGTTCTCCTCCTCACCTCCCCTTGTTCTCCTGCTCACCTCCTGTCGTTCTCCCCTCGTTCACCCCTCGTTCTCCTCACCACCCCTCGTTCTCCTCCTCACCTCCCCTTGTTCTCCTGCTCACCTCCTCTCGTTCTCCCCTCGTTCACCCCTCGTTCTCCTCACCTCCCCTTGTTCTCCTGCTCACCTCCCCTTGTTCTCCTGCTCACCTCCCCTTGTTCTCCTGCTCACCTCCCCTTGTTCTCCTGCTCACCTCCCCTCGTTCTCCCCTCGTTCACCTGCTCACCTCCCCTCGTTCTCCCCTCGTTCTCCTGCTCACCTCCCCTCGTTCTCCCCTCGTTCTCCTGCTCACCTCCCCTCGTTCTCCCCTCGTTCTCCTGCTCACCTCCCCTCGTTCTCCCCTCGTTCTCCCGCTCACCTCCCCTCTTGATCGGATCGACGTCCACTCTTTTATCTGGCAGTAGAAAGCACCAAAGGGGGGATGAGCCATTACCTAATGTACGGCAGGTGCCTGATCATAATCTGGAAGTCTGCCCAAGTAATTTTTCAACGCAAGGGACTTCGTAACTCAAATCAAGCCAGAAAGGGGGTCCCAGGCAAGGCAGGGACTGGACAATGGGCCAGACTGTGTGGAGCAAAAGTCTGCCATAATGTGGTCAGCCTGTATGCATGCTGGACAATAATTGGACACAGCCATGTGTGTGTAGATACTCTAAAAACGTATGATAGAGGGTACACACTCGTACCACAAGATCTACACAATTCTAACCGCATGCAACAGATGGGGTCAGAATGTGGTTCCCTTGTGAAGCCAACCAGGCAGGCGCACATGATGAGGGAAATGCACTGCGAGGATAATGAGCTCCGATGTATCACTGGTGCACCCCATGACCCCCTGGTGCCCCGGCAGTCTGAATGTGGAGAACGTGTAGGGAACAGTGGGGTCACCCATGACCCCTTTAGCATCCACACGTCCCTTATAGCAGGGGTCGGCAATTAGGTTTGGCCACGGGCCAGATTTTCCACAAGCCGTTGCTTGGCGGGCCAGGATCAAAAACAATGGCTAATTTAATATACTGATATTGAAAAAAGACAGACGTTTTTCTCTGGTCTGCATCCCCTTAACAATTGTGTGTATTGCGCCGTACTGTATTGTACCCATTCTGCAATCTGTTAAATAAAGTTTTCATTCATTCATTCATTGCAGATCACCGCGGCGGGTGATGGACAGATCAGAATGCATGAAAACACGACTCACCATACCTTGTTTGTTGTTAAGTCCTCCAAAATCCCTGCTAATGTTTGAAACATGTCATATCCACTCGCCGCCCTCCAATTCCAGATTGGCGTTGAATGCTTTATCTGAACTTTATCTGCCAACTTGAACACAGTTGTCATCATTGCCTCGTTGTTGTTGTTGTTGTTGTTGTTGTTGTTGTTGTTGTTGTTGTTGTTGTTGTTGTTGTCGCCACATATTATGCAGAGGGGACGTCGGCTCGGCACGCAAGAATCACCGACCTGTTGCGATAAACCCGTATTTTAAGTATGGCTCCTGTTTATTAAAAGAAGTGTTATATTTCCCTGTTTTTTTTAACTCGCTCACATCTCGAACGCGGAAGTGAAAGTTCGTTAGGGAAATATACACGGGCCCGGTGGGACTATTCCATTGGTTCCCCCAGTCCACGTGACCATTTCTAGCATTTCAATTGGCTATAGTGACAAACATGCTTTTGATGACTACCGGTAGATAGATACAGCTTCACAATAAAAGACACCCTGGCGTCCCGAGTGAATATTTCCCGCGCATCACATAAATATCATATTCTCAAAATAATCTGACGGGCCAGAAATTATTGCTGGCAGGCCAATGTCGGCCCGCGGGCCGCCTATTGCCGATCCCTGCCTTATAGCATATGATAGTGTGGGATAATGATCCCCTTCCCCCCACCCCCTTCTAATAGACAGTCTCCTCCCCACCGTATGTATATATTCTCTCCCCACCATATGTATATTTTTTCTCCCACCCACCCACCCCCTCCTAATGTACAGTCTCCTCCCCTTCATATGTCACTGATTCTTGAGAGTCGGGACAAAACACTTTTTAAATATTATATTTTGAGAATGCACACTATATTAATTAGAGTTATATATTCATGTAGAGAAAGGTCTGAGCTATTTAACCATGTAAAGGTGCGGGCTCTACATAGAAAAACATTTTCAACAAATTCACATGTTTCCCTTTGAAACTTGATTTGTGTTAACTCCGTCAGACACACAAAAAAGTATATAATTCTAATTATTCCAGTCCAACAAGAATCTAAAGTTCTGAAGTATGTTGTAATAGTGTTTAGTTACTCTGGTATGCAATAAAATATAATATATAAACCTCAGGTGTAATTTCACACTATTCTGATATTTTTTTTTTTTTTACAGTGTAGTCTTGCGATCAATCAAAACGTATTTACACGATATACCTCACATTCACCCTCCATTCACATCCTGGTGTTCTCCTGGTGTTTTCCATTAGGCCTGTAGGTGGAGCTATGACAGCACACGTACAGTACACACACCAATGGTGTGTGATGTGTCCAAAAATGAATGGGCAAATGTGAGTGAAATGGTCGCACTGTATGCAGCTGTTTGTCTGCATTGCATCCCCCCCCCCCCCCCCCCAACTCAGATTTAGGGTTGATACAACCATCATAATAATATTGTTAATAATAACAATAACAATAATGATGTAATAATGTAAAAATTATCATAAAAAACACCTGATTATGAGAAAAAAATATTACGATGCATGGAATATTGTTGAGGCACAGGTAGGAACCAAAACCTGGTAGGAACCAAACTTAAACTGAACACAGAGGCAGTTACAAAAACAATGACTCTGTCCCACCACTCTGCTACAGAGAACAGAGAGAAAAGAACAGTATCGAGAGGTTACTCTGGGTGATGACTGGGGCTACACGAGAACAAAACAGAACCAGAGGCGAGAGAGAGAGAGAGACGGAGAGAGTCGGAGACAAAGAGAGAGACTGACGGAGAGACTGGAGACAAAGAGAACCTATTGGCTTGTATTCCGAGTGAACCAGGCGAAGCGCTTGCGGCAGGGTGGTTTTCGCCTTTGTTTCGATAAAAAAAAATACTGTAGGAAATAAATCGCCGTTCCCACCACATGAAGCCCAGGCAAAGGGTTGGAGAAATGTTACCCTTCTCATTTTTCCCAACAAGAACCTTGGACTGAGTCCCTGATGAACAGTGGCCGGGTTCACAGAAGCAGAGAGGCCTTCGTTTTCTTAAGCCGGCGTTTTAAATTACTCTTTCATCCCGGTGCCCAGGCCCATGCAAACACACCGTTGTTGTGTGGGAACCGGACATTTTGAGTCCCAACTAGGGATGTCAGATATTATCGGCCGATATTGGCATTAAAATGTGATATCGGAAAATATTGGTATCGGTTTTCAAAAAAAAAATATATATATATATATATATATATATTTTTTTTTTACATTTCTATAACCTTTATTTACCCAGGCAAGCAAGTAAGAACAAATTCTGATTTTATTTATTGTCAAAAGTATGCATAATGTTATGTTAATTCCACAACAAGACATATGTAATGTTAATTACCTGAAATTATTAAGTTTTTGGGGGGGGGGGGGGGGGGGGGGGAAACCCTGCATATATCGGTTGATATCGGTTGATATCGGTATTGGAAATTAAGAGTTGGACAATATCGGTATATCGGTATCGGTAAAAAAGCCAATATCGAGCATCCCTAGTCCCAACCCATATGGAAAACAGGCCTTAGATGACCTCCTCACCCTCTCTAGACGATTTCTGTCTATTGGGCCCTGGATTGGATGATGACATTAGTATGAAGGTGCTTTCGATGGGAGATGTTTCATGTCAAACCTAGTTTTGCACAACATGCCTGACGATTGCGTACAAAAAGTAATTTGCGATTGATTATACTTTATACTTATAGCACATGCATGAGTCTGGTCTCTTTTGAAAGGAAACATGCTGATCTCTCTTCCAACAACAAAGAAGAATCACTCTGAGTGCTAATGAAATAGAGTTAAAGAGTTTTGAACACACTGAGGTAAACGTTTTGTGTACTCACATTTCTGTTTACTTGTTGCCAGATGCGTGTTTTTTGCATCTTCTGGTCTCTGTCATCTACCCTGTAAAATGTTGATGACCTTTCCTCTAGTGCCACCATCAGGTCAAAATGATTTAAAATGAGCGTGTCGCCAGACCCATTAGTCCTCTAGTGACAATATTTGTCTGTCAACGTTCACGACACCTAGAGGAAGAAATCTATTGATTGCGGTGAAACACCCTGACCTTTCTTCTAGCACCACCATCAGGCCAAACTGAAAGGTTTTGCTGTACAATTTGCTGTGCACATGCATGACCCTCTACAGGAAGACATCTATTGATCTTGATGATTCCATGACCTTTCCTCTAGCACTGCCATCAGGCCACACTTTCAGTTTTCAACTTGTATCTCCTGACCGGTTAGTCATACGGTATCACAAACATCATACCCAGAGATGTGGCTCCTTGTGGACAATACATTATATACCACAAATGAAGTCTGGCATATTGTATTTTTGCAAATACCTCTTTTCCCCCCTACTTCTCCTAGACTGTTCACCTGATTCTCACAAAACTTGCCATCTGGGGTTGACTCGACAGCTTGTCCGATCATGATAACATAGATAGGTGGCGGGTGAGCTGGACATTAGGGTAGGCTATACCCTAATTTTCCTTTTTCTTTTTTGCTTGCACGCAAACGGTGCACGCAAACGGTGCTGTCCAGGTTCTGATTTCATACAATACACACACCCACTAGGCTACTACAGCGAGCCCCACTCATTTCATATAGTGCAAATTAATTGTTCAAATGAAGGCATCCAATATGATTAACCATTGTCTTACCTTAATGCAACAAAATAAAAATGCGACGTTTCGCGCATCAATGATCTTTTCTGCTTTAAGTTTGTCTGTGAGATCACTTTCAATGTGAAGCGGACTCAGAGTTGACTGTCTCTCCTGGCGCATATTGTTGTTCTTCTTAGCCAGTTTCGGATGCGCCTCATTGGGAAAGACCGTTCACAAGTTGCGTTGCCGACGGCAATGAAGGAAACGTTTTCCGTAATTTGGATCTCATCATGCTTTGAAAACAATGTACATAGTAGCTCTAAAAAGTTTCCACGGTTTGATTAACTCTGACTCAGTCTCATCATGCCCTCGTAGAGCAAGCCCTTGGCCTCAGGTGATCCGGTGTTATGCCCAGGCGGCATGTAACTTTGAATGGAGTTCCAGGTCTTGGCAGCTCTCACGGAGAGGGCTGATTTGCTAAATGTACTTGTCCTTAATGGAACAGCCAAGTCACCCGGTACAACAGTTCTGGTGAACCTGGAGGTGAAAAAAATCGGAAAGTGGGGGTGGGGCTAGACTGGGAGGATTTTGAAGACCAGACTGGCATCGGTTAGTTTGATGATGCGGCGTGATTGGCTACTGCCTGCAGTCTGGAATGTTAAACGGCCACCACACCTACTGCCATTGACACCTTGGTTGGCCGACCCTTGCATATTGTCACCACCGGGCTGCAGCAGCCCACACACACACAATATCGTAGCCTAGGCTGCCTATAATAATGCGCAGACTGGGGCTGACGGTTTGGGTAGGCATAGCCTAGCCTGGCCTTATATACCCGCCGCTTATGATAACATACAAAAGTCAACATGTACTATTTGAAGTGCACGCTACCCTCCCCTGTCTCTTTAAATACAAAGCATCCTTCACAGCGGGTTAAGGGGCTACAGTAGGTCTTCTTAAACTCAAAAGACTCTGGCTGGTTTCAATCCGGGAAAATGGTAATTTCATATTGAACGTGTCTGGGATGGGACGGAATTCACTCAATTTGGACCATGTGATGAAAAAAAGAATCTCCGGGCGAAAGCGGGGCCAACAATGAGACTGTATCCTAAAAACCAGGAGGGCTTGGGATATGGCGGCGATAATACACACATCATTATGTGAGTATGGTTGGGTGTAATGCATTACAGCAATGTACTATACTGGATCTAATGGATTACAGGACTGCTTCGGCGCGGTATGCAGTGCACCACAGCTGTGCAACGGATAGAGTATAGTAATCCATTACAGAAATAGATCATATTATGTGATAGCAGTATCCCTGGAACCACTTAAAGGGGCAGTTCGCCCAAAAAAAAACACATTTCCCCTCCTTACCTGGAGCGTTATCTATCCGCCTGGATCGATTCGGTGTGATTCGCCTAGTTTTGGAGATGGTAAATGGTAAATGGCTGCTTTTTTATATAGCGATTTTATCCAAAGCGCTTTAGAAATTGTTACTCACATTTTACCCATTCACTCACACATTCACACACCGACGGCGGAGGCAACCATGTAAGGTGCCAACCTGCTCATCAGGAGCAGTGTCTTGCTCAAGGACACATCGACACTTTGCCCGGGAGGAGCGGGAATCGAACCGGGAACCTCCGGATTGCCAGACGACTGCTCTACCTCCAGAGCCACCGAGCCCTATGAGATCATAGAGATGTTAGCAGCCGCTCCAGTACAAAAGCGATGTGTAGTTCGGTAGAAATAGTTCCTACATTAAACTGCTCACAATAAGGTCTGTGGATTACCTTGAGTAACTGGGGTCATGATCTCTGCAAAAAAAATTATGTTTTGGAATATTCAAATGAGCCAAACAGTGAAGCTGTAAGAATTCAGAACGAGTCAATTTGTATTAAAATTAGGGATGCTCGATATTGGCTTTTTTACCGATACCGATATATCGATATTGTCCACCTCTTAATTTCCGATACCGATATCAACCGATACCGATATATGCAGGGTTTCCCCCCCCAAAAAACTGAATAATTTCAGGTAATTAACATTACATATGTCTTGTTGTGGAATTAACATAACATTATGCATACTTTTGACAATAAATAAAATCAGAATTTGTTCTTACTTGCTTGCCTGGGTAAATAAAGGTTATAGAAATGTAAAAAAAAATTAAGATTATTTTCTTTTTGAAAACCGATTCCGATATTTTCCGATATCACATTTGAATGCCAATATCGGCTGATAATATCGGTAGGCCGATAATATCAGACATCCCTAATTAAAATAGAACATAGTTTATTAATCTGTTTCCAATGATCAGTTCATCATCAGAGACACACAAGCGTCTGACCAGAAAGTGACAAAGAGCTCTTGGTCAGACATACGTTATTAAATACATAATCGACATGACGTACATAAGATAGCAACTTAAAAATAAAGATGAGAAGAATGAAAACACAAGACGGGTCTAGGGGCTTTGTTATGTCTTCACACACGAACTGGAGTCCAGGCCAAATGTCATATCTCCTCAACCTTGGTCGTTGCCATAAGAACACTGTTTTTTTTTAATCCACTTTTTCTCCCATTTTCCATATTTTTCTCCCATCCCAATTTCGTATCATCCAATTCAACCCTCCCCTGTCACGGACGCTGTTTCTTGCCTCCCACAAGCCGGCTGCAATGTGGACTAAGTCATACATAGCACAAGTCCCCTCCGGTACTTGAGGTAACAGCAGTCGCATCTTTTCACCTGCGCAGCTTGATCTCTCAGTGGCGAGGAGTAACGCGTGGGAGGCTCACGCTGCCCCCGACACTTCCTGATTCTACTGCGCAGGCGCACCAACCGACCTGTAGGAGTCGCTGTCCACAACGCCCGATCCCCACCCATCAGTTTCCCACCCCCTAATACGGCCAATGTGTATTAGTACGGACGACCAGCTAAACTGAAAGCAAATGTGGAGGCTGGGCTCGAACTGACGAGCCCAGCGTCTCCAGCATTTCGTGGCGAGCGCCTTGCCCACTACGCCACGTAGCCGCCCCCATAAGAACACTGTTAAGACTGTCGCCTAGTGTCTTTGCCTAGTCAAACTAGTTAAAGCTTTGTACAGAGAAAAATATGTATTTAACACAGAACTATATGACATGATAATATTTTCCTATCACAGAAAGAAAGAGTTTTTCAAATGTATATGTTTTATGCTTTGAGCGCCACACACTGAGTGCCATTCAGCTCTATTGTTTTGGAGATACAGTATCTAACTAAGCGAATTACACTGAAACAATCTGGATGAATAAATAGCACTCCAGATAAGAGGGGATTTGGGCTGAACTGTCTCTTTAACGTATACTATATTTTGATAATGATTAGATTAGATTAGATACAAATGTATTGTCATTATTATACAGTAGAACAAAAATACGTTTCTAACCAGAGTGCAAATGTAATAGTAAAGTGCAATAGCAATATACAATGTACAGGTGATTAAACTGGATATAAAATATATGAAGAGTACTACTACTAGTAATAGTGCTACACTGAGTATAGTGTTATAGTATTATTATGTACAGTGATAAAGGTATAAAGACATACTGGCCAGTGGTATAACTAGTAGGTAAGAGTAGGTAAGGGATATAGTATCTACATGTATGTAAAAAGGATTATATACAGGTATATTCAGACAGATATGTAAATATATATACGCTAAATAAAAATATATAATAAAAATAACACTTTTTAACACTACACCATACCTTTATCTATTTATTACAAAAATATTTGCACTACATCCATACCAAATTTTTGCATACATTTCTTTTTTTTTAGCATTTTGTACTTTAGGTTGTACTTTAGTTTCTATATTGTATCTTCTTTTAACTTTTTTACTGTATGAAGCACATTCTCAGGGGGCTTGTATAGAACCAAACATTTCACTGTAATGTAACGTCACAGTGACCAATCGCAGCCACTCTTATTGTCTGGGACCAAATACGGCCACGCCCCATTCCCAGTAAAAAGTGGGAATCTCTAGAATGGGTTTCGGGCGACGCTGTATACGGAAGTGACTCTCAAGGTGACGATTAGACAACACTTTCTGTTGTCAGTAGATGGCAGCATTGGTTTAAAATTAAAAGGTGAAAATGTTGAAAACTACATGAATACATTTCCCAAGATCCTTAGCACAGGTCACAGGTCACTGGGATGTGTCTATTCTTCGCCGTGATCTGAACAGCGGTAAACTATTACTGCGACCTCGGTATCGCGACCGCGAATGGTAAACTAATTATCTTAACAAAAGTGCGCTGGTAGCGTTACATATGTTGTCTAAAGGGGGACATATGGTACAATTTAAGATTTTAATGATAATCGGCATATAAAGGACAACATAAAGCATCGTTAATTTGTAAGAAACCTCAATGAAAACGGTAATATTCGTTATGAAAATGTGCTAGAATCCTATAAAAATGTGGACGCATTTGGTCTACGTTCCGTTACATGTACTTTATATGTGACAAATAAAACAAAACTTGAAAGTTGAGGGGATGATGGTGTTGGTGATGCTGAGCTAAAGTCGATGAACCACATTCTCACACGGGTGTTGCTCTCATCCAGGTGGGAGAGGGTGGAATGTAGTGCTGAGGAGATGGGGTCCTCCTCAGTGCTCCTGTTCTCACGGTGAATTGGTGCTCATCCAGTGAGGGTGAAAGGCCAGCTTTGAGGTGAGCCAGAACCAGCCTCTCCTCCAAGCACTTCATGATAATGGGGGTGAGTGCAACAGGGCGGAAGTCATTGAGGCTCGTGGCAGAGGAGTGTTTTTCGGCCCTGGTACAATGGAGGTGGTTTTAAAGCATGCATGCAGGGACAACTGCCTGGGCTTAGTGACAGGTTGAAGATGTCAGTTCAGACCTCGGCCAGCTGCTCAGAGCAGTTCCTGAGCACACGGCCGGGGATGCCATCAGGGCCAGCTGCCTTACGTGCATTAGTCCTGCCCAGTGCGGTACACACGTCGGTGGGGGAGAGAGGGAGGGGTTGGAGGTTAGCAGGGAGAGCAGCCGTGATGGGAGCCTCCTGGTTGTCCCTGTCAAAGCGGGCATACAAGTTGTTGAGCTTATCAGAAAGGGAGGCGTCAGTGGTTGGGAGGGAGTTGTTGGTGGGTTTATAGTCTGTGATGGATGGCCTAGATGTCCTGCCACATATGTCAGGGGTTGGAGTTGTTGAAGTTCTATATACAATATAAAATATACAAAAAGTGCAATCATAATAGAATTGTGTACAAACAATTAAAACCATTACATATTATCTCACAGACACGCACGCACGCACGCACGCACGCACGCACGCACGCACGCACGCACGCACGCACGCACGCACGCACGCACGCACGCACGCACGCACGCACGCACGCACGCACGCACGCACGCACACACACACACACACACACACACACACACACACACACACACACACACACACACATTCTTTATTCTGGAGGGCACAACAACAAGTGAATCCCTCAATGCACTTCTATGGGATCTCACTCACTAACACACTTATTTGAATGCATGCACAGATCAGGCACACATAGTCGTGCCGTGGGCCTGTATGGTTTTTATGCTTGTTTCATCCAACACCTGGATAATTGTATTTATTTAAAAAATGTTATATCCATTCACTCACACATTCACGGCGGAGGCAACCATGCAAGGTGACAACCTGCTCATTGGGAGCAGTTAGGGTCAAGTGTCTTGCTCAAAATAAGAAAATACAATAAAAAATGTTGTCCCTTTAAATGAACAGCAACAGCATCACAGCAGTGCCAAAAGCATGGTATACTGTGACCTCCTGGGTGAATTCTCAATTCTGATTGGCTGGAGGGGTGTTGATTAATTTCAGATAACTCTGTGGCTACAGTGGCCACAGAGTTTCTTTTTCTTTCAATGATGGACCCAAAACCAACAGCAGTTTAACCAGAACCAAGATGATAATGGACAGGAGTACAGAGAAACAATGAATGCATGACAAAACAAGACACAGGATAAACTGACGGTTCTTCAGAGCGCTGCAAGCGGCCATATAGCGGTTCTTCAGATCGCTGCGAGCGGCCATATAGCGGTTCTTCAGAGCGCTGCAAGCGGCCATATAGCGGTTCTTCAGAGCGCTGCACGCGGCAATATAGCGGTTCTTCAGAGCGTTGCAAGCAGCACTTCTGGGGGCCGAGTCATCGGCCAACTCTGAACGGGCACGCCTTCCGAAAGGCCGCATGCTTCAAATGGGCACGCCCGCCTGAGAACGCTGCAAGCAGCAATACTGGGAGCCAAGCAAGTCCACTACACTGATTGACTTATCTGTGTGAGGGCATGCATGAGGCAGACATACTGTAGCAAACAAACTACTTAATTAGTTTTACCCCAATTAAGTACAATACATGCATCCAAAGGTCATGTATCTATACATTTACACCACGGGGAACTGTGGAGATGGAACTGTTTAGAAAAACTAGAAAAAGCACTGCAGTGTGTGTACTACTCACTACAACAAGAAAGACACTGCAGTGTGTGTACTCACTACAACCAGAAAGACGCTGCAGTGTGTGTACTCACTACAACAAGAAAGACACTGCAGTGTGTGTACTACTCACTACAACCAGAAAGACACTGCAGTGTGTGTACTACTCACTACAACCAGAAAGACACTGCAGTGTGTGTACTACTCACTACAACAAGAACGACACTGCAGCGTGTGTACTACTCACTACAACCAGAAAGACACTGCAGTGTGTGTACTACTCACTACAACAAGAAAGACACTGCAGTGTGTGTACTCACTATACAAGAAAGACACAGCAGTGTGTGTACTACTCACTACAACCAGAAAGACACTGCAGTGTGTGTACTACTCACTACAACCAGAAAGACACAGCAGTGTGTGTACTCACTACAACCAGAAAGACACTGCAGTGTGTGTACTACTCACTACAACAAGAAAGACACTGCAGTGTGTGTACTACTCACTACAACCAGAAAGACACTGCAGTGTGTGTACTACTCACTACAACAAGAAAGACACTGCAGTGTGTGTACTACTCACTACAACCAGAAAGACACTGCAGTGTGTGTACTCACTACAACAAGAAAGACACTGCAGTGTGTGTACTACTCACTACAACAAGAAAGACACTGCAGTGTGTGTACTCACTACAACAAGAAAGACACAGCAGTGTGTGTACTACTCACTACAACAAGAAAGACACTGCAGTGTGTGTACTCACTACAACAAGAAAGACACAGCAGTGTGTGTACTACTCACTACAACAAGAAAGACACTGCAGTGTGTGTACTCACTACAACAAGAAAGACACTGCAGTGTGTGTACTCACTACAACAAGAAAGACACTGCAGTGTGTGTACTCACTACAACAAGAAAGACACTGCAGTGTGTGTACTACTCACTACAACAAGAAAGACACTGCAGTGTGTGTACTCACTACAACAAGAAAGACACTGCAGTGTGTGTACTCACTACAACAAGAAAGACACTGCAGTGTGTGTACTCACTACAACAAGAAAGACACTGCAGTGTGTGTACTACTCACTACAACAAGAAAGACACTGCAGTGTGTGTACTACTCACTACAACAAGAAAGACACTGCAGTGTGTGTACTCACTACAACAAGAAAGACACTGCAGTGTGTGTACTCACTACAACAAGAAAGACACTGCAGTGTGTGTACTCACTACAACAAGAAAGACACTGCAGTGTGTGTACTACTCACTACAACAAGAAAGACACTGCAGTGTGTGTACTCACTACAACAAGAAAGACACTGCAGTGTGTGTACTCACTACAACAAGAAAGACACTGCAGTGTGTGTACTCACTACAACAAGAAAGACACTGCAGTGTGTGTACTACTCACTACAACAAGAAAGACACTGCAGTGTGTGTACTCACTACAACAAGAAAGACACTGCAGTGTGTGTACTCACTACAACAAGAAAGACACTGCAGTGTGTGTACTCACTACAACAAGAAAGACACTGCAGTGTGTGTACTCACTACAACAAGAAAGACACAGCAGTGTGTGTACTCACTACAACAAGAAAGACACTGCAGTGTGTGTGTACTCACTACAACAAGAACGACACTGCAGTGTGTGTACTACTCACTACAACAAGAAAGACACTGCAGTGTGTGTACTCACTACAACAAGAAACACACTGCAGTGTGTGTACTCACTACAACAAGAAAGACACAACAGTGTGTGTACTCACTACAACAAGAAAGACACTGCAGTGTGTGTACTCACTACGACCAGAAAAGGGTGGACAGGAGGGGGCGACTGGGTAGCGCAGCGGACTAAGCACTCGCCTACCACCGCAGAGACTCTGGGTTCGCATCCAGCTGTCAGCGGTACCTCCGGCTTGGTCAGTCGTCCCCACTAACACAATTGGCAGTGTTAGCGGGTGGGAAGCCAGTGGGGTATATGTATCCTGGTCTCGTCTATTCGAAAGGCAACCGGTTCATGCGTTTTGCGAATCTGATTGGCCACTGACGTTTCTGGTCATGTGACATGTGCGCCCAATCGCGTGACGCGCCCATTTCCGCCTCGACCAGCAGCAAACTTCCTAACGCCTAGTGTATCACTGGTTAAGCTTAGGCGACTCTTTCGAAGTTGGTTAAGGTTAGAGTTTTGAATCAGGGCTGGCGTTCTATCGTCACGCTCTAAGACAAACTCTAACCTAACCAACTTCGAAAGAGTGCCTAAGCTTAACCGGCAAAAGAACTTGCCGTCACACGATTGGTGCGCCCAGAAACAGCAGTGGCCAATCAGAGCGCAAAACGCGAACGCGGAAGCATGAACCGGAAGCCTTTCTGGTCGTTGTAAACAGCGACTCCTACTGGTTCGGTCGGGGCGCCTGTTCAGCAGGGAAGGGATCTGGGGGAGATTGTGTGATCCTCCCACGCGTTACACTCCCCCGGTGAGAGTCCTCGCTGTCAGGTGAAAAGAAGCGGCTGGCTGACTCCACATGTATCGGAGGAAGACATGTGGTAGACTTCTCCCTCCCCAGGCCGACAAGTAGGGGGCAAACGCGTGCAACGACCAGGAAGGGAATTGGCATAACGACTCAATTGGGATGGGAGAAAAATACGGAAAAAAGGGGGAGAAAAAGTAGATCAAAAGTGTGTGTGTGTGTGTGTGAATACAGTACACGGGAAATGCACTTAACAAGCCAATGTGTAACATTACATTTTAAAGCGCTTCTGATTCTAATTAAAGCATCAGCCACGGTCTCTGTTTACACAGTGAATGGATTGTATTGAAAGTGTTCGAGGCCCCGACCGTGTCATGTGGCAGATTTGCGCTAGAGCAAAGGCACACACACACACACGCACACGCACACGCACGCACACGCACACACACGCACACACACACACACACACACACGCACGCACGCACGCACACACACACACACACACACACACACACACACACACGCACACACACACACACACACACAGGCACACACACACACACAGGGTTTTTGAGTTTATTCTGGGGGCACAAAACAAGTGAATCCCTCAATGCACTTCTATGGGATCTGTGCGTTCCTGTGATTTCATCCCTGCCATCTGCGGGCTGGTGCTGAAGTGAAGTGGGCGCCGCTCGCCGTGCATTCCGCATCCGTTCCGCTTGTGTTTCAGCTGTGAGAGACAGGCTAATATAAACCAAAGAGATAGTATGAAAGACAGACAGGATAATAGATACCAGCAGTATCTGCCCCATCCATCTCTGTCCTGTTAGAACCCAGCTGCTGTACATCACGCTCCGACAAGCCTGTCCAACTCTGCCGGTGAGGAGCTAGAGATAATGTATACATACTGTATGTATGCACAGCCGATACTCTAGTGCAATTGTTGTCGGAGGGGCTGTTTGTGTTTGTGAGTGTGTGTGACTGTGGGGCGACCTTTGGGGGGTGAGAGTGTTAGGATGTGTTGTGTGTGTGAGAGGGAGAGAGGGAGAGAGGGAGAGAGAGAGAGGGAGAGAAAGAGGGAGAGAGGGAGAAAGAGAGAGAGGGAGAGAGAGAGGGAGAGAGATTGGGAGAGATTGGGAGAGAGGGAGAGAGGGAGAGAGAGAGGGAGAGAGAGGGAGAGAGAGAGGGAGAGAGAGGGAGAGAGGGAGAGAGAGAGAGAGAGAGAGAGAGAGAGAGAGAGAGAGAGAGAGAGAGAGAGAGAGAGGGAGAGAGGGAGAGAGAGAGAGAGAGAGAGACCGCAAAGAGGCATACTATATATCTCCATAATTCTAAAGCTGGGATTGTACATGGAAGTCAACTTTAATAATACAATGTTGAGGAGTTTATTTTGGCTTCAAAAGAAATGAATAACATTTGCATCAGGCATTGTGGTTATTGATATGATTGATCGACTCAATATATTCTCCATGCCATGCACAGATGGCCTGCACATATAGGGGGTTTATTATTAGATGCCATCAATCAAAAAGTATGGATTTTGAAACCCAGCAAGGGTTTTCAGAGGAACAATGTAGTGTTATTCACGTTCTTAACCCTTTCACTGCTGCGCTACCGAACGGTTAACCCTTTTCACCGCGACAATAAACAGAAGGTTAACCCTTTCACTGCCACACGACAGCCGGTTAACCCCTTCACTACCACACAACAGAAGGTTAACCCTTTACTATCACACAACCGACGGTCGTTAACCTTCTGTCGTGTGGCAGTGAAAGGGTTAAAGGGATCAGTCCTTCCAAAAAACACACAAAGCATTATTTTGATTTTTGAGATACTGGGTGCAGAAAATGCTAGCATGCAGTTAGCATTAGGCCTACTGTCAAAGATGTGGGCATGAAGTGTGGAACTTTTCACACGCTTCACATGCCCCAGTGACCTCCAATAGCACTACCTAAACAAAACCTTTTCTGCAAAATGGAATGAAAGGAGACAGCTGGTGGCCTAAATAAATGTTAGGGAATCGCGCACGTGGCCAGAATGTTGCTTGTTTGATTCTCAAACCAGGATTCTGCGCAAGGAAAGTGAATGAATAACACTCTCCCCTTCCCTCGAGCACCCACCGTTGAAGTGCCCTCCAGCAAGGCACTTAATAATCCTCGCTCGGTGGCGACAGCAGAAGACGGTGGTTGGTTGGTACGGGGCAGCTCCCAGGTGTGAAGGTGTGTGACTGTGTGAGTGTAAAAAAAAAAACATCCATACTCTGCAAAAAAAAGGACTCCCAGTTTGTTATCATTCAGCTACTTAAACATGTCAACTGTTCCTAATGTGTTCAGGCTGGGATCCAAATTGTGTAGAGGAATATTGCCCTGAGGCTCATCAAAACATAGGCCTTGCCCGCCGGCGCCGTGAAACCATTTTGGGTCGTGCACCATGGTTTAAGAAACACAGCAATGGGAGTATGAAACACTCTGAGGTAAACAAGAATAATGGGTATAAAAGTGAACAGTATTGACTTATGTTCAGATGTGATGATAAGAGGCCCATCAATCAAAACATATTGAATTGGAAAGGCAATACATTTCTTGTGGGAGTGGTCGAATTGGCTTTCAGTTGAACAATCTTTAGGCCAAAACGTTGTACTCTATCAATGCCCGGTGTCCTTACAGACAAACCTCAGCCTCCAAAAGACTCTTAAAAACATTCTCATGGCCTGTTATGTATTTTGGACATTTTACAATATTAGCCATGAAACATTTTCGACTCCTGTGAGACACAATCGCCTGTCCGTTACGGCAAAAGAACAAACGTGTAGACGGGTATCTTCCAGACGGTGAATACATTCCATCATCCATCTTGGCTTGTTTTCTAACCAGCTGCTTTGAACTCTCAGAGGTCGGAGCTGTTTTGTGGTATTTTAGGTTTGCCTGGTCAACTTTTTTAAAACTGCTTGTAAAACCCCAACCCTGTATTGTACAATGAAGTGATATACATCTTTATTTTCACAACAAGCTGGGCTATCAGAATATATGATTCAGTCAGATCAAGGTATACATGCATTATACCACTATATATAAATATATATACGTTTTTTTGTTGTTGAAAAGAACATAAGAACACAATAAAGAACTAGATCTGGTCTCCAAAGATGTCTTCTATCAAGACTTAGGAATCAGGGAGGGAAACAAGTAAAGTCCTCCTAACTTATATGCCATAGAAGTCGGTTCGTTTTTCAATCTGTATTCTCAGGAGGCTCATACAGAACAAAGCATTTCATTGTAATCTATATGTACTTTATACGTGACAAATAAAACAAAACTTTAAATATTAGATCACATAGACTCAGATAGAGACTGACACACACACAGGCTATGTTTTACATACAAAATAACCCCACCATTACATTTACATGTACAACCACCACACCCAAAGTCCAGCCCATTGTATAGGTTGAGTACCTCCACCCCCATATATTCCAATATCCCCCAAAATGCAAAACCAGTGACAACATTAATAACAACAAGAGTAAAAATATTGACGATTGATTATGACATCACATCCTGTCATTCTTTGTTGATGGTCAAATTTCATATATATGCAGCAATCAAATGTTGAAATGTATAAAAACAGCTATATATACATGTAATATCACTGTGCTTTTTACGTGCACCTTACAAAAGCACTGGACAAAAGTGTACATTTAGCAAATAATAAAACGCTGTCTATTGGCTGAGCAGCCTGGCATTCGTGTGACATCATGTCCGTTATCAACCAGGAAATAGCTAACGGCTAATAGTTGTTCTCGTCGACATTTATACTCAAAAGTCAAAGTGTCGCCAACGCTTCGCGGAGGGTGTCACCAGTACCAGCGCAAGCCTACTGGCGTGCACCTCTCCCACGATGAAACTCACACGCGCTGTGATTGGCCCACATGCCTCGAGGGTCGATCACAGTACATTTCTGCTTTCACCTTGCTCTCGTGCTGATGAGGGATTCGAAAAAAGGTTTGAGTGGGAACTATAAAGGCCGGAACCCCTTGCCACTGACGTCTAAATCGGCCTTTAAGGTTCCTCCCCCTCGGTATTCTGTTTGTTTGTCCAAGCACACATGAAGCCCATCATAATCAGCCCAAAGGCCTTCCTTACCACCTTAAAAGCCCTGTAAAGACTCATTACCGCCTTAAATAGAACTGTTAGAACATCATCAGTGAGAAGGTCTGCTGAACAGGTTCTGGTTTGGAACACCCAAGGCATTGTGGGATTGTTTATTGTTGTATCCCTTTACCCCAGTCGATTGAAGTGAAATGTCTGTCAGATGAGTGAATTTAGAAGACCGACAACATGTGCCAAGCATGGGGAAACTAGTCCAAAGAAATAAAGTTTCATTAGATGATAATAAACTCAAAAGCAGAAAGCCTCATCAGAGTACAAGTTACGTGGAATTAAGTGGCTTGATCTATCTTTTAAAATGTATTTGCCTATAGTCTCAAGAGGCTGTTGACTAAAGACGATAGTCTTTTTGACAATTGAGCTGATATGATCGCATTCATTGTTGCTATTGCTAAGCCAATGTAGAGCTAAACTTCATACCTACTTGTTAGGGCTGGATGATTCTCTCTCTCTCTCTCTCTCTCTCTCTCTCTCTCTCTCTCTCTCTCTCTCTCTCTCTCTCTCTCTCTCTCTCTCTCTCTCTCTCTCTCTCTCTCTCTCTCTCTCTGCTCTCTCTCTCTCTCTCTCTCTCTCTCTCTCTCTCTCTCTCTCTCTCTCTCTCTCTCTCTCTCTCTCCTGTTCACTGTACTCTGTGTACCTGTACTTGTACTTGAGATGTAAAGGTTTTAACTGAATGTGTCAGTTGATTGGACGCTCAAGAAAAGAGGGTTTGAGATAGTTTAATTGTTTTCTCCTTCCTCCATTGGATAGAAGAGGCATGGTGCCCATAGCGCAACCTGGTGCTATTATCTTTGGCTGTATTTTATACCACTGCCAGTAGGGGGAAACATGAACATGACATTGAACCCGGCATCGGAGTCGAAAACACACTTGTTTTCAACCCAAAAATATGTATACAAGTCCAGTTTTGTTCCCATGTTGATCTAAGATCTCCTTGGTGAAAAAAAAAAGCTGATGCTTGATATTCCCTCTCTTATCAGACATCTGCACAAAGTGCATTCATCGGCGGCCGCTGTTTGCTGTCTCAGCTAAACAAAAGTCCTTTGACTCTTGGCTAAACAACTGTGTGCATTAGAGGACACAACAAACTTTCTTCTCAATAAACAGTCCAGTGGGCTGGATGGCAGCAAAAAACAGGGGTATCAGCCTGTTGATAGTATTGCACAATAGCCCGACCACAAGCACAATTTCTGTTCCTCACATTCACCCATTCACTCACACACTGATGGCGGAGGAAACCATGCAAGGTGCCAACCTGCACATCGGGAGCAATTGGGGGTTAAGTGTCTTGCTCAAGGAGACATCACCACGCTGGCCCAGGAGGAGCCGGAATCGAACCTGGAACCTTCCGACCGCTCTACCTCCTGAGCCACTGTCGCCCCCATATAACTCTGTATGATAGCATGTACAATAATGCTGTATATACCATACATATAATTTATTCTTACTATATATATATATATATATCCACATCTGTCTGTACATACCTGCACATAATCCTTTTACATATCTGTAGATACTATATCTATATCTGTAAATATCCCTTACCTACTCTTAATAGTTACGCTGCTGGCCAGTATGACTACTATACTGTCTTTATATATCACTGTACATATTAATATTACAACTCTGTACATAAATCTGATTAGCCCTACACTTAGTACATTTGCACTCTGGTTGGATGCCAAACTTTTCGTTGTACTGTAGTTGTGCTGTATAATGACAATACATTTGAATCTATTCTAATCTGATCTTTTCAGACATGTTTTAGACAGCAGTCTCTGCTTTAATAGTTTGCATCATCGAGCTGAACCAAGCTGCTGAACTATGGAAGACTGGCACCCTGAGGCTGTGACCGCTCCTACCAAGTGTCATGGAGAGGGACCCTGTCGGCCACCCGGCCCCCTGCGGACGGGTGTCCCCCAGGGCTCGGTCCTAGGACCCCTTCTCTTCTCCCTCTACACTAAATCACTGGGTAACATTATCACGTCTCATGGCTTCTCGTATCATTGTTATGCCGATGATACTCAACTCTTCCTCTCCTTCCCTCCCTCAGATATCCACGTCTCTGAGCGGATCTCGGCCTGTCTGTCCGACATCTCCGCCTGGATGATGACCAACCACCTCAAACTGAACCTAAGCTAAACAGAATTGCTCCACCTGCTGGCCAAATCCTCCCCCCTGACGACCTTTCCATCACAGTCGAGAATGCAGCTGTGACCGCATCCCCGACCGCTAAGAACCTTGGTGTTGTCCTCGACGACCAGTTGAACTTCTCTGCTCACATTGCAGCGACAACCAGAACCTGCAGATTCTTCCTGAGCAACGTTAGAAGGATCCGCCCCTTCCTGACAAAAGAAGCCACCCAACTCCTCGTCCAATCAACAGTCATCTCCCACCTCGACTACTGCAACGCACTGCTCGCTGACCTCCCGGCCACTCCCACCAAGCCTCTTCAACCCATTCAGAACGCAGCGGCCCGCTTGATCTCAAACCTACCGAAGTCAGCCCATGTCACCCCACTTCTTAGGGACCTGCACTGGCTCCCCATTGCTGCACGAATCCGCTTCAAGGCCCTCGACCTAGCATACCGTGCGGCAAAGGGAACCGCTCCTGCCTACCTCCGGTCAATGGTCTCTAACTACACACCCTCAAGACCCCTACGCTCTGCATCTTTTGGCCGCCTCAGACCTACTCCTATCCAAGCTATGGGAGGGTCATCAAAGAGAAGTCACCTATTCTCAGCCCTTGCCCCACAATGGTGGAATGAACTACCCACCCCAGTTAGGACAGCCAAAACCAGTCCAATCTTTCGCCGTCGACTAAAGACGCACTTCTTCAACCATTATCTGGAAGAAAAAAATAATAATAATCATAAAAATCGAACCCTAACTAACCTTACTGTCATGCACTTGTCCTAATAAACTAACCTACACTGTAGCACTCAACACTTTTATGAACATTGTTACTCAGCTGATGTTGAAGTTGTGCCCTTCCTGATGACTTGTCGTACAGAACTTGTAAGTCGCTTTGGATAAAAGCATCAGCTAAATGACTAAATGTAAATGTGAGCGGTAACAGCACCTTGTTTAAACATGGAGGAGAGGAGGAAAACAAACATTTCTTTCTTTCAAGCAAGATCATTTTGGGACCTGCTTTTTCGCTTGCTTATCAACTTTTACGGATTCCGTGGCAGTGGTCGTGCCCGACCAGAAGACCTATATAGACCACCACAACACTTCC
>NC_140176.1:15581317-15616317 GCF_963971535.1 Notolepis coatsorum
CACCAGAGCACTGTACCTGCTGCTCCTCTCCGTCTCTCCCTCTCACCACACCAGAGCACTGTACCTGCTGCTCCTCTCCGTCTCCCTCTCACCACACCAGAGCACTGTACCTGCTGCTCCTCTCCGTCTCTCCCTCTCACCACACCAGAGCACTGTACCTGCTGCTCCTCTCCGTCTCTCCCTCTCACCACACCAGAGCACTGTACCTGCTGCTCCTCTCCGTCTCCCTCTCACCACACCAGAGCACTGTACCTGCTGCTCCTCTCCGTCTCTCCCTCTCACCACACCAGAGCACTGTACCTGCTGCTCCTCTCCGTCTCTCCCTCTCACCACACCAGAGCACTGTACCTGCTGCTCCTCTCCGTCTCCCTCTCACCACACCAGAGCGCAGTCCAGCACCGGTGTGGGAAGGCAGCGTTCCCCACTGTGCCGAGTCTTGTAATGAGCTTCTATGAAGACAACCCCAGTCATCCCCCCCCCCCTATAGCTTTGATCCATCCATCTTTCCTTCCTATCCTCATCCTACCCGAATTCCTTCCTTTCCCACCTTTCAATTATGTCCCCAGAGATGTCACATTCCTTTGACCCCCACCCATTACATTGTATAAAGATGGTTCAAGATCCAGTGAGGATCGTCTCTGGTTCCGGGTGTCGTAGCTAAACACTACGTTGAGAGTCATCCAGACTAACTCTGACTACTTTGTATTGATACTTTGAGTTAATACATCGTATTAACCAGGTCTCTTTTGACTGAGTAAGTTATTAGCTTCGGCTATTTTCCAACAAATTCAAAATCAAAGACTATTGAACTTTTTTCTAGTTTACTTTCTGCCCTGTTGGCAGTCGCTTTTGTTATTTTATTCTTCCATTACCGGCTGTATTTTAAAGGTTTTTCCTATATAAAGACAAAGGACACTGTTCCGGTCTCTGGGGTCATTCTCTGAACTTGGGTCCAAATATTTAACTGGTTTCAAAAATAACAGAAATCCCTTTAAAAAAAATATCCCCGAATGACATTCTGAGTTTAAAATATCCAATATTCCCCTTCTTGTTATATGCACTGGTATGACTCTGGGAAAAAAGTGTATTTCTGCCTTTGACTCCGTCGCCACAGTGAACTGGTCACCTTAACACATTATGTGAACAGGCGGGCACACTTTTCAGAAAACACCAGAAAATTGCATACACAAAGTAATGCCATTTATTATACTTTATACTTACAGCACATGCATGAGTCTGGTCTCTTGAAAGGAAACATTCTGAATTGTCATCCGTAACAGGAAGAATCACTGAGTGCTACTGTAAGAGTTAGAAACACTGAGGTTCTTTTTTTTTTTGCTTCCGTTTGAATTATCTTGCAAACAGAGGCCTCTTAGAGGTTCCAGCTGAAAGGTATGACCTGGAAAAGGGTCCATAGCCTGAAGCCTTATCTAGTACAGGTTGATAATACCACAGAAAATGAGTGTTGTACAGAACTTTTTCTAATGGTATGTCTAGGCGCTTTTCCAAAATGACCATTTGGAGACCCTACTTTACATCTCCAAACGCTAGAACGCTAGAAGTGAAGCATAAACAATATGCAGCAATTTTTCATTGAAAAACTTAATTTGTACTTGGTCTATATTCTTTTTACTGTATGGAATTTTTTTTATTTTTATAATAAATAGTTTTTGTAAATGAAGCACAATCTCAGGAGGGTCATTACAGAACCAAGCATTTCACTGTAATGTACATGTACCTTGTGTGACAAATAAAACGTCAGAAAACCAGTTTTTTATTGAACATCTAGCATAGAATATGTACAATTACCAAAACATCATAATTCATCATTTTATTTATTAGTACATGGAATTGTTACAGTCCAACAGTACATATAGTCCACTTAATCCTCTAAATTCCATGGCAGAAGGAACCGGAAGAAGAACATTCTTACTGTACCTGCCCCTACACACATACAGTACACCGATAGACTAAGTGCATTCATCATCATAACATGTGTAAGATAATGCCCTCAGTTATATTTGTCCTACAATAAATATAGTTACAATATATAATCCAATAATCTATAAAAACATGCAAGATAAGATAATGCCCTCAGTTATATTTTCCCTACAATATATATATAATCCAATAATCTAAACCAATATATAATACAAAAAATAAATGCTAAATATATGCTCTGATGAAGTATACACATAAGTTGCGGTATGCAGGTATCTATTGTCCTTTTAGTTGGGAGTCAGCTACTAGGTTGAGCTAACACTCAACACAATATATGTACAGTATACACATCAGTGAACTTGGGTCTCCAAATGGCTATTCACCAGTTCCTTGCAGCATGCCAGTCCTCATGGCAGTTGGTACGTCACACGAGGGACACTTTACAGGTGTCTTGGCGTGACAATGCCTGCACTTCAGCCGCCCTACTGTGCCGTCCCCACTGATGTACGCCGGCCGGTGATGTGCTCTGGGCGGACCAGGTACAGCAGACCCAGGCCTGGGGGTGGCAAGAGACCCCGCCTCTCTCAGCTCCATGGCGAGGGTCTCCCTGAACGCCTTCTGGTGCATCGGCACAACTCCTCGACCTATTTCCAGGTTCTTGTTCCATAAAGTGGAAAAAGGTATTGTACCACTTCCGGGTCTTGTGGAGGACCTTATAATACCCGATGAGGTCCACTTCGCCCATACACCTGTGTGAATTTTTATAATTTTTTTTAAAATAAAACACATTGTTTTTGAGAAAAATATACCAAAACATAAATATATCAAACAAATCATTACATTCAGATTCCTTTATTGTCACATATTTCGAGTGCCTTACAGCAAAGAGAGTGAAATTCAATTTGTTGTGGTCCATCGAACATAGCAGCTTCCAATAATATAAATACAATATGCATAGAAGAATAAAAGATAAGAGTAAAAATAAAGATGACTATATACAGTTCTAAAAAGTGTGCAGCCATCTCAAAGGGCATTACACATATTATGTGTAATGCCCTTTGAGATGGCTGCACACTTTTTAGAACTGTATATAGTCATCTTTATTTTTACTCTTATCTTTAACTGTTGAATATATAGTATGTACCGGTTGTACTCAGTCACTGCCGGTAGAACTGGGATGTCCTTCCTCTCCCACTGCCCATCTGGACTTGATCCTCCTCTGGATCGTGTCACCAGCATGGACATGGAGGGTGGAGCACATGTGGACATCCCTCGTGTCCTTCCACTGGACAAAGAGAAGGGAGTCCTTGCGGATCCATTGGCTGTTGCCACAGGGAGCCTTGCTCTCCAAAACTGTTGGTTTTGGGGAAACCAATCCCGTTTGTGCGTATAGTTCCACACACACCCAGATTCTCATCTCAAGGAGGTCCCGGAACAGGGTGGCCTTGTGTAGAAGTTATCTACAAAAACCAGTGCCAAGCAATCATGTGTCGATTAGCTCCATCACCGGTCCCTCCCTGGAGCTTTCCCTCATATATTGTTGGACAGCGGCACGGTGGTGTGGTGGTTAACACTGTCGCCTCACAGCAAGAAGGTCCAGGGTTCGATTCCCGCTTGGGGACCAGGTTTCCATGATCCCAGGTACCCAGGTGGGGTATCTCCCAGGCCTTTCTGTGTGGAGTTTGCATGTTCTCCCTGTGCTCGCAAGGGTTTCCCCCCCGATAAGATAAACCCAATGGAAAAACATGCACAACAACAGATCGCTAACGCTGTGGCGTCCTTGACGAAGACGGGCAGGAGCACTTGGATTGGTCCCCTGGCGCGGCCCTCGCCGACGCCTGTCTGCTCCCAGCTGCCCTTGGGGGGAAGGACGACGGGATGGGTTAATCGCAGAGATGAATCGCATCTGCGATCCTACAAAGAACAATGCATGCGTGTGTGTTCCGGTGTGTGTGTGTGTAACCGTGTGTGCTAACCGCTAAACATTGAGGATAGTTGCATGCCAATTAAAGACCTCTGAACAGGTCCTGCATTATTATTATTATTATTATATTATTATATATTCTGTTTGCGACATACATGCTTTGGAGGCCACCATTCGCTCATCAATGGAAATGTTCTGGTCAGGGTGAAAATTCCTCCTACATGCATCCCTCATATAGTGGTTTTATTTGACAGACGATCGGAGGCCGGCGTGCCCCTCGCCTGCACATTTGCAGCAGCGTCTGCCAAACTATTGAGATGAAGGCACCTGCATATCTTGAGGAACTTATTCTACCCCGATATTACCTTCACGGGGAACGGCAATCTTCACAGCTCACCCCCTCGCCAGTAATCAAAGCACTTCACTCTACTCATGTAAATGACCATTGACAAGAACGAATAAAATGTCCTGCAAAGTTATGTCAGCCCAGGGTTTGGAGGGTGTGTGTGGAACCATAGGCATTAGTGTTGTGAAGTATTGTCTTCAAAATGGAATCCATTAAATCGCTGGAAGAGCTGTACAGGGCTGTACATGCAGCTGTAAGCACGACCCGACCCGGGGTCCTGGTGGATTGGTCGGCTGTGTTGGAATTATGTCTGGATCACAGACATCATTCCACCTCTCTCCAGGCACGTCAGTTGACGTGTACGTGGTCTCTTCCTCTCCCTCGTGGCCTGGGAGCAGAACCCCTCTGGGAGCGGACGTCCTCCTCCGGCTCAGTGTCCGTCTCTTCCACTCGTGGCTGCTTGGCAGGCGCCCGATCTACATCATCTGGCCTATTATATGAAAATAAAGTTAGTTAGTTCACAGCTTTTCCTTCTTTTGTTTACAAAATAAAAGCTTGATCCAGCTACCCTACTCCACTCTAGACAGACAAAGCCTCACCCCCACCCCAAACTAACAAAATAAATATATTAAGCTGTAGCCCTATTTTCAGAAATCTTGCCTAAAGGTACATGCCTAAGTAAATGGAAGATTGCTCCACTTCTACAAGGTCAATTTGCATGTTCTTGGTATCTATGAATATCTAGGGACCTGGGGGTATGTATTCAGTGTCAGAAATATTGTGTCCATTACTAGGCTTGAGTAAATTGTAATACGAATATAAATTATGATTTTATTTTGCATCTGTGCCGGTGAATAACGCCGTGAAAACATTGAGGTTCTGATTTCGCTCACTGAGCTCATTCAGCACCTTCTTGAGATCAAGTGTACAAAAAATCTAAACAAATGAATAAAGGGAAGATGATTAAGGGGAGACCACCCCCCTAGATAGGGAAAACAAATAATAAAGGATGAAATCATTTGCAAACATCTTAATTGTTTAGAATAGTAAAAAAAAAAAAAAAAAACATATTACAATTTTTTTGGTCGCACAATTGTATTACCCAAAAAGGGGCGTGGTCTATACAAAATGGCCCTTTTTGCATGTTACCCCAAACAAAATGTATGGATGATACAGATATTTTCTCATGGGTTTTCATGTTACTACATTAAAAACCAAACTTTTTGTTAGAGAATTTTTTGATATGCCACCAGAACAGGAATTTATGACCTTTTATGACCCCCTAGTCATAAAAAAAATCAAATTTTTGCATCAATCTTTTGTATAAAATGTTCAAAAAATCTGGATGAGTGATGTATTAAAAAATCCTCTAACAGAAAGTTGTGGTATTTGGATAGGAGGAAACATGGCCAGTTTGGTTTGTGGAGGTACTAGAGCAGGGGTGGCCAACCCGCGGCTCTTTGCCCGTCAATGTGCGGCTCTTCCATCCATACATTTTTTTTTTTTTTTTTTGTCACTCATTCCATAAGGACGTAGAATAAACTTTATTTTTTTTTAATGTCCATTTGCATGTTCTTGGTATCTGAATCTAGGGACATATATGGATCAGTGTCAGAAATAGTGTGTCTGTTACTAGGTTTGAGTAAATTGTAATGAACCAAAGGAGAATATAAATTCTATTTAAATTTTTTTTTATCTTTGACTGTGAATAACACCATGCTAAAATTGACCAGACCTGGGCCCTCATTCATCAACGTTGCGTACGCACAGATATGTGCTTAACCCATGCGTACGACCATATCTAAGCAAAGTGTGAGATTTGAACGTGAACTTGAGTTTGTGCTTATGTCTACGCACAGCTCAGAGCATGCATAGCTGACGCCCTGTGGTAGAATATGGGGACTGCAGACGGACGGCATAGCTCTCATCAGTTCCATGCATTAGTTTCAACGTGGAAATAAGCTTGACTGACGTGTTCTGTATGACCCCCGTAATTCATTATAGTTCATTGTGAAATAGCGATAGTAGTGTAATTATTGTCAAACCCTAAATAGCATTGATTTCCGAATGAATGCAGGATTGTTAACGTTGCATTTGGCCGATAAGTTGTTGGCTGATAAGGAACGCATGACTCAGCTGGCCTAATCTTATTTAATTAAATTGTAATGTTATTATATCTGTCATCAAAATATCACTTAAATGCAGGTGATCACGGTTATCCACTGAGGCCATGCATGGCTAGAATCGTCCCTGACCAACAACGACCCAATTGGAGCGCAGATTGAAAGAAAATCAATCAAGAGTTTCAATATACCCAGGTGGTATGACCCGTAATTAAATTAGCGACATGAGTGTAATCGTCTGCAAACCCTATAAATTACATTTGGAACATGGATTTCAGAATGTATGCAGCATGGATAACGCAGTCCTTGCAGTATTGGATGACTTGGCAGTGGGACATGGTGCGCTCTGCAGGGAGTGAGTCTTCAGGGACAGGGCACACCTGTTTGCCGAGAGCACAGAGTGGCTCATGAGCAGATTCCGCTTCCCCAGGGAAATCCTGCTCGACCTGTGCCAGAATCTGGGACCCATATTGGAGCACCAAACAAGGCGCACACATGCCATCCCCGTCCACCTCCAAGTCCTCTCCACCCTGGGATTCTTGGCCACCGGGACGTTTCAGCGGGAGATCGCAGATCGCTCTGGCATCTCCCAACCCTCACTCAGCACGATCATGCCCACAGTGTTGGATGCCATCATGTCCCTAATCCCCGACGACATCAAATTCCCATACGCACACGCACAGCAGGTCGAGGTCAAGAGGGCTTTCCACGACATCGCCGGTTTCCCCAACATAATTGGAGCAATAGACTGCACACACATAGCCATGAATTCAATTATGTAAACAGGAAGGGGTTCCACTCGGTAAATGTCCAAGTGATCTGCGATGCCCGTTTGGCACTCCAAAATGTCGTTGCCCGGTGGCCAGGAGGAACCCACGACTCGTTTATGGTGCAGAACAGCTCTGTGGGCATTAGTCTCCAGGGTGGGGCTGTTGAAGACGGGTGGCTTATTGGCGAGTGTTACACATTTAGTAATGTTATTACTGGTATCTGTAATTAAATTATATCTCTTTAATGTAGGTAGGGGATCGTGGCTATCCACTGAAGCCATGGCTGATGACGCCGCTGACTAACCCCACCACCCAACAGGAGCGCACCTATAACCGGGCGCACGCACGCACAAGAGTCACCGTGGAGCGTGCAATTGGTCTCCTGAAGGGTCGATTGCTCTGCCTGTCTGGCACAGGGGGCACACTGCAGTACCGGCCTGAAAAGGTTTGCAACATCATCGTGGCCTGCAGTGTGCTCCATAACATGGCCATCAGGCATGGCATCCCGCTGCTAAACCCAGAAATACCTGACTACCCCATGCCAGACGTGGAACAGCCACCTGCAAACGCCACTGGAATGCAGACAAGAGCTAGGATCATCGAGCAGTTTTAAGTAAGTCTACCCCATGCACTGTAAGAACTGAGATTGGGGTTAATTCATATTAATTAATAATCATTAGTAACCTATACATTAAAAAAAATACTGCCGTTTGAAATCGAACCATTTTTTAATTGCATTAATTAGTTGAATAAAAGTAGCCGACCAAAGTGACCAGATGACACTCAGTTTACCGTGCATGCAGGGTATCAATCGAACTTTAAAAGAACGGAACGAAAAAAGGCATTCATTCAGCTAATAATTATTTAATAATAATAACTTTATTTGTATAGCACTTTCATACAGGTTGCAGTTCAAAGTGCTTCACAACAGTAAAAAATACAAGCATAAAAAAGATAGACAGGTAGCAAGGTATGGCAAATCACAGTGTTTCACATTAGGATCTAGCATCCCAATAGGCTCTCCGCTTACAGTTTTCAGTAACACAAATAAATAGTTTAAAAGGATTCAGTTTAAAAATAGTAAAATAATTATAAAATAGAACGGACATAAAAAAATACAGGCATGAGCGAGCATAGCAAGGTATGGTAAATCACAGTGTTTCACATTAGGATCTAGCATCCTAATAGGCTCTCTATTCAGTAATACAAATAATAAAGTAGTTTAAAATGATTAAGTTTAAAAATAGTCTAAAAATTATAAAATAGAACGGACATACAACAGTAAAAAATGTAAATAGCAAGGTTACAGTAAAAAGTGTGAAAAATAGTTTAAAATGATTCAGTTTAAAAATAATCAGTAATAAATAAAGTTATTATTATTAATTATAATAATGACGCAAACGCCAAAAGTGGTTACGGTCTTTATTAGTCTCCTTCAGCTATCATTCGGAGACCGTCGCCGATGCCCTTCAGACTGTCGCCGATGCCCGACACGGCATGGACCAATTGGGCCACATTCTGGCGTGTGAGCCGCATTTCGTCACGCATGTCATTCAGGAGGGTGACGGTGGTCTCTTGGTTGGCCATCACGGCCTCAGTCAGGACCGGTTGTGGGAGCTCTGCCGCCTGCGCGCCAAAGGGGGTCGGCTGCAGGACACCTCTTGCTCCTCCTGGGTGCCGACGGGCAACTGAGCAGAGTTGTCTGTGGAATGAATAGGCAATTTGATAACATTTGATTTATTTGCTAGAAAGGTTCGAAACCATACGGTTAAATATTGGGTAGCACTTTATAATAACACCCTGTTATAATACATGTATAAGGCATTTGTAGATAATGAACTAATCATGAACAAACTATTTATATACATTCATAAATGATTATTAAATCATTTATAACTATATTTGTATAACATTTACAGATTAGTTCTACATTATTTATAACTCATTATCAACATTGTTTGTACTTGATTTGTTCATCATTAAATAATGTTGTTTAATGTGTAGTAACACATTTGTAGATGCTTTGAAAAAACGACTATACTCTATTTATTTTTCAACAAATGATTTGTTAAGACATTCATAAAACATCTATAAATCATTTGCAGATGCTATCGTGGGGGCCAATCTAAAGTGAAGCCTATTCATCATTAACAAGTGTCTTTAGGGCGTTTTCACACCTGTAGTTTGTTTGCTTTGTTCCGATTCAGGGAGACACATGGACTATAATGATACAATGTTGCACTTGTCCCTTAGTTCGTTTGTGTAGTTCATTTGTGTTCACACGGCTGTGTTAACAGCGGACCAGAACAAACGCACGCGCGAGCAAACTGTCACTCATTGGTCAGATTTTGGGGTGTCCCCCAGGGGCGGATTTAGGATTGTAGGAGATCCGGGGCTTAGCCCAGATGGGCCCCCCCCCCTTTTTTTTTTTTAATTTTTTTTTTTTTTTTTTTTTGTATTTTCTTTTTAGTTTTTGGGCAGGTAAGGGGTGGTTCGGAGGGGGTCCGGCACAACCCCCTCCACGACAGATTTTTTTTTAATTTAATGAACCTGTACGTGCAATTTCCTGCAATATAGAGCCTTCAATCTTGACCAATAAAGCTGCTCTTTTCACTATAAAACTCCGTTAACCATAACGTAGTTATGGTTAGATTTATATATTGGGGGGGGGATATATCATATTTTTCATATAATCAAAAAGTGGTGGAGCAAGATCATACCTTTGCTCCCCCAAGTTCAATAGTGGGAGAGCAGAGATGCTCCGAATGCTCTTATGGCCAGGCGTCTATGATTCACTGATACAAAGTAAAATAGTGCAGTGCAATAAAATAGTTAGTCAAATAGAATAAAATAATGCAATAGTGCATTGCAATAAAATAGTTATCATCGTATTTTTTCGGGAGGCCGGTAAGGAGTGCATTACAGTAGTCGAGTTGGCTTGAGATAAAGGCATGGATCTGGTTTTCAGCGTCCTTTTGATTTATAAATGGCCGTACTTTAGCTATGTTTCTAAGGTGGAAGAATTAAGTTTTTGTCAACTTGTTGATTGTGATTTAAAGCTTAGGTCTGAGTCTACCATAACACCAAGACTTAACTCACTCAAATACAGTTAGCAGCTGGATAGACCACAGATGGAAATTAGCTTCTGCTAAATCTGGTGCAAACATATTTTCATGCAACAATGATGAATTGTAAAAAAAAAAAAAAAAAAAAAAAAATTATTTTATTTTTTTTAAATAGATTCGGGGCTTTTCAGAATACATCCGGGGCTTGAGCCCAGGTAGCCACCCCCTAGCTCCGCCCCTGGTGTCCCCCCCTAACCCTGAATCTCAGCGTTACATTGAAATCGGGGAGGGGAGAGCGGGGGGAGCAAATTAATGAATGTGGATGAGAGCTGTGATGTAAGTGGTTGCAGATACGGCTGTGGGGGTGCCATTTAAAATAAATAGATTCTTTTGTCATGTCCCTCAATAAAATCGGACGACAAAGTTATTTCTATGCCAGTCTTCTTTACTGATGTGACAATTCCTGTATGAAAGGTGCTATACAAATTAAGTGTATATTATATTATTACCTTCCACCTGTTGGCTGGATGGCCCAGCCACTTCGTATGTGTCGGTGTCGGTGGTGCGCGGAATTCCTTCCACCGCCTCATCCCCGATGATGCTGGCGATTCTCATGTCCAGTGGGGACAGCTCACTCTGAAATTGAAAAACTGTATTAACAGATTGCAGAATGGGTACAATACAGTACGGCTCAATACACACAATTGTTAAGGGGATGCAGACCAGAGAAATACTTTCATCTTGTTTACATCAGGGTCTCCCATTTTCAAATCATCATAACAGATATATCATACATGATTGACATATACAACATACCTGCCCCCCGCCAGTCGCACTGGTATTTCTCTTATATTCGGCCAGGCGCTTCTTAGCGGTCAGCTTGACGTCGAACCATTTCTTTTTATCTCCGCAACGGTTCGCTGCTGCGGAGATATGGAATTAACGGCATCAGTGACCGCCTCCCACGCAGCACTCTTCCTCTTAGTAGTTATGCCAAGGCTGAGGGAACCAAATAGTACCCCCGCCTTGGCATCCACCTCCGTGATGAGCACATCCACCTCTAAAATCTAAGCAAATGAATAAAGGGAAGATGATTAAACAGAAGGTTTTGTAGATACAGTACTGAATTCTGCCATCTTTTTTATAATGTAAATTTCTCCACCATATTGCAACACTGTTTTTTGCAAGACGTTCACAGAAGGTAGAGAAACTAACTGCGTTCTGTTTTATGGCAATAACGTTCAGGTTTGTGGGAGATAATCCCAAAAAATAAGAGAAATAAAAAAATTAAAGCCCTGAGTCTCTTCCTTCAAACTACTCACTTTTGGATGTGCCACTTCCTCCTGTCAATATGCGCCGGTTTCCGAGTCAATGCCCTGAGATTTCTATAATCTTATATTTCACTAATAAGTTAAAATAATTGGTAAACAAACGTAATGCTGAAAATACACTTTTACTGTATATCTCGGGCTTAAGAGGTTAACCCTGTGAGGCCCAAATTAAAAATACATTAGCAACTTCAGAGGCCAGAGGGTGGGACATAAACACATTTAAGGCTGAACAGGACCAATTGACTATACATGTGCTTAAAGGGGAACTATTATAAATGGCCTTTTTCAGTGTTTACCATCGTTTCTTAGCTATGTGGACTTATATTAATATGATCTATGTCTCTAATTCTCATATTGGCGCATTCTTCCAATTCTCCTCACAATATTCACCCTCACTGAACTGAGTCATCTGAAAATGTGCATATCTGTGATGTCAAGAGATTTCTCAGCTGCATAATAATGTGGCAGTTGATGTGGCAGTTGGCACCAGGCCACAGTGGTTGGAGCCCAGCCTCAAAACGGCTTAAGATCTTGAGGTAGAAACTTTTTTGAGTACTTTATTAGAAATACAAAACAATGCATTTTTTGAAAAAAAAATCTAGGTGTTCCATACACACAGGAATTGTGTAAAAGTGCCCAAATAGTGAAAGAAATAGTAAAATAGTTCCCCTTTAAAAAAATTTAAATAAACACTTTTTAAATGTACTAGAGGAAAGAGATTTTGTTTTATGTGTAATACAAACTCATAAAATCTCGTTTTGAGAAAAACACCTTTAAAGTTTTGTATTGTCTGTAAATCAGGCTATGTATGACATATCAAACCATTTGGCACAAAGAAGCAGGATATAGATATGAATAAATGTGGAAAGTTTGGTGTGTGTATGCTAGGGAAATGGTACATGTCTAGCCTTTGGGAAAACGCCTTCAAAGTTCTGTATTGTAAAATGCCACACATTTTTATTTGAAACCGCTATTTACAAACACAACACCCAATCAAACCATTAGTAATAGACAACCTAAACACATGCCTGATAACTGAATGACATAACACAACGGATTACTGTACCCCCAAAATAGGCAAGACAAATATGTGAATAGATATCACTTTGAAACTTTACCAGTTTGTTATGTACATATAAACTAAGAAAAAATGTATTGCACGTTTTCTGAATTTTATGTTTATATATGCAAATGAGGCACTTCCCCATTCGATATGTGCACATTTATGGATGCAATCATGCTAAATGAAGCAAAATAAGCAACTAAGTTTTTTTTTTTTTTTATCTCTTTTTTTTCTTGTCACTAGTTTGAAAGACCTGTAAAGCTGCAACTTTATACAAAAATCAAAAAATTGCCCCAAAATCAGGAAAATGGTATTAGGTGGGTGGTCTCCCCTTAAACATAAGGATTTGTAGATACATAAAAAAAGCAGCCATTTACCATACAGTAATAAATTATAATCCATTTTAATAATAAATTCATATTAGACCTTGACCTTATTATGGCCAAATCATACATACAGTATATGGATAGGGAAAAGGCTCTTCTTTCCAATGGCAGTGTTAAATCTGGATTTAGTCATTTCCTCACGGTTTTATGATAATTGATAAATAGCATTTTTCCGATAAATTCTTATTTTCTGTAAATCTTATAAAACATCGGTAAAAATGAAAATACACAGACTGCCGTTTTGATAGGGTTAAGGTTAGGGATGTCCGATATTATCGGCCGATATCGGCAGTAAAATGTGATATCGGAAAATATCGGTATCGGTTTAAAAAAAAAGAAAAACAATAACAATATTTGTTATATATATCCAGTGAAATTATTAGTTACCTGAAATTATTCAGTTTTTTGGGGGGGGGGAAACCCTGCATATATCGGTATCGGTTGATATCGGTATCAAAAATTAAGAGTTGGACAATATCGGAATATCGGTAAAAAAGCCAATATCGAGCATCCCTAGTTAAGGTATTTACTTTTGGATACATTTGGGAAAAGAACACAACATTATCCTTTTAACATCCAACATAACATGTGGGCCCTCGAGGACGATTCGCGATACACCACTTTGCCGACCTCTAGCGGCTCGGGTGTGCATTTCTTTTAATACAATATATAGATAGAATTAAAGCCCCATTTGTTGCCTGTCGAATGCCCTTTCAGGCGGTTCTCGAGTTACATGCCAATAAGCGCGGTGTGCACCAAAGCACACATTACCACCCCCGACTCCCGGGGCTCTAGCTCCATTAATCATTTGGCGATCTCGAAAGATTTTGGACAGGGTTGTAGCCAATGAGTGTGGCTTTCCAATGGTATCCCACATGGGGATCAAATACGGTCTCTATTGATCGATTTATGATAAAGAAAAGCAGGGTTATAAGGGGACCTTACAGCTTATTTGTACCAACAAGACTTTCTGTATGAAGCGCAATCCTAGGGGCCTATACAGAACCAAGCATTTGTAATACTGTAGGGGGCACCTAGTTCACAGCATTTTCTGCTTTGGTTTACAATACAAAAAAAAACTTGATCCAGCTACCAACCCCCCACCCCACTCTAAAATCAGATCCAACTGCAATAAAGTTACTCTTTTTTAGAAGCTCTCCATGGTGCTGCATGCCATCTGCAACACTACTTTTGAAGCTTTCCAAAGTGTGATCCTAGCCCTTCCAGAAGCTCTGTAATTCAGCTTGGAAGAGTCTTTAAAAGACTTAGTTACATGTGACTCATCTTGGAAAAAACTTGGATGATTGTTGGATAATTATAATTTCTTTTTTTATTTAACAAGGTTCTGTGATATTCAATTCCCATTTTGTATATATAGTGATATAACACATGTATACGTTAATGTGACATAACTGTAGCATAGATATGCCCAGTCCTGAATGGTACTGTAGCTCTATTTCGTACTTACCAATGATGATGCGTCAGGACCAGGACTGAAGGACCCAAGATCCAGGCGGACACTGTAGTGATATAGAAGATATTTTTATTTCAAGAACGGGGGATGGTGAGTCTGTAGCAGGCAGGCAGGCAGGCAAGGTGATCCTGAGGCAGAAGAAACACAAAATGAGCTAAGCACAAAAAAACTGACCTGTAGAGGAATTATTTCCAAAGAGAGGCCTGAAACGTCACTACCAAGTAGCCGAGTTAACAATCTGACTAGAGTGACTGAAGAACCGGGGTAGATGTACTGCAGGGCTGACGAGAAGATGGCTGACAGGTGTGGTTGCTGAGCAGGTGAGTGGAATGATCTGATTGCCAGGAAGCTGCCCATATATGGTCTGCAAGAAGCTGCTCCCCTCAGCTAACACAGAGACAGGGACAGACAGGAGAACACAGGGGTAGGGGAGACACAGGATCGTGACATGATGTTGATTGGTAGAGTCCTTTCTCAGCACAATATAGTTAGCCACAAACCAATACAAAGTCATGGGGTTACACTCATGTCTATACAAGCTGACAGAGGCTCACTGAGCTGTACTGCTTTATTTCACTAAAATGCCATGGTAACACCTTATGTCACTTGTTTTCGTAAAAGTTTTGCTGTGACCACTGCAAAACCATTATGATATAATCTGAGGAAGAATTCCTCAATAAGAGACCATATTGAGGCACAATAGAGCAAGCTTTCAGGGGGGAAAACAACTCATGTGTTAGTGTGGCATTTTAGTCAGATGTGGTGATATTCATGTGCCATTTAAGCCACGTTTTCAGATACAATGGAAGCCTATGGCAGTGGAAAATCGACCGAAAACAACTTTGAAATCCTTCACTAATGATAAAAGATTATGAAAAAGAAGGGCGCCTTGATCTTTGTATCAAGATTAGATTACAGTGCATCTCTTTGTTCACTCACTCTGAACTGTGATTCTGATGGAAGGCATCGCGTAGACCTTGAATGTATGCTAGCCGGCAGTTAACGTCGAAGCTAAACAGCTAACTGGCTAACAGTTAGCTCAACCAGGCTATCGCTAACCATTAGCTAACGCAGAAGCAAGCTATGCGGCTACATACAGCCAGGTGCTGACACCAGGCACACACCGTTAGCTACTAGTAGTACTACAATAGCTAGTCGGCCAGTTTAGCTCCAGAGAGTGAGAGAGAGAGAGAGAGAGCGATGTCCACGGCAGGAATAGAATAGAGTTAATAGAATAGGTTAAAAACTCACCAAACGTCCAAGAGGATGGAGACAACCGCATGGAGTTGACGAAGTTCATCTGCCAAACGACCATCCTCTTCATCTTGGCTGCAGGTTAGCTAACGCTAGATAGCCTTTAGCTAAGCTAGCTACTAGCCGACATCATCATGGGCCATGGCTATATCCCGACTGCATCATGACAAGGCTCCGGCCATTTGTCCCGCCTTTCGTCAACGTTCCTTGGTGACTGACCGACTGATAATGACCGACCTTGGCTGGCATAACTAAGCATAATAGTCAAAAGCTGCACGCGCGAAATATTCAAACGCAGCCGACTCTCCTTCTTCGTTTTTAAGTTTCCGGCGGCGTACTATGATGTAAGTAACCACTCCCTTCGTTGAAACCAATAGTATGTCTGCTGCAGAGCACCAGAGCTCCAATAGTGACCCAGGTGCAGACCCAGGAACAAGTCAGACACATTCTACAAACGTGTCTAATGTGAAATATATAAGCATATAAGCAAAACTAGATTTTAGGTATGTGATGAAAAAGGGCCTCGCGGGAAGGGGGGCCTCGCAAAAAAAGAAAAATATATATTTTTTTTTTTTGCGAGGCCCCCCTTCCCGCGAGGCCCTGTGCGACCGCACTGCTCGCACACCCCCTGAGGCGGCCCTGCACGCACGCACAAGAGTCACCGTGGAGCGTGCAATTGGTCTCCTGAAGGGTCGATGGCTCTGCCTGTCTGGCACGGGGGGCACACTGCAGTACCGGCCTGAAAAGGTTTGCAACATCATCGTGGCCTGCAGTGTGCTCCATAACATGGCCATCAGGCATGGCATCCCGCTGCTAAACCCAGAAATACCTGACGACCCCATGCCAGACGTGGAACAGCCACCTCCAAACGTCACTGGAATGCAGACAAGAGCTAGGATCATCGAGCAGTTTTAAGTAAGTCTACCCTGTAAGAACTGAGATTGGGGTTAATTCATATTATTAATAATCATTAGTAACCTATACATTAAAAAAAATACTGCCGTTTGAAATCGAACCATTTTTTAATTGCATTAATTAGTTGAATAAAAGTAGCCGACAGTTTAAAAGTGACCAGATGACACTCAGTTTACCGTGCATGCAGGGTATCAATCGAACTTTAAAAGAACGGAACGAAAAAGGCATTCATTCAGCTAATAATTATTTAATAATAATAACTTTATTTGTATAGCACTTTTCATACAGAGGTTGCAGTTCAAAGTGCTTCACAACAGTAAAAAATACAGGCATAAAAAGATAGACAGGTAGCAAGGTATGGCAAATCACAGTGTTTCACATTAGGATCTAGCATCCCAATAGGCTCTCCGCTTACAGTTTTCAGTAACAAATAAAGTTTAAAATTATTCAGTTTAAAAATAGTAAAAAAAATTATAAAATAGAACAGACATAAAAAAAATACAGGCATGAGCGAGCATAGCAAGGTATGGTAAATCACAGTGTTTCACATTATCTAGCATCCTAATAGGCTCTCTATTCAGTAATACAAATAATAAAGTAGTTTAAAATGATTAAGTTTAAAAATAGTCTAAAAATTATAAAATAGAACGGACATACAACAGTAAAAAATGTAAATAGCAAGGTTACAGTAAAAAGTGTGAAATAGTTTAAAATTATTCAGTTTAAAAATAGTCATCAGTAATAAATAAAGTTAATATTATTAATTATTTAATTATAATAATAATGACGCAAACGCCAAAAGTGGTTACGGTCTTTATTGGTCTCCTTCAGCTATCATTCGGAGACCGTCGCCGATGCCCTTCAGACTGTCGCCGATGCCCGACACGGCATGGACCAATTGGGCCACATTCTGGCGTGTGAGCCGCATTTCGTTGCGCATGTCATTCAGGAGGGTGACGGTGGTCTCTTGGTTGGCCATCACGGCCTCAGTCAAGACCGGGTGGGAGCTCTGCCCCCTGCACGCCGAAGGGGGTCGGCTGCAGGACACCTCTTGCTCCTCCCGGGTGCCGACGGGCAACTGAGCCGAGTTGTCTGTGGAATGAATAGGCAATTTGATAACGTTTTATTTATTTGCTAGAAAGGTTCGAAACCATACGGTTAAATATTGTTTCAAATAAATAGAGATTCTTTTGTCATGTTCCTCAATAAAATCCTTGACGACAAAGTTATTTCTATGCCAGTCTTCTTTACTGATGTGACAATTCCTGTATGAAAGGTGCTATACAAATTAAGTGTATATTATATTATTACCTTCCACCTGTTGGCTGGATGGCCCAGCCACTTCGTATGTGTCGGTGTCGGTGGTGCGCGGAATTCCTTCCACCGCCTCGTCCCCGATGATGCTGGCGATCCTCATGTCCAGTGGGGACAGCTCACTCTGAATTGAAAAACTGTATTAACAGATTGCAGAATGGGTACAATACAGTACGGCTCAATACACACAATTGTTAAGGGGATGCAGACCAGAGAAATACTTTCATCTTGTTTACATCAGGGTCCCCCATTTTCAATTCATCATAACAGATATATCATACATGATTGACATATACAACATACCTGCCCCCCCCCCCCGCCAGTCGCACTGGGATTTCTTATATTCCGCCAGGCGCTTCTTAGCGGTCAGCTTGACGTCGAACCATTTCTTTTTATCTCCGCAACGGTTCGCTGCTGCGGAGATATGGAATTAACGGCATCAGTGACTGCCTCCCACGCAGCACTCTTCCTCTTAGTAGTTATGCCAAGGCTGAGGGAACCAAATAGTACCCCCGCCTTGGCATCCACCTCCGTGATGAGCACATCCACCTCTAAAATCTAAGCAAAGAATAAAGGGAAGATGATTAAACAGAAGGTTTTGTAGATACAGTACTGAATTCTGCCATCTTTTTTATAATGTAAATTTCTCCACCATTTTCCATCATATTGCAACACTGTTTTTTGCAAGACGTTCACAGAAAGGTAGAGAAACGAACTGCGTTCTGTTTTATGGCAATAACGTTCAGGTTTGTGGGAGATAATCCAAAAAAATAAGAGAAATAAAAAAGTTAAAGCCCTGAGTCTCTTCCTTCAAACTACACTCACTTTTGGATGTGCCACTTCCTCCTGTCAATATGCGGCGGTTTCCGAGTCAATGCCCTGAGATTTCTATAATCTTATATTTCACTAATAAGTTAAAATTGGTAAACAAACGTAATGCTGAAAATATACACTTTTACTGTATATCTCGGGCTTAAGAGGTTAACCCTGTGAGGCCCAAATTAAAAATACATTAGCAACTTCAGAGGCCAGAGGGTGGGACATAAAACACATTTACTATCAAATAGCATTGTGAGGCTGAACAGGACCAATTGACTATACATGTGCTTAAAGGGAAACTCTTATAAATGGCCTTTTTCAGTGTTTACCATCGTTTCTTAGCTACGTGGACTTATATTAATAGGATCTATTTCTCCAATTCTCATATTGGCGCATTCTTCCAATTCTCCTCTCACAATATTCACCCTCACTGAACTGAGTCATCTGAAAATTTGCATATCTGATGTCAGAGATTTCTCAGCTGCATAATAATGTGGCAGTTGATGTGGCAGTTGGCACCAGGCCACAGTGGTTGGAGCCCAGCCTCAAAACGGCTTAAGATCTTGAGGTAGACATTTTTTGAGTACTTTATTAGAAATACAAAACAATTAATTTTTTTTGAAAAAACCTAGGTGTTCCATAGACACAGGAATTGTGTAAAAGTGCCCAAATAGTGAAAGAAATAGTAAAATAGTTCCCCTTTAAACATTTTTAAATAAACATTCTTTTTTTAAATGTACTAGAGGAAAGAGATTTTTTTGTTTTATGTGTAATACAAACTCATAAAATCTCTTTTTTAGAAAAACACCTTTAAAGTTTTGTATCGTCTGTAAATCAGGCTATGTATGACATATCAACAAACCATTTGGCACAAAGCAGGATATAGATATGAATAAAGGTGGAAAGTTTGGTGTGTGTATGCTAGGGAAATGGTACATGTCTAGCCTTTGGGAAAACGCCTTCAAAGTTCTGTATTGTAAAATGCCACACATTTTTATTTTAAACCGCTATTTACAAACACAACACCCAATCAAATCATTAGTAATAGACAACCTAAACACATGCCTGATAACTGAATGACATAATAATGATGTAGTAGTAGTAACAGTGTAGTAACAAACAACACAACGGATTACTGTACCCCCAAAATAGGCAAGACAAATATGTGAATAGATATCACTATGAAACTTTACCAGTTTGTTATGTACATATAAACTAAGAAAAAATGTATTGCACGTTTTCTGAATTTTATGTTTATATATGCAAATGAGGCACTTCCCCCATTCGATATGTGTAACTAAATGTTTTTTTTAATCTCTTTTTTTTCTTGTCACTAGTTTGAAAGAAGACCTGTAAAGGTGCAACTTTATACAAAAATCTCAAAATTGCCCCAAAATCAGGAAAATGGTATTAGGTGGGTGGTCTCCCCTTAAACATAAGGATTTGTAGATACATAAAAAAAGCCATTTACCATACAGTAATAAATTATAATCCATTTTAATAATAAATTCATATTAGTCCTTGACCTTATTATGGCCAAATCATACAAACAGTATATGGATAGGGAAAAGGCTCTTCTTTCCAATGGCAGTGTTAAATCTGGATTTAGTCATTTCCTCACGGTTTTATGATAAGAGATAAATAGAATTTTTTTCGATAAATTCTTATTTTCTGTAAATCTTATAAAACATCGGTAAAAATGAAAATACACAGACTGCCGTTTTGATAGGGTTAAGGTATTTACTTTTGGATACATTTGGGAAAAGAACACAACATATCCTTTTAACATCCAACATAACATGTGGGCCCTCTCGAGGACGATTCGCGATACACCACTTTGCCGACCTCTAGCGGCTCGGGTGTGCATTTCTTTTAATACAATATATAGATAGAATTAAAGCCCCATTTGTTGCCCGTCGAATGCCCTTTCAGGCGGTTCTCGAGTTACATGCCAATAAGCGCGGTGTGCATCAAAGCACACATTACCACCCCCGACTCCCGGGGCTCTAGCTCCATCAATCATTTGGCGATCTCGAAAGATTTTGGACAGGGTTGTAGCCAATGAGTGTGGCCTTGCAATGGCATCCCACATGGGGATCTCTATTGATCGATTTATGATAAAGAAAAGCAGGGTTATAAGGGGACCTTACAGCTTATATGTACCAACAAGACTTTCTGTATGAAGCGCAATCCTAGGGGTCTATACAGAACCAAGCATTTGTAATACTGTAGGGGGCACCTAGTTCACAGCATTTTCTGCTTTTGTTTACAATATTAAAAAAAACTTGATCCAGCTACCAACCCCCCACCCCACTCTAATCAGGTCCAACTGCAATAGAGTTACTCTTTTTTAGAAGCTCTCCATGGTGCTGCATGCCATCTGCAACACTACTTTTGAAGCTTTCCAAAGTGTGATCCTAGCCCTTCCAGAAGCTCTGTAATTCAGCTTGGAAGAGTCTTTATAAGACTTAGTTACATCATGTGACTCATCTTGGAAAAAACTTGATGATTGTTGGATAATTATAATTTATTTTTTTATTTAACAAGGTTCTGTGATATTCAATTCCCATTTTGTATATATAGTGATATAACACATGTATACGTTAATGTGACATAACTGTAGCATACGTAGATATGCCCAGTCCTGAAGCTCTATTTCGTACTTACCAATGATGATGTGTCAGGACCAGGACTGAAGGACCCAAGATCCAGGCGGACACTGTAGTGATATAGAAGATATTTTTATTTCAAGAACGGGGGATGGTGAGTCTGTAGCAGGCAGGCAGGCAAGGTGATCCTGAGGCAGAAGAAACACAAAATGAGCTAAGCACAAAAAAACTGACCTGTAGAGGAATTATTTCCAAAGAGAGGCCTGAAACGTCACTACCAAGTAGCCGAGTTAACAATTAGAGTGACTGAAGAACCGGGGTAGATGTGCTGCAGGGCTGACGAGAAGATGGCTGACAGGTGTGGTTGCTGACAAGCAGGTGAGTGGAATGATCTGATTGCCAGGAAGCTGCCCATATATGGTCTGCAACTGCAAGAAGCTGCTCCCCTCAGCTAACACAGAGACAGGGACAGACAGGAGAACACAGGGGTAGGGGAGACACAGGAGACACAGGATCGTGACATGATGTTGATTGGTAGAATCCTTTCTCAGCACAATACAGTTAGCCACAAACCAATACAAAGTCATTGGGGTTACACTCATGTCTATACAAGCTGACAGAGGCTCACTGAACTGTGCTGCTTTATTTCACTAAAATGCCATGGTAACACCTTATGTCACTTGTTTTCGGAAAAGTTTTGCCGTGACCACTGCAAAACCATTATGATATAATCTGAAGAAGAATTCCTCAATAAGAGACCATATTGAGACACAATAGAGCAAGCTTTTAGGGGGGAAAACAACTCATGTGTTAGTGTGGCATTTTAGTCAGATGTGGTGATATTCATGTGCCATTTAAGCCACGTTTTAAGATACAATGAAAGCCTATGGCAGTGGAAAATCGACCGAAAACAACTTTGAAATCCTTCACTAATGATAAAAGATTATGAAAAAGAAGGGCGCCTTGATCTTTGTATCAAGATTAGATTACAGTGAATCTCTTTGTTCACTCACTCTGAACTGTGATTCTGATGGAAGGCATCGCGTGGACCCGAGAGATCCACAGAACCACGAGATCCACAGGCCCGCTAGCCAAGCATCCAAGAATGGAAATATCCCATCAATAACTTTAGTAGAACCAGCTCAAGATGTACTCAACTCCCAACTGTGTCTTCTGAAGCCAAAGCCTTAAGCGGACCTGGACACAGTAACAATGATTAAAATTAACTCTGACCATTCTGCTTACATTGGCATCCTGTATGCGTTCTTCCTCCTCTCCTCAGCCTGAGCTGACTATAATGATTTTTTATTAATGTAATGATTGATAATCCTACGCTCAATTCTGTCGCCTGTTATGTTGACCATGTGTTATTGTTATGTCGTAATTGTCTCCGCCGGGGCGTCAGCCTGGGAAGGGGCTATGAGTTTTGGTTTTCCGTCTCTTGGTTTCTGTTTCTGTCTCTGTCTCTTTCTGTTTGTTTGCTAATCTGGCAAACTACAGAGCCGGTTTGGACACAGCCTGACGCCAGGCAGATGACTGGAATTCTCAAATTGCTTTTCAAATCTGTCAACAACATGTTTTTTTTTTTTTTTGAATACATTTCCATCATTGGGGGCAACAGTAGCTCGGGAGGTAGAGCAGTCGTCTGGCAATCCGGAGGTTCCCGGTTCGATTCCTGCTCCTCCCGGGCAGCGTGTCAATGTGTCCTTGAGCAAGACACTTAACCCCTAATTGCTCCCGATGAGCAGGTTGGCACCTTGCATGGTTGCCTCCGCCGTCGGTGTGTGAATGTGTGAGTGAATGTGTGAGTGAATGGGTAAAATGTGAGTAACAAATTGTAAAGCGCTTTGGATAAAAGCGCTATATAAAAAAGCAGCCATTTACCATCATTGTCCATTGAAATATTATTTTCAGATTAAAGTTACACCTTTTGAACACAAGATGCTACACAGCTCTCTGACACCTGTTTACAACATGCCACACTGAACCTATTGTCATTGATATACCATCCATTAAAATAAATGTTCTCCCAGTGAATCTTGCATCAATAGTGTGCTGTCAGAACGGTCTTATGTTTGCAGATTAAGTATTTAATGTTCGCTATTACCTATGTAGGTCCCCATCATTTTATCAACCAGGAAATGTTCATGTGTAATCTAGAGCAGTTCTATGCGTGAAACTCATATTAGAAGTTGATAAAAGTGATCTATGAACGAAAATTATTATTTCAGTGAATCTCTTAGGTACAACATTGTCTATGTTAAGCATAATAATGGCCACTGTTTGGCGGAACAAGACGGCTGCTCTGGCCAGAAATCATCTCTCTCAGGGCTCTAACTCTCTTGAACTCAACAGGTTGTAAATACAAAAAGAGAACACTATTTCCACTGCTGCGATGGCTTTCAAATGTAGGCAAAAAAACGCAGTGTTTCTCCCCTCTTCTAATCCTCTCTCCCGCTATGCTCTGCTGTCATGTCCTTCCTTAATGTTTTATAACCTATTTCAGCAAATTCGCATTACGTTACTGTTCAATACAAGGACCAAAAGAGTATAAGAGAACATTGATCTGTTAATTTAACCCTCTGAGGTTGCTACATGACTATATTGACTATGTCAATAATTCTTTATGCGTATAAGTTAGGACTTTACTTCCCCGCCCCCCCTGATTCCTAAGCCTTGATAGAAGACGTCTTTGGAGACAAAAATCTAGTTCTTTATTGTGCTCTATGTTTTTTCAATACAATATATATTTGTATATATATTTGATATGTATATATATATAGTGGTATAACGCATGTATACCTTGATCTGACTAAACTGAATCACATATATTCTGATAGGCCAGGTTGTTCGGAAAAGAAAGATGTACATCACTTCATCGTACAATACAGGGCTGTGGTTTTACAAGCAGTTTTATTAAAGTTGACCATGCAGGCAAACCTAAAATATCACAAAACTGCTGTGACCTCTGAGAGTTTAACCATGATCACAAAGATCTGATTGGAGAAAGTTGTCCTTCATGTTCTAGTACAGCTCATTTATTGAGATACTGGGATGTCTTATGTCCCATTGTGGCCTCAGTTTGCATTTCTGATAGCGGGCAGGCATTCTTAACAGCCGGCATACCGCCGGGCGGAGTTTTGCGCTCTACTGAGTGCACTCTTCTAGTTAGTCAGTAAACCTGAGTGTGTGAAAACATCTGTTTTGGAATATTCATGTTTGGATGTCTCAAATACTGAGTAAATATTGATTCAAAGTGTATCGCATGAGATAGCCTATCTACTTGTACAGGATTCCATGCCTGTCTATCATAGTGGTGGTGCCAGTTTAGCTCATAATTAATTGATTGATTTAATTTCAATATTACTCATAATCATAATTACTGTTTATTTTGATTAATTAAGGCAATATAAATACATATTTATAAGATACTCACAAGTTATACACACATACACACGCGCGCACACACACACACACACACACACACACACACACACACACACACACACACACACACACACACACACACACACACACACACACACACACACACACACACACACATGTGAATGATTTATTTATATCCACATAAATTACAAACAGGCGTACAAACAGGCGAGGCATATAAACACTGTAATATTCAAAAGACAGAATATCAAAGACATAACTATGGTAATATTATCAAACAGAACAGAGCAAACAGAAACTCAGAGCACAAGTTCAACTCCAATCTGGCCAACTTGAGTGACAAAAATGTCCAGATCACAAGCCAAGCATCACAACGCGTTAACCCATCATCAATAACTGTCAGATTAACCCATTGGATCTATAGCCATACCCATTGAATTAACCTGTGACTCACAAGCAGCCGTCACACAACGTTAGAGTGAAATGGTTTTCTAGCTGTCATACCTCAATCGTGACGCAGACAACATAGCGGCTCTGGGTGCTCGGTTCTGGAGTTATCTAACACAGAAGTATGTCTGTTATTGTCTTGACGTCAAGAGAATTTGTCTCTATGGACGTCAGTCTAACTTCTTAAAACTGCGGGTCAAGACCCAGAAGGAGGCCACAGGCCTGGTTCTGATTGGTCTCCACATGGCAAGAGTACTGGTCTGTTTTCTTAGCCTGGCTATACCAGGCAGCAGTACTGGAAGAAAGAGACAAACATTCTGTATAAGGCCTCTATTGCAATAAAACTTGACTAAATTGGTGAGACGTTGTTGATGATCACTCATGATAGTAGACGTTTCTGCATCTTTCTGCCCTTTTTGTTGATTGCAGGGACATTTGATCACCTTAAAGCCCACTCGTTTTCGGCTTGTTTTTGAGATTCTTGGTTTTCTTAGTAAACTTAGTAAAAGTACACAGTGTATTCGTGTGGACGGGTGGAACTGGAGCTTAAGGAAAACACTAACATGACTGAGGGCATGATAGATTTTGTCTGTAATCAGGACCATGGAGAGCTCCCTATAGCCTCCTGTCCAGGTAATTTCATGTGAGTGTGTTTGGGTTGTCTGGATGGAGAGATGGTGTGTGTGTGTCCGAGGTAATTCATGCACAACAGCCCCCCTCTCTTACCATTATGATATTTCCTAGAGAAGGATAGTTGTCAACTACAATTTCAGAATCACTACAATTGGAGGAATTGAGGCACGTTTGCGAGAGGAAATTATCCTCAACCTGTGTTTAACAGTCGAATCTTGTCCATCACTGAGCCCGGGCCCTGGTCTGCTCCACCTCCTCCACCTCCGAGCCCCCGTCTGCTCCACCTCCTCCACCTCCGAGCCCCCGTCTGCTCCACCTCCTCCACCTCCGAGCCCCCGTCTGCTCCACCTCCTCCACCTCCGAGCCCCCGTCTGCTCCATCTCCTCCACCTCCGAGCCCTCGTCTGCTCCACCTCCTCCACCTCCGAGCCCCCGTCTGCTCCACCCCTTCACCTCCGAGCCCCCGTCTGCTCCACCTCCTCCACCTCCGAGCCCCCGTCTGCTCCACCTCCTCCACCTCCGAGCCCCCGTCTGCTCCACCCCTTCACCTCCGAGCCCCCGTCTGCTCCACCTCCTCCACCTCCGAGCCCCCGTCTGCTCCACCCCTCCACCTCCGAGCCCCCGTCTGCTCCACCCCTCCACCTCCGAGCCCCCGTCTGCTCCACCCCTTCACCTCCGAGCCCCCGTCTGCTCCACCCCTTCACCTCCGAGCCCTCGTCTGCTCCACCTCCGAGCCCTCGTCTGCTCCACCTCCGAGCCCCCGTCTGCTCCACCTCCGAGCCCCCGTCTGCTCCACCTCCGAGCCCCCGTCTGCTCTACCTTCTCCACCTCCGAGCCCCCGTCTGCTCCACCTCCTCCACCTCCGAGCCTCCGTCTGCTCCACCTCCGAGCCCCCGTCTGCTCCACCTCCGAGCCCCCGTCTGCTCCACCTCCGAGCCCCCGTCTGCTCCTCCCCTCCACCTCCGAGCCCCTGTCTGCTCCACCCCTCCACCTCCGAGCCCCCGTCTGCTCCACCCCTTCACCTCCGAGTCCCCGTCTGCTCCACCCCTTCACCTCCGAGCCCTCGTCTGCTCCACCCCTTCACCTCCGAGCCCCCGTCTGCTCCACCCCTTCACCTCCGAGCCCCCGTCTGCTCCCCCCCGGTCCCCAGGCACGTCCCGTACACGATGTCCTGTTCCTGGTGTGCCACTGCGTCTCTTTCCACATCACTGGCTCTGGCGCTTGGTTCCTCCGCGAGACGTGACCAGGCAGTCAGCCTCCTTCTCAGATCTCTCTGCCTCCGTCTCTTCCAACTCCACCTCGCGGCTCACACCGCACAGGGATTACATCGCTGTCGGCTGTCATCGCCGCGCTCTGACAGAGGTGTGCAGGGGGATTAGTTATCCTGTCGACGTCCAAGCGAGTGCTTCCTTGTAGACCTTGTTGTAGGCCAACTGTGGTACGAGACCCGACTCGAGTTGAAGAAATAGTTGAAGGAAAAGTCTTTATTTGGCGGCTATTATTGTCATATTAATCTAACCTGACACTGTACAAGGCCAGCAGTTCTCAAAGTGGTGTCCTGCGTTCTAGTAGTAGGTACACCTGCAAATCCTTAGAAATTAATGATATTAAAAATATACCACCAAAAACTAAAAAGGGCTGTGTCTCAGATAAAGGCCTGGTTCTCTCTTCAGTTGAGGTCAATTTACAGTAATGAATGCGATGAATTAATGAGAACCGTCCCAGTCTGCAGTTTGAACCCTGAAACTGCGAGACCATAGATCATGTGTCTTCGAAGGCTAACAGGTGTAGTCTATGTAGGCTAGCAATATGATATTGGTTGTGATCTTAATAATGAAGTAATAATGAAAAGATGAAAAGATGTAGTGCACACGCACACACACACGCACATGCACACACACACACACACACACACACACACACACACACACACACAGACACAGACACAGACACAGGCACACAAATTTGATGCTCCTTCATATAACAAAAAAACCCTCAAATGCTTATTGAATGTTACATTTGGACTTGCATTTCATGCAACTGAAAGGAATTTCATGCAACTGAAATGACAAGCTGTTATTAATGTAGGAATGACTATTGAAAGACGGTTTGATAATGAGCAATTCACACTAGAGTAAAAAGTGTGACAACGTCCCCCGTTCTCCCCTAACTGTATTTTACGTGTTATGGACCCCAGGAAGAATAGCACTGCTGTGGCTAATGGGGATCCAAATAAACTAAACTAAACTAAACGTGAGCAAGGCACTGAACCCCAAAACTGCTCTAGGGACACCGCATTGCAGGGGGCCCTCTTCTCTGACGAAATGCATGGGTGGGGTATTCATAATATTCAACCCTTTTTCATCTTCATCATCTTGGAAGGAAGGAATAAGAAGACCACAAACTAGAGGCGATCTTTTTAGACCAATTCCATGGAGAAGCATGGCAATTTTCTATTCGCATGAAAATATGAAAAACTGGACCTTCCCATGTTGTTTACTGGCTCTGCTCGGAGTTAATGGGACACCATCACACGGCATTATGAACCATAAAAACACTTTAACTCCCCATGGGCCTTTGCAACAGGATGCGCACTCTGGATGAGCAACAGTCAGCTGTGCGAACGGGTGTGTGTGTGTGTGTCCGCTAGTGCGTGTCTCATGTCTGAAGCGCTGCCACGGACGGATGGGCGTGTTTCTGTTTACAACGCACTCTGGGAAATGCGGGGTGTAACGCTTACTGAAATTGTGTGTGTGTGTGAGAGAGAGAGAGAGGGAGAGAGAGAGAGAGAGAGAGAGAGAGAGAGAGAGAGAGAGAGAGAGAGAGAGAGAGAGAGAGAGAGAGAGAGAGAGAGAGAGAGAGAGAGAGAGAGAGAGAGAGAGAGATACGTTGTACCAGCCAAAACAAAACAGCTGTGCCTGGAAAAGAAATGTCAAAAAACGGGGTGTGGGCTGATCACAGAAAGATGCCCCCTCTCTTTCTCTCTCTCTCTCTCAATCTCTCTCTCTCTCTCTCTCTCTCTCTCTCTCTCTCTCTCTCTCTCTCTCTCTATCTCTCTCTCCTCTCTCGCTCGCTCTAGGTCCCTACCCTTCCATCGCCGTCCCTTCAATTCTCCATGCATCCATCCCTCCGTTCCCTCTTTCATCTCTTCTGCTTACTCGTTCATGCATGGACACCTACTGAGTGCGCTCTACTGGACCAGTAGACTGGGGGTCGTGACCTCATCATTAGGTGTCTGCTTACTAGGGGGAAGAAGGGGGATGGGGGGGGGGTTCCATGGTCACAGCCAGTCAGAGTTAGTGTCAGGACACATGCTCAGTGGTTCTGGTCTGCGGTCAGCCAGATGCTTAATGTGCAGGTGTTGTTCTATGTAATGTTGTTGCATGCTCTTCGTTCTTCTTCCTGTTGTTTCTTCCTTATTTATTACTGCTACTACTAGTACTACTACTACTACTACTACTACTACTACTACTACTACCACTACCACTACCACTACCACTACCACTACCACTACTACTACTACTACTACTACTACTACTACTACTACTACTACTACTACTACTACTACTACTACTACCACTACCACTACCACTACCACTACCACTACCACTACCACTACCACTACTACTACTACTACTACTACTACTACTACTACTAATAATAATACTGCTACTAGTACTAGTTATTATATATGAGCTATAATCTGGTGTTGGCTGGACAGACCATACCTGTAAGTAGTATAAATGCATTGTTGGTTTTGGTCTTTTCATATAGGCCATGTTGACAATAAGATATAAAAGATTTCAATTCAATCAATTCATAATTTCTATAGAAATGGCTGTTTATTTAAAAAAAAATTAAAAGAAATTCAACCATGCATATATATTATATTATATATATATACATACATACGTACAAACACACTCTTACATCTCTCCAACCAGCTGAGTAACTAGGTATATATATCACACACACATACTAATTACACACTTTAACACGTCACATCAATTTACAATGGGGTTTTGAACACATCACTCATCTAAAAACTTCAAATGGACTCATGTGGTTTTATTCACGTGAAGGACTCAGTCATTGAGGAGAGGGAGAGCGTTACCCATGCACTTCCCCTGCCCAGATGTCTGGGGGTTTGAACCAGTGACCTTTCTTTTACAAGCCCTCTGCAGCCACACCTGTTCCTCCTCGGAGAATGTGCTGATGACATCATAAGTACGCCCTTGTTTTCCAAGTCTGCTCAGATGAAATGAGACTTGGTTAGATTAAATGCCCAATTTGTGAATACATGTAAAACCAATGGGTTGCCCCACCTCCGAAAGATAAATACATAAAAAATATCTCTAGTTGATAGCAACACTACTATCACCAACACCTCTCTAAGGTTTCTCTCCTCCACATTGCATGTGGTGCTTTTTTCCTATTACTAGGAGTTTTCCCTTACCTTCGCTGGGGTATGTCTGGGAGTGTTGCATTTATTTTACATTTATTTTGGATTTCATGGTGGGTTTTTTTGTTCTTGATTTATTGCGATGTTTCTTCTTGACGTGTTTAAAGAAGACTTGTCCGGCCCCATGGGGGCATTAACTGTGATTGCGGGCTTTACAAATAAGTTTGATTTGATTTGATTTGATTGACTGAACTCTTGATACAATGAATAACCTTATTGTGTTGTTTTTGAGGTAAAAGGGTAATGTCACTAATTTTAAGGGCTCTGATTTTGTAACGCCATTATGTGTTTGTTTGTGTGAGCTCATAAACCAGAATGAGTTTTATATTCTAGCATTGCTAGAAGGTGTCAGCCAGAATGAAAACCTAATTTGGGTGAGCTCACACAAACACATTTGAAGGGCCTCACAAAGTCAAAGCCACATTCATTGTCTATGAAGCAGCCCCAGATTTGGCATCTTAGTTACATCACCGATTGGAGGGTTCTCTCTCTCTGATTTCTAGAATGATGGATGTTCATGCTGACTGTCCTGGGGCTGCTAGGGTGACCAAATCCGTTATCAAATCAAATCAAATCAAATTTATTTATAAGGCCCGACAACACACGTTAATGTCCCCATGGGCCGTACAGGTCTTCTTTTTTTTTTTAAACTTTGACCAGTCAGCTGGTTCTTTTTAGCGTTTATCGCTTTTTCGTCGCATTCATACTTGGTCAAGTTCGACCGACAGAAGCAGGCTGAAAGGGTTCAGATGGGGGGAAAGACACTCTGGGAAAGGCACGACTGCCGTCCGGGATTCGAACGCGCTCAGCCCCAGATCCGCGCGAGCGCGGTTGTCCACGGCGCTGAAATAGCACTCGCGGTACGTGGTGAGCTACTGGAGCTCCCCGTACAGGTCTTCTTTAAACAAGTCAAGAAGAAAACATAACAATAAGTCAAGAACAGAACAAGAACACCATAAGGTCCAAACATTTTTAGATGAATGCAAATAAATGAAAGAATGCAAGCACTCCCAGACATACCCCACGCGAAGGTAAGGAAAAACTCACTAAAACCTAACAATAGGGAAAAAAGCTCCACAGGCAGTGTGGAGGAGAGAAACCTTAGAAGGGCCATTCAAGGGGAGATCTCCCTTCTTAGATGTTGGTGATAGTAGTTATGATCTGAATGCAAGACAGTATGCCGATTTTGTGAGACATTTGCAGGACAGTAAAGTAATACTAAATACCTGTAATGTAAAAAGAGAGAGCAGGTCTAGAGAGAGCAGGTCTAGAGAGAGCAGGTCTACAGAGAGCAGGTCTAGAGAGAGCAGGTCTAGAGAGAGCAGGTCTAGAGAGAGCAGGTCTAGAGAGAGCAGGTCTAGAGAGAGCAGGTCTAGAGAGAGCAGGTCTAGAGAGAGCAGGTCTAGAGAGAGCAGGTCTAGAGAGAGCAGGTCTACAGAGAGCAGGTCTAGAGAGAGCAGGTCTAGAGAGAGCAGGTCTAGAGAGAGCAGGTCTACAGAGAGCAGGCTCTACAGAGAGCAGGTCTAGAGAGAGCAGGTCTAGAGAGAGCAGGTCTAGAGAGAGCAGGTCTAGAGAGAGCAGGTCTAGAGAGAGCAGGTCTAGAGAGAGCAGGTCTAGAGAGAGCAGGTCTACAGAGAGAAGGTCTGAGAGCAGGTCTAGAGAGAGCAGGTCTACAGAGAGCAGGTCTAGAGAGAGCAGGTCTAGAGAGAGCAGGTCTACAGAGAGAAGGTCTGAGAGCAGGTCTAGAGAGAGCAGGTCTACAGAGAGCAGGTCTAGAGAGAGCAGGTCTAGAGAGAGCAGGTCTACAGAGAGCAGGTCCAGAGAGAGCAGGTCTAGAGAGAGCAGGTCTAGAGAGAGCAGGTCTACAGAGAGCAGGTCTACAGAGAGCAGGTCTAGAGAGAGCAGGTCTAAAGAGAGCAGGTCTACAGCAGACCGAAATAGAAATGCTGGTGACCGACCGGGATCAGAAGCTCACTGGAAGGGCCTGACAGGTGAAATCCAACTATACTTCTCTGCTCTGTTTGCCTGTAGACTTGCCATTATATTGTCAGCATGGCTGTACATTGCTTGGCCTATTTATAATTTTTTTGTCAAATTTGGTAAATCCAAGACACCGGTTTCAGCACCATGGAGAGTGCGGTGCACAGTGCACGTCTTTTTGATGAGTTAATATTTCGAGTGGGACTACGCTGCTTAGAGCCTGCTGATGAAGAGCATGTTTATAAAGGTCTTGGCATGTGTCGGAGAGAAATTCCCTTTGACTCGAACCTGGCACTTCACGAGCTCCACGCTGTATCAATTTCCCCGGTCCACCCAGAAGGAGGGAGAGCAGCAGCCTCTCCTCAAAGGCATTTAGGAAGACGGGGACCAGCTGGATGTCTTTCAGCAGCATTCCCAACTTCACTCCTACAGTCGCTCCCATCTCCGCTTCCCTTTCCCAATGGCAGGCTGGTGTAGCACCTAGAACACATCAACAGAGGTCAGTGGAACTGAGATTGGCAGGTTGTAGTCTACTGCAGTCAGAACACAACTCAACAAATTGATATATTTAAAGGGGAACTATCTTATAAATGGCCTTTTTCAGTGTTTAGCATTGTTTCCTAGCTATGTGGACTTATATTAATATGATCTATGTCTCTAATTCTCATATTGGCGCATTCTTCCAATTCTCCCCTCACAATATTCACCCTCACTGAACTGAGTCATCTGAAAATGTGATGATTTGTGATGTCAGAGAGACTCAGCTGCATGATAATGTGGCTGTGTGGCACCAGGCCACACAGTGGTTTAGGAGCCCAGCCTCAAAACGGCTCGAGATCTTGAGGTAGAAAAATGCTGTTTTTGAGGACTTGATTAGAAATACAAAACAATGAATTAAAAAAATATATAATTACAGAGGTGTTCCATAAACTCACAGGAATTGTGTAAAAGTGCCCAAATAGTGAAAGAAATAGTAAAATAGTTCCCCTTTAACATTTAACATGAGTTTATTGAAAATGTGGTACATTATCTTCTGTTGTGCTAAAATGCGGGACTGTTTGGTCACCCTACCTGGGGCAGAGGAAGTACATTATGCACATTCTTAAAATGGGTGGCATTCCCCTTTAATCGTTTAAGCCCGATCAGCCCGGTACCAGGCTGAGATTTAGTTCACGTCACAAATAGATCAATACAGTCCATATTAAGTGATGTTGTGTTTCTTTTTCAAATGTAGCCAAGAGTAAAGACCCTAACCCTATCAAAGTGTATATTTTCAGCACTATGTTTGTTTAGCAATGATTTGAAGTATTATTAGCTAAATATTAGCTTATGAAAATATCTGTGCATTCATTGCATCGGAAATCTGAGGATTTAGACGTGAGGATAGGAAGCCGTCATGAAATCATTGTAGTCCTAAAAAAGAGGAGACCTAGTCTACATTTCATAAAACTACACTACCCAGCTCACACCAGCCGCAGACAATGGTCCAACCAATTTAGTTTTAGAAATATTGACCTGAACGTCTAGAAAAGAAACGTGTCTCAATCCGGTAAATAAATGGCGGAGCTATGGACATTATACAAAAGTAACTGTAATTACAGTAGATTTAATTCACGTCTCTATACCGGGCGCCTGGTGGTACTAAATCCAGATTTAACTCACTGTCATTGGAAAGAGGAGATTTGGCCCGATCCATAGATGTATGACTTGGCCATAATATGGTCATTTATAGGCCTGATATTCTATATTTTATATTCATATTTCATATTGCATCTGTCTGGATGGGAAAATGCTGCAGTACTGTATCTACAAAAACCCCTGTAAATCATCAGCCCTTTGTTAATTTGCTTAGATTTTTTTGTACACTTGATCTCAAGGAGGTGCTGGATGAGCTCAGTGTATATATTCTCATTTGGTTCATTACAGTTTACTCAAGCCTAGTAACAGACACAATATCTCTGACACTGGGAATACATTCCCTGAGGTCCATAGATGTCCCTAGATATCAAGCACATGCAAATGGACCTTGTAGAAGTGGAGCAATCTTCCATTTACTTGTTTCTGGAAACATGGGCGTAAATGGCAAATGGCTGCATTTATACAGTGCTTTTATCCAAAAGCGCTTTACAATTTGTTCCTCGTATTTTCATTAATTCACTCACACATTCACACACTGATGGCAGAGGCAACCATGCAAGGTGCCAACCTGCTCATCGGGAGCAATTCGGGGTTAAGTGTCTTGCTCGAGGACACTTTGACTCACTGCCCGGGAGGAGCTGCGGGAATCGAACTCGGGAACCCTCCAGATTACCAGACGACTGCTCTACCTCCCCGAGCCACTGTGGCCCCCGTGGCTTAACAGGTTAAGGAAGTACCAAAAAAAAGTTTTTCCCATCCATCTCCAGGTTAGACTCTTCAAGAATGTATGAGAATTTATGGTCAAACAGTTTTTTACGACTAGGGGCTATAAACCCAGGGCTGTAGCACACAGCATGGAGCTGACATATTGGAGACATAGAGGAAGGAGATCTGAGAATGAATGGACTGAAAGAGATAAACAGACAGTAAGAGAGTGAGTGGGGACAGACGTTCAGAGAGAGAGAGAGAGATTCAAAGTGAGCGAGATGGATGGACAGGATAAGAAGGCAAGATAAAGAGAAAGGGGGATAGAGAGAGAGAGGGAGAGAGAGAGAGAGAGACAGAGAGAGGTGGAGGGAGTGTTTTTTGGAAGACGGCA
>NC_140176.1:15618817-15653817 GCF_963971535.1 Notolepis coatsorum
GCCTTTTGAAAACTCCGCCCACAAATCCCCAACTCTCCCACCAATAATGATGAAGTCGATTGGGCTATACACCCTCTGTATCCTACTTCCACCGGACAAACCCTAGCTTTCCATCCTCGCTGTTCAGTTTCTGCTGCCAGGTCTGCATATCTAAGCTTTTTCCTTTCATAAGCCTCCTCACTGAATCCTCTCAGGGCACCGCCAATCCACTGACTCGCAGAGCATAACACCAGATCAGTCCTCAATTTAGTGTTAAAGGAAAACTCCAACATTTTGGGAAATTAGCTTATTTAACATCTTCCCTGGAGTTAGACAAGAAGATACATACCTTTTTTGTCTCTGTGCGTGCATTTTAGCTTTGGGAATAGACGCTCCGTTAGCATAGCTTAGCTTCATCACTGGAAGTGAGTAGGGGCCGGAGCCTTACAGTGCCTTACAGTGTATTGCAAGGTCTGACATTGACCAAACTTGATATGCATGACCTTGGTGGGCTCTAGGTCAACTCCTGAAAAGGGGGTCAATGTCAGACTTTGCAATCAAAAGTTAGGGGGCTAATAACCCTTGCCATAATTTCAGTGTGCCCCCTAACTTTTGATTGCAAGGTCTGACATTGACCCCTTTTCAGGAGTTGACCTAGAGCCCACCAAGGTCATGCATATCAAGTTTGGTCAATGTCAGACCTTGCAATACACTGTAAGGCACTGTAAGGCTCCGGCCCCTACTCACTTCCAGTGATGAAGCTAAGCTATGCTAACGGAGCGTCTATTCCCAAAGCTAAAATGCACGCACAGAGACAAAAAAGGTATGTATCTTCTTGTCTAACTCCAGGGAAGATGTTAAATAAGCTAATTTCCCAAAATGTTGGAGTTCCCCTTTAACTATCTCTCTGTCACTTTTCCTCCCAAATCTACCTGCATCTCCCAGTCATTAGCTCCCGACTCATGCCTGACTAAAAACCTACCTTTATATATCTCCCTCACGGACACATTGAATGGCTGCACTCTCTACCCCATTACATTCTGAATTCACCTGTACCTGCTCCTTTCAGAATATAAGATAAGATAAGATATTCATTCATAGATCACCTTGGGGAAATGTGGGAGCGTCATAGCAGCATGTTGGCCGAAAAGTCGCAGTCTCTGAACACAGTGGACATGATGGGTCCCCATCTACCCACTGTTTTAGGTTCTGTGGTGATGGCAGCATATAAGTAGCCCAAATCAGGAATTTCATATGCTTATGCGCACAGGACCTACCAAAATGAACTGATTAAGACACTTGGACACTTGGACTAATAATGCATTCAGTCATTTGGACGGAGTTGTTAAAACTCACTCCACTCAAATCAATAGAGTTATATTTCACTCTATTCAAATCAAATTTAAAGTGACGTGGCTGGGATAAAGTCAGTCAGCCAAAACAAATTCCTGGACCAAGGTCGAACCAGAGAGCTGTGGAGTCGAAGGCCCTCTGGAAGATAAGAGTGGCGAGCAGCTTCCCCCACCCCCAATCCCTACCCAATCCCCCTCCCGCATGTACGCCCGGCGCCACTCCCACGTGATGGTGACGGCAGCCGACTAGTACGCATGCTGGAGGGGGGGGGGCCTAAGACTGTTTCATCACCAAAGTCCTATCCCCCAGTCCATGCCCCCTCCCTCTGGACAATCTTTTCCGCCCTCCCTCCCGCCACCTGGCGCGACGACACTTTGTTTCAGACACTTTGTTGTTGGTGCAGCCGACTATCGCATATGGCGTCTCAGGCATTCTGTAGATGACAACAAATGTACATGTCTGTGTGAATTTATGCTGTGCCGTTGTTACTGTAAAAATTTAATGATTGTGATATGTTGTTATTAATGAGACGATGAGCTGTATGTGTGCGTCACTGGAATTTCCCCAAGGGGATTAATAAAGGAATATCTTATCTTATCTTATCCTCTACTCCACAGGTCCCTCCAGCTAAGCTTCCACTTCTCTCCAATTTCCTAGTTCATCCACTGCCCCTGCTTAGCCTGGGCCACAGCGTTTGAACACCTCACTACTTCCTCTTGTCGCTGTACCTGCTCCACTACCGGCTTCCTGCTTTCTGTGGGACCCGCTTTGCTCCATACTGGCTTCCCTGAGCTGAGCTCTAGGCCCCCCCTGGCCTTGTTGCACCTTACCTTCAATGTCTGTTTGTCTACGAGCTGCCTCTGCTTCCTGTACTGCCTGTCTTGGGTTCCATTTCCTCCCGCTGGTTGGGTTTGGGACCAAGTTACTAGTTACTGTATCTTTGCTCCATGATACTGTAGCAACAACTCTGCTCTCACCTTCGCAGACTTAAACCCAGTGGCGGCCCGTACATTCTTCTCCATGGGGGGCGCTATACCAAACATTTTGCAAACATGTACCACGCATTGGCAAATATTTAATTAGGTACAACTATCACCATTGCCATCAATCAATATATGATCACAGTCAGTCAAATGCAGCCAATATGCCCTACACAATCAGAGAGAGAGTGAGAGAGAGAGAGAGAGAGAGAGAGAGAGAGAGAGAGAGAGGAGAGAGAGAGAGAGAGAGAGAGAGAGAGAGAGAGAGAGAGAGAGAGAGAGAGAGAGAGAGAGCAAGCGAGAGAGCGAGAGAGAGAGAGAGAGATATCGCAACTCTACCTTGTTGTTAAGTTGGCAGCAGGCAGAAGGGTTTGATAAAGTATATCCACTCCACTGTCCAGACTGTGTTGATGTCCATTGTCCATGCATGTCCACACTACATCCATATATAGCTTGTTGTTAGCCAACAAGTACTGTGTGAGTGAAGAGCTGTGTCTTTGTCCATTTCCGCGTCGAACAGCCTGCAAACTACCTGGCGTTCCTATCGCCATGCTCTAAGACAAATTCTAACCTTAACCAACTTTGAAAGAGTGCCTAAGCTTAACCGTCGAAAGAACTTGCCGTCACGCTCTAAGACAAATAGCTGCATCACAACAACACAACAGCATAGAGAGACTATCTACTGTAACTAACCAGAAACGGGCGTCGGCCAATCAGAGAGCATCTCCGAGAAATGCGGAAATTATAGACGCTGCTGCTTAGACCGCTTCAAAACGCGCCCTTGTTCCATCATAATACATCATATTTCAACGCACAGCGCGTTACGCACTGATTGGCTGCGACGGATACAGCGATGAAACAGTGCACGGCGTGCACGCGCACTCAAAGCGCTATTGCCTCTAGCCCGAGAGAAATACGGCTAGGAGAAATGCGGCTACGGTAACGGAACGTATTCTCTATCAGACAGTGAGTCACTTCCTGTTCAGGAAAACTATTATTTATATTTGATATATTAACGTTATATTGTGCATTGGAAACACAAACATACTTAAAACGAGTAAATATTATTAATTTTAAACATGTTTATATTATTTATAGGGCTATAAAACAAAAAACAAAAACAAAAACATTTCTTATTCTTCTCTCTTTTAACCAGGGTTAACCGGGGGGGGGGGGGGGGGCGGCACCCGAGCGCCCCTAGTGGCCAGCCGCCACTGCTTAAACCCCTCTGTTAGACTAGTTACCGGTAGCTGGAGAATGCCTTTCCAATACAATGACACATTACTAATACACCAAGGAATGCAGAGCGATTTCATAATATACAAATTAGCCAACTGCTCAAGCCTTTCCACCATAAACAACATAACTTCAACTTTCCTGAAAGCCCTGACTTTTCTATCCTTCCTATCCCCTCTACAACATATTTCCAAAGTGCATCTGTCATCACTGTCATTCAACTCCCCATTATATCACCTACCCAAGCTTTTCACTGGCTTGTCCCTTATAGGTGGAATTTCTTCCTCATCTACGTAAAACATTCTGTTGCAGCAAGTTAGCTCACCCTGCTGTTTCTCCCCTACTACCACTCACTTTGAGGGTCTAATAATTACTTCCACCGCCATTGCTAGAATGCCATAATACCTATATCTAGTCTCTGCCATGCTGTTGTAAAATCTACAGCACCCCTGGCACTCTAAATAAATCAAAAACACCCCAAATAAGGCTATGCACTACCGCCTTAAATCCACAGAAAACAAATCATTCTCCTCCGCTGCTCCCCGACTCTGGAATCAACTCCCATTACACATCAGCGTGTATGGGTAATTTGTTGTTTTCATTTCAAATTGATGCGAAAGTTTCGTTTTTCACTACTCATTTCAAGGTAAGGGTCTATAGAACAATTTTGGTTCAACTTCAACTTCAACTTCAAATTACTTTATTTTCCTTTCGGAACTTCATTTGTGCAGTGGTTGAAAAACAAACATACAGTCACAATACATATAGACACTCACCACTATATATAAAAAAAATAGTTACAACTACAATAAAAAGACGACTATATAAAAAAACACCAACTACATTAAAACTACAGTACTTAAAGCATGATATATTAAAAACCATGTGGAGCAGTTCTATATGTATATAAATAATAAACAATAGTAGTACAGGTACGTAGTATATGTCCATCAGTGTCCATCAAGTGTCAAACAGTTGTAACTTTGATTGGATTATCTGATCTGAACATATGAGGTATGTATGGATTCAGGATCAGGAGTAGCAACTGGTATTTCAAGCATATTGCCCATATAACCAATATATACACAAAAATAGGCCTGGTAAAACATAGTCTTTTGAAAATAATCTTGACAATTTCACTCAGACCCAACAATACAGTGATATTTTTATTTATCTTTTAACTGTGCCACAATAATGGCGGTGAGTAACTGCTTAGACATTTGTTTGAATAACTCCTTGCACAATTGTTTCATAAGAAAGTAGCTAACAAATCCCATATACATGTCAGTCTTGGAAATAGCTCTGGTCCAGCTAGTTCACACACTTGCACAGACGTGTGTGTAACGGGGAAGCCCGTGGGTATGTCCACAGTCACGGAAACAGGTGTGTTGACGAGTGACTGTGGCAGTGCGGGCTGGTAAATTAAACTCACTTCCCCATAACAGGGTTAACAGACGCATAGGTACGGTAGTTAGGAGTGAATTCACTTCTTAGTGCAGCGGCCTGTGTCATCGCCCGCAGACGCGGGAGCCCCCTGTTCGACTCCCCCTCGGGACATTAACATTTAACATCAAACACAACGCAGACCAATATGATCCGTCACATGTGCACTTCAACTTTGCCCTCATGGACTTGCACCGAGAACAGGTAGGCCTACTTGTACAAGTACTTGTACAAGTGCACTTCACATCCAGATGTAATACATCCTTGGCATGGGGTAGCGTGGTCCAAATGGGAAGCAGCTTGCCGTCCTCTTCCTCTTCCACCCATGATCAGTGGTTCAGTGGATCAGGGTTGTTGACAGGCATCATGGACCTGAATGATTGAATGAATGAGTGATTTTATTTGACATAATAATAATACAATACACAAATGCATACAGATGCAAACCTTTGGGCTGTCGTCCAGATGCTTGCTTGGAAGACACTCCTTTTGAGATGTTGATCCAAAGCATCACTGGTTGGGGGAATTCTCTCCACGTCACTGGTCTTCTGTGAGAATAGCCTCATTCGGACAAGATAAACATCATTGTCCTTGTTTGACTCGTTGGTGTTGTACAGCCTACAGACAGAGTTTGTCGCCACTTCTTTCAGCCGTGGCGAAACGGCATGTCGACGACGACGATAGTTGCAAATTCCTCCATGAGAAATGGCACTGGTGCATCAGCTTGCAGTAGGATCGCTTACCCTTGAACTTGAAGGAAGATGTGCTGTCTGATCCAGTGAATGCGTGGAAGAGAGCCATATGGCATTGCATGTTGTCGTGCCCAGGGAGATCATTCTGGTTGTCTCTCCAGCTTTGAAGGATATCCAAATTTCCACGGCTGCATTCAGAGCCTTGATGTGATGGAAATGACTCAGAAGGATTACAACAACATCTGTGTCTCCAGTATGCACCATCTCAAGTGATGATGTTTGGAGGGCGTGGAGGAGATGTACTATAGCACACGAGTTCCAGCTTCCTCATGGTCGCATTGATCCATTGGTGGACTGTTTCCAACATGGTGGACTTGATCACCTGCAGTGATGTTGCCATCTTTGTCATCTGGGAACTGTCCATCTGTTAACAACTTGACAGGAATGAGAACAGTTCTTTCTTGTTACACCTGGCACACCTAACTCCTCGTCTACAGAAATGTCGCTACTCATACTGGCTTCCATGATGTATAGCTACCACCAACACATCTGACTTGGTACAGAGTTGAGGGATCCTTCAGATGACAACGCAGGTGGGTACAGGGAATATTTGTGATGAAAAAACCCTTCCAAATCCCCCCACGGCTGTCTCGCACAATAAAAGCTTTCCCATAGAGCTCTGCATGATGTTTGAAGTGCTGCATTCTCAGCTTATTTGCTGTTGAGGTTACTTTAAAAGACTGGTCATCAAACTCAAAACCAAGACAGGAAAACTCGTTGGAAAATGAGAACGTCTGATTCTTCTGAGGTTCAATTCAGTTTATTACAAAAGCTTCAGTTTGTACAAACTATAAGTGTCTCCAAGAAATATAGTACTTTTCTGTCCCTTAGCTCCAGAGCTAAGGAGGACCCCCCCCTTCACCCACCCCCGTGACCTTCCAACTATACGTAGCACCGGCCGCAACTGCCACCCTCCCTCCTTGCCATACCTTGGCTTTTACTGAAACAACGCCACTGCTCCCATACTGTCCTTTAATTTGTCACATCATAAGAAAAGGGAGGGGCCTTTCTCACATTTTAACCAATGAATTATTCTTGAAGACTAGCTCCTCCCATCTTCACTAAAATGCTCAGTATTGCTCTCTAGTGGTTATGTTTGAAAATACATTTAATATTGTTTCTTTCCCAGAGCTACATCAAAAGATAATAATAATAATAATAATAATAATAATAATAATAATAATAATAATAATAATAATAATAATAATAATAATAATAATAATAATAATAATAATAATAATAATAATAATAATAATAATAATAATAATAATAATAATAATAATAATAATAATAATAATAATAATAATAATAATAATAATAATAATAATAATAATAATAATAATAATAATAATAATAATAATAATAATAATAATAATAATAATAATAATAATAATAATAATAATAATAATAATAATAATAATAATAATAATAATAATAATAATAATAATACAATAGACCCACCATTTGGTTCCTCACGGTCTGGCTTGAGTACAAAAGATTCCTTCTGTTGAGACCTGAAAGATTTGTATCTGAATAGGCCAGCTGTTCTTTCTGTTCACACCTACAGTATGCGTGAGTTTCTATGGGAAACTCACCTTCCACTTTTCACAGGAAAGAGAGAGAGACGTCTTCAATATACATCTTATAACCTAAATTGACTTAAAGTAACTTATCATTAATAACTAACATTATTAAGTATACCTCAGTCTTCTTCTGCATTTTCTTCTCATGGAACAACATTACTTCGCTTGATCGGTGCTGTCAGAAGTCATTTGATTCACACTCTTCCTGAAATTGTTGTACTGCTCTTGTCCCGTAGACTCGAGTTGATGGACAGATAAGGCAGCAGCCGCACTCACACACCTTATTGTCTAATCATGTAACCAGGTCTTTACTGCCCTCCTCAAAGGGATTCCCATTGCTTACAGTAGCATCACCTCCATCTTTGGCATGGCGTTGAAATCGGTGCTGAGATGCAGATCCTTCCTTGTGACGAGGACGTTCTTCACAATCATCGTTGTTGTTTACAGTTCTCATATCGCTGCTGTCGGGACAAAACCTCATAACTCCAAAAACCCAACTTTTCAGCAGATGAAAAAAACTAACACAGATTTGAGGGTGAATAGAGTTAGGAGGTTTAGACAGATGATCGGTTTAATGCTTTCCCATTGTTTAAACTTTGTAAAACCCACACACACATATGGAGGATGATCTACGGAGTTGATTTATATAATAAAAAAAAATTCAAAAAATGGAGTTATGAGGTTTTGTCCCGACAGCAGCGATATGTAACTCTAGTTCTCCACATATTTATTGTCTCATTTGTGTGAAATATTATATAAGATATGCTCCAATCATGTTAATTTTTCATGAAAACCTACAGTAGCACCAACATCACCATTCTAGGTTCAATAGAATAAAAGTTATGAAGCATAATTTAAAATAAAATACAGTTGATTCCTCACACAGTATTGACTTAAAATAGCAATACAAAATTATATTACACAGCAATTGTGTAAAAATTAAGACCTATTTTTCAATTGTGGCAATTTTGGAAAATGGGCATAAAATAAAATAAAATTCAAACTGGTTTGTTGACAATCGAGACAAAAAATGTTTAGACTCAATCTTGAACTGTAAACTGATCCAGAAACAAGCTATAAGCAGAATCTACGAATTACTTAATAAGAGCAACTTGACACCTCTAGATCTCCTTAGGGGCAGATGGGAGGCAGACTTAGATGATCCAATCACAGAAGACACATGGGACAGAATAATACAGGGAATTTTCTCTTCCTCCATTTGCCTTAAACATGCTGTTATCCAATTTAAAATTGTACACCGGCTGCACTGGTCTAAAGACTTAGATCCTCTGTGTGATCGTTGCAGACAGGCTCCAGCCACTCTGCTCCACATGTTCTGGACGTGTCCAAAGCTACACACCTTTTGGCAAGCCATCTTTGACACCTTCTCTAAGATATTTGGAAAGATAGTAGAGCCATCTCCATATATTGCAATATTTGGAGTGGCCCCAACGGACATCCACTTTGGATGGTGGGAATCTAGAATGTTGGACTTCTGTTCACTCTTGGCCAGAAGACTAATACTGTTCAAATGGAAAGACCCAGGTTCGCCTGTGTACGGCCACTGGATGAGAGAAGCCATGTATCATATTAAACTGGAGAAGATCAAGTATACTGTCAGAGGTTGTACGGAAAAATTCCACAATATTTGGGATCCTTTCCTGACTTTTTTCGAGGATATGGAAGCGGATAATGTTACAGAGGCGATTTGACTGGCCTTCCTCTTTTCTTAGCTTCTTATTCATTTGTGTTCACATTTTTCTCTTTTTCTCTTTCTCTATCTGCAGAATGCAAGAGATGTATATATCCACTATTGTCTGGTGATTTAAAAGGAAAAACAATGTTTAAGAAATGCTTAAAAACTTTTAAGAATGATGATGTCTGGTATAGGGGTGGGGAGAGGGGAGGGTGGGAGGTTATTATTTAACCTTTTCTTTCTTTTGGGCCATGTGGGCCTAACTGTAAAAAGAAATCTTCAAATAAAAAAACCTTGATAAAAAAAAATGACCGCTCCTACCAAGTGTCATGGAGGGACCCTGTCGGCCACCCGCCCCCTGCGAACGGGTGTCCCCCAGGGCTCGGTCCTAGGACCCCTTCTCTTCTCCCTCTACACTAAATCACTGGGTAACATTATCACTAGGGATGGGTACCGAATTTGGTACTTTTGAGGTACCGAACCGAAACACGTCGGTACTACCGAGTATCGAATCAAGTGAGAAACCAAAAAAAATTAAAAAATCTTTTATTATTTTTTTTTACTTTTTTTTTTTTTTTTTTTTACTTTTTTTTTTTCATGTCAACGTTCACACGCACAATATATGCTTACCTAGGATTTGACTTGATTCAACAACAAAGCAGTCGGAGCAATGACAAGCCGAAAACTGTCGAAATTGTAGTTATTTGAAGTTTGGATTTTTTTTTTACGACTGAGGTAGGTAAATTAAATTTCTTGAGACTAAAGTACCGAAAATAGGTACCGTTGGGTACCGGTATCGATTCACAGGTACCGGTACCGGTATCGGTTCAAATGTGAAAGGTACCCATCCCTAATTATCACGTCTCATGGCTTCTCGTATCATTGTTATGCCGATGATACTCAACTCTTCCTCTCCTTCCCTCCCTCAGATATCCACGTCTCTGAGCGGATCTCGGCCTGTCTGTCCTGTCTGTCTGTGCCTGGATGACGACCAACCACCTCAAACTTAACCTAAGCAAAACAGAATTGCTCCACCTGCTGGCCAAATCCTCCCCCCTGACCGACCTTTCCATCACAGTCGAGAATGCAGCTGTGACCGCGTCCCCGACTGCCAAGAACCTGTCCTCGACGACCAGTTGAACTTCTCTGCTCACATCGCAGCGACAACCAGAACCTGCAGATTCCTCCTGAGCAACGTCAGAAGGATCCGCCCCTTACTGACAAAAGAAGCCACCCAATCAACAGTCATCTCCCGCCTCGACTACTGCAACGCACTGCATGCTGGCCTCCCGGCCACTGCCACCAAGCCTCTTCAACTCATTCAGAACGCAGCGGCCCGCCTGATCTCAAACCTACCGAAGTCGGCCCATGTCACCCCACTTCTTAGGGACCTGCACTGGCTCCCCATTGCTGCACGAATCCGCTTCAAGGCCCTTGACCTGGCATACCGTGCGGCAAAGGGAACCGCTCCCGCCTACCTCCGGTCAATGGTCTCTAACTACACACCCTCAAGACCCCTACGCTCTGCATCTTCTGGCCGCCTCAGACCTACTCCTATCCAAGCTCCGGGAGGGTCATCAAAGAGAAGTCGCCTATTCTCAGTCCTTGCCCCACAATGGTGGAATGAACTACCCACCCCAGTTAGGACAGCCGAAACCCGTCCAATCTTTTGAAAAAATCTAACCCTAACTAACCTTACTGTCATGCACTTGTCCTAATAAACTAACCTACACTTTGATGAACATTGTTACTCAGCTGATAGAGTTGTGCCCTTCCTGATGACTTGTCGTACAGAACTTGTAAGTCGCTTTGGATAAAAGCGTCAGCTAAATGACTAAATGTAAATGTAAATAAACCTGAAGAAACCTTTGCACGCCTTACAGCTTCCACTTCGTTCCACCTTATATATATTTTTATATTCCTCTACTAACTTGCTTTGAAGTTTTGAGTTGCCCTCCCTTTCCTTGGCTGAACATTCCTTTAACTAAAACGGATCCCTAAAATGCTGTCCCGACTCTCTACTTCTTTGTTCTGCTCTCCTGAGTACTGCTAAAGGATTGCTTAGCTCTTCCTGCAAAACATGAATTCCCTCTCTCTCATCCACTGTCATCCTTTTCCACTGCTTTCTTAGCCATCTTCTCTCCTTAACTAAATTCTCTATTTCTTCCTGCCATATCTCCACGCTATCTCCAATTCTTTCCTTTTTCTTGCCCTATAGGCCATGTCCTGTAACTCTAGCTCCAGCCTCAGTACCATCTACCATCTACCCTCCTTCAGCGATCCCCCCTCTTCCTCCTTCGTTTCTCCTTAGAATACCTTTATTCACATTTTCCCAAGTATTTGATTGTTTTCTTTTCATAACCAAGCTTAAAAGAACGCGCCACCAGATGTTGTACAGATTCATGTGGTTTTAGAGTAATTGAGTTAAGAGTTGCAATGTATGATGTCACACACCGGCATTCCAGGAAAAATACAGAAAATGACAACTCAGTGATGATATGAAGAGGGGGGGGGGGGGTGAATAAATAAAACTCCTTCTCAGGAATGTGTAATTTCCCCAACTCCGGATGAGTTGGATGTTTCCATATTCACGTTGGCACAGTGCACATTTTGCTTAATTGCTGCACGGTTGCATAATTCCACCCACATTAACCATTTCACCACGGAAATGTGGGATTTCCATTCAGATTTCCCTGTCTGGTGAGGGAATATGTACGGTAACCGGTTAATATGCACATTCACCGCTGAGTTGGTGAATAAACTGATTTCCTGGGAAATATTACGATCACAAAAAAGATCCATGATCATATGAAAACTAACTATACCTGTCCTAGTTTATAAGCAATTCGTGTTCCAGAAAATGGTAATCTGCCTATAATTGAATATGAATTTTGAATTTTTATTTTTTTTATCTACAAGTGTAATCCTGTGCTCCACTCATTTCTTCATTGAGTCACCTGGTATGATTACGGTGATGACACTCCCTCCCCAAGAGGTATTCAAGTGCGTTCTCCATGAATGCACTACGCTGCAAATCTTTTATATGTTACGAATTTCCTTTTTTTTTTACGACTTGTTGATAATTTTTTGCACTACTGGAGAAACAAAATACTTTCACTCCTCTACACTGTAAAAGGATAAACACGTGCCAAAATAAACTTGGAACTGAAGCTGTGCAGGCATGAGTAAGCACGCAGTAGCATTTTGTAAAACACCCATAAATTATATACATTTTCAAAAAACTATAACACGCCCTGCTCTGTCTATCGCACACATTTCAAATGCTTTATTTTAATCTGGAGATTGAATCACACACCACAGGTAATAATTCAATTACAGAGTTTAAATGTGCTTATAGCTTGTACCAGAAAACTTAGCGAAACCTCTACTGCATTAATGGCGGCAGCTATACGGCAGACGACAAGTGGCACAAACATGTCTCTACACACCATCACTGTGCACGTTACAGTACTTACAGTACAGGACATTGTGTCTGGTGGTGGTGGCGCGGGGGGCAGCTGTGACTACGGTCACACACACCTGCGCCTGCAGTCTTCTGTGGCCTCCCGGTTTTTGTCATCTGTCAGCTGCCATTGACCATATTGTAGGTGACATGTTAACAAGGCTGTTTTTTATTGGCCGACTGGCCCCGGCAGCAACAGTGCTTTTCAATGGGTCACACCGAGGACATCATTTTTTTAAGATTATTTTTATGGCAAATGTGTTTTTACTGCTGATTGACAGGACAGATGGGAGTGTAGTAGCAGTGAGGTGGCTGACCCACTCAGGTTCCGACCAACTTGAAGACATGCTGCCACTGGTTTGTTGTTGCTTTATTCTCCCCGACGCACACACACACACACACACACACACACACACACACACACACACGCACACGCACACGCATACGCACACGCACACGCACACGCACACACACACGAACGCACACGAACGCACACACACACACACACACACACACACACACACACACACACATGCACACACCTATAGCACACCTCTGGTGGACTAACAGCAACGGCTGGTTTAACTCAAAATGCCAAGGTATGTGTTTCGACGGGCTGTCTCATGCCTGTGAGCCCCGTGTGCTCTCACTTTGTGTGTCCTGAGTGGTCAGTGTGGTTGTGTCTCCGCTCCCAGTCTCACGGTGAAATAGGAGAGACGGGGGTTAATTACACAGACGAGTTGCACCTGTGCCAATTAACTCTCCCCTGCCGCCGCTTCGGTGAGTCACCCCCTGTCTCTCCCTCCGCAGCCAACACCCAAACCACACCCCTCTGAGAGGTAGACAAATAAAGGGGGGAACTCGCGACACAGGACAAGAGCCATGGCACAAGGTTATAATAATAATAATAATAATAATAATAATAATAATAATAATAATAATAATAATAATAATAATAATAATAATAATAATAATAATAATAATAATAATAATAATAATAATAATAATAATAATAATAATAATAATAATAATAATAATAATAATAATAATAATAATAGCAACGAACTGGACATGCAATTGGAGCGGCACACACACACCGGGATACACACACACACACACATGCATTGTCTTTTTCTCAGTCGCCGATGCGATTGAGTCTCTGCACTTGACCCATCCCGTCGTCCTTCCCCCCATGGGCAGCCGGGAGCAGATAGGGGCGTCAACGTGAGCCGCGCCTCGGGGACCAATCCAACAGTGCTCCTGCCCGTCTTCGTCAAGGACGCGACAGCGTTAGCGATCTGTTGTGCATGTTTTTCCATTGGGTTTCTCTTATCGGGGGGGAACCCTTGCGAGCACACGGGGAGAACATGCAAACTACACACAGAAAGGCCTGGGAGATACCCCACCTGGGTACCTGGCATCATGGAAACCTGGTCCCCAAGCGGGAATCGAACCCTGGACCTTCTTGCTGTGAGGCGACAGTGTTAACCACTACACCACCGTGCCGCTTGATCGTTGCCGCTTGGCGTTCTAAAAATGTTCCATTCACTTCCTGGTCCCAGTGCTGTCCTGCTGTCACTGTCCATTTTCCCATTGTTGTCAAGGAAACATCGTCAACACATTTTTTTATTTTATTTTATTTTATTTTATTTTATTTTATTTTATTTTATTTTATTTTATTTTATTTTATTTTATTTTATTTTATTTTATTTTATTTTATTTTATTTTATTTTATTTTATTTTATTTTATTTTATTTTATTTTATATATATATTTTTTTAAAGACCTTGGAGCTACTGTGGCTACAAACTTCACACTCCTACACAGAAAGTTTGGATGATGTGTGCCTTGTGTTCTGTTTAGCAGGCTGTGTCAGGCTACGTTCAGGCATAGAGACAGCTCTGCGTAGGAGTGTGTACTGTACAGACGTATACTGTATAACATATGGCAGGTATGTTATATGCCCTATGACTGCTGAGACAACCTGCTTATATTTTTTTTGGTGAGTTTGCGTGACAGGAAACAGTGTCTCACAAGAACCCACATGGAGGAAATGGAAAACAATATATACTTTAACTGTACTGCAGGCCCCAGAGATCACTTGTCCGTGGCCTTTACATCCCTCCTCATGTTCTCTCCATCTATCCATTCACTCCTCCTCCTCCTCCTCCTCCTCCTCCTCCTCCTCCTCCTCCTCCTCCTCCTCCTCCTCCGTTCATCCCTCCTCACTTCATCCTTCTCCCTGTCCTCCCGTTGCCTCCTTCTGTGATCGGGAGTGGATCCCCGATGAGTGACCTCTTTGTCTGCACCTCTCATGGGAGAGGGGGTGCTCGACCCCCTGGTAAAAGCATTCAGCGAGCTTATATCCCGAAGGGCAGCAATTCAGCAACTCAGGATCCTCAGGCAGGTTACAGGCCGGTCTCCAAGGGGCAGGGTACATGTACAAAAACATTTAATGGTTGTACTGTACATGATCATAATGCAGCCTGCTACTGCTTACTGGGACATTGCCACGGATTGTGCCTGTCAGGTAGCTCAGGTAGGGCTGATAAGTAGTATTTTAAGTTATACCATCAGGGATCCACGCAAAGGTATGCATTTGTACAATACTGTATCTATATATATATATAGAACATGCAGTTCTAGTGTAATCCAATACATGTATAACATTGCATTGTATTTGAAATAGAACATTCTAATTTCCAAAGTGAAAAAAAGTATAACAGGGCCCAGATGCAAAGAGCTGTGACAGCGGCGATAGTCAAAGAGTATTGGCGGTGGGTGCAGAGGCAGTGGGGGGGCCCCCAAATCTACTTCTGCTTAGGGCCCCATAAAGGCTTGGGCCGGGTCTGTAGTGATGTATAATGCTTGTGTGTGTGAGTGTGTATCAATCAATCAAATTTATTTATAAAGCACATTTCACATGACGCGTGTCAACCAAAGTGCTGTACAGAGGGTAAATACACAAGATACATATAGACAACAATCACACTCCGTTTTATGGGAGGGCACACAGGCAAACACATAGAAAAACAGGGCATGAGTCAGTGAACGGGAAAGGCTAGTAGGTAGAAGTGGGTTTTGAGCCTCGATTTGAAGGCATCTATCGAGGGGGCGAGCCTAATGGAGGTGGGGATGCTGTTCCACAGTTCAGGGGCTGCGATAGCAAAGGCACGGCCCCCCCTGAGCTTGAGGTTAGACCTCCGGACTGTCAGGAGCCTCTGATCGGCTGACCTGAGGGACCTGGTGTTGGAATAGGGGGATAGGAGGTCTGAGATGTAGGAGGGTGTGTGGCCTTTAAGGGCTTTAAAAACAAATAAGAGAACCTTAAAATCTATCCTGTAGCGTACTGGGAGCCAATGAAGGGAGGCAAGGACAGGGGTGATGTGGTCTCTCTTGCGGGTTCCGGTCAACAGTCTGGCAGCCTTAGAGTGATATGTATATGAAATATACAGGCATAAATGCATCTGTACGTGCGCCCACGCGGCTCTCTCCCGGAACATGCAGTTCCCTATAGTCTCGTTGGCATCTGTGCTGCTTCAACTCTGTGTCCTAGTTTGAACTCGCCGACACACACACACACACACACACACACACACACACACACACACACACACACACACACACACACACACACACACACACACACACACACACACACACACACACACACACACACACACACACACACACACACACACACACACACACACACACACACACACACACACACACACACACACAAACGCACGTTCAGTGTGCAGAGGACTGAAAGAGACCGGGGCGGATTTTTGGCTCCATGTACGTTGGATGTACATACTGTACCACTTATCCCTCTCTCCCACATCCCCTCTCTTCCATGGGGGTGAACAGGTTCATGCTACAGTAGCTGTGGCACTATAGGATAACGAGGACGGCTCTGCATGCAGAGAATAATGATTCCTGCTGCAGCCCATGGGTGTCTAACACAATAATGGACAGTGGAAATCCATCTACATCAATCTGTACAATTGATCACTAATAATAATGAGGAGAAGAAGAAGAATGATAATAATAATAATAATAATAATAATAATAATAATAATAATAATAATAATAATAATAATAATAATAATAATAATAATAATAATAATAATAATAAATGTTATTTGTACAGCACCTTTCATAGAAGAGTTGCAGCCCAAAGTGCTTCACAGCAGTAAAATGTGCATAAAATAGACAGAATAAAATGAAATGCAGACAATAATAAAAAAAAAGGTAAAAGCAATGCAGATAATAGCAAATACAAATATTGACTCACAGTATGAACTCAGATTAACGTAATATGTAGTTAATTTATTAACGTAATTCTGTGAATTCATACATTGGTATAGGGCAGGCACGTGCCGTGAGCTTTGAGATTGGGTAAGCATACAAATATTTTAATACACTTAATTACACATTGTGCCAAGCACAAATGCTATGGATTAGTGCAGTGTCAAGGAAAGGCCATTCACGCAAATGTATTCCCTAGAACCCACTAATAAACAATAAGTGAAGAGTTACAGTGGCGGACTTTATGATCAAATGACTAAAAACAAAAAAGATTTGCCAGTCGTGCTATAATGTTTCAAATCAAGAGCCATACACGTTGCCCTTATAAGGGCCGTCGAACATTAAGAGCTTATTAAATAAAGTAAAACCAGTGCAGCACAGCAGTCAACTCAGATCGCCACTTCATAGTACAAGGCATACCTTCAAAAGTAAATTCGACACGGCTGTCTTGCGGACCCATCGTGTGTTCTGTACTAGCTATGGAGAAAATAGTAGACAATGGCTCATTTGACAGGCATTGTTCATAGTGCAACACTGACTAACCAGTTAATTTCTACATAATGTAGTTTGTGCGCTATTCCATGCTAAACATCGCCCGTTTCCAAAATAATCCAGTATTTTTTCATAAATTGCGAGATATGGTGCGTTATATGCATTATGCCCAAATCGTTCGGGTTGCTTGCCTGAAACTCCAAATACTTCCAAATCAAAGGTATATACCATTGTGTGTCTTGTGTGTTTAACTCGATACTGCGATCGTTACCAAAAGCATGTTTTAAGTCCGGTAAAATATGACACTGATCAGTACAAAAACATGTTTTAGTTTCGGTAAAATAGACATAGAATAGACCTTACCTTAGCCAGAAGGTACTCCAAAAAGAATAATCCCGGTGATCCCATCGCGATCGCAATTACTCGTGTAGAGAGAAAGAAAGAAAGAAAGAAAGAAAGAAAGAAAGAAAGAAAGAAAGAAAGAAAGAAAGAAAGAAAGAAAGAAAGAAAGAAAGAAAGAAAGAAAGAAAGAAAGAAAGAAAGAAAGAAAGAAAAAACAGTGGTACATTCTGGAAAAAGGAGAGAGAGAGAGAGAGAGAGAGAGAGAGAGAGAGAGAGAGAGAGAGAGAGAGAGAGAGAGAGAGACAGAGAGAGAGAGACAGAGAGAGAGAGGGAGGTAGACAAACAAAAGACAACGTTGATGTAAGATACATCTGTGCCTTATTAATTTTCTAAGTATTTTCTAAGCTGCCTAACACATTATGAGCGACAAAACATCTATGCTTCCTGGGTCATTGTTTTCCCATGGACACATGTCTACAAGCCTGCATTAAACTATCTGCACCCGACCTCAAAGTGAGTCCGGTTAAAAATGTTCATTATGTGGAAGTAGCTTTAGGCTTCTTTTTCTTCCGGTTTCAAATTGCCTTTTTGTTTCACCCGAAGGTGCAGACAGTAGATAACAAACCAGATAATCATTCATTCATTCATTCATTCATTCATTCATTCATTCATTCATTCATTCATTCATTCATTCATTCATTCATTCATTCATTCATTCCTTTCCTGAAAAATGAACATTAGAAATAACCGTATCCGATGTTGGAATATTTCAGCTTTTTCTTTTCTACTGCCCTCTGCTACAGATTTCCAAAGTGAATGTTGAGCATGTTGAATTTTGAGGATATCAACAGAAGCTCTTCTGACAGCAAAACTGGCAATTTCAGGGAATATTTTTTTTTAGCAAGATCATATTGGGACTTCCCCATAAGATTGAGGGTTGGTTACAAATTACCTCATTTTAAGATTGTGCTTGGCATAACATGTCTAGTTTGATTTATCACCACGGTGATCCGAGTTGCTCTTTTTAATGCCTGTAATGTGAACTCAAAGGAAAGGTTGCTGGTCCAAGTTGTAGTGTCCTCATGAGAGTCTCTGAACCCCTTTCTCTCCTAAAACACAGCAGAGGCAACATTATCACCTACATCCTGCTAAAAGCCAGATAAACCCTGAGGGGGAGATGAGAGTAAAATGTCTCATCTTCAATCAAAACATAACAAAAAGGCCGCCCTGGCCCCCACTGAACCCAAGCGTGTTTTCCAGCCTCAAATGTGTGTACTGAGTACTGAGCTTTCTTACGCACACTGCACCTTATGTGTATACTGTATACTTCATCAGAGCATATATTTAGCATTTTTAGCATTTAGCATTTATAGATTATATATTCAAGATTCAAGATTGTTTATTGTCAGGTGCACAGTTAAACAGACAGTTTGCCATACAATGAAAATCTTACTTTGCTAGTCCGCCCTTCATACAAAATCACACAATACTTAACTTAAACCTATGTACAGAGGTGTGTACTGTACACTCCTCCTCCGTGGGTCAATAATCATCTCCATGGTCTTGTCTGCGTTCAAGGAGAGATTATTGTCCTGACACCAGGCCACCAGTTCCGCCACCTCCCTTCTGTACGCCTCCTCAGCTCCCCCAGTGATCAGTCCGATGACTGTAGTATCATCTGCGAATTTGATGATACTGTGTGAAGAGGGTGTACAGTAGGGGGCTCAGCATGCAGCCCTGGGGGGTCCCTGTGCTTAGAACCTTTGTGCCTGATGTCCGGTTGCCGACTCTGACTGACTGGGGCCTATTTGTAAGAAAGTTCAGCACCCAGTCACAGAGAGCCGGTGTCAGACCCACAGTGAGGAGTTTAGCAGAGAGTTTGTGTGGGATGACCGTGTTAACTGCAGAGCTATAGTCGATGAATAATAGTCTGGCATATGTGTCCTTGTCCTCTAAGTGGGTGAGGGTGGTGTGGATGACAATGTTGACTGCATCTGTTTCTCAGGCCAGGTGGCCCATTACACCATGAGCCCATCTCCCGTTTCCAAAATCAAGTTCAAGTTCAAGTTTCTTTATTAGTTGACATGCAAAGATACAGAATACCTTCACATGGAATGCTTTTTTCTGTTATGCTCCTATGAGGATCATAGGACGCTTGGATCATACACATACAGCTCATTACAGTAATATTCCACAATTATTACATTTTAGATAGTAATAATGGTACAGAGCCTTGAGACAAACATATGCATATTCACCACCGCAAACAGACTGGCAGCCGTCATAGGCAGCGCCATTTACGGAAGGAGGGGGGAGTGGGTTGGGGTTGTTACAGGGCTGTAGGGGGGGGGGGGGGGGGGGAGTGGGAGGCGGGGAAGGTGGGGGGGAGTGCACAAGCCAAGTCCTGGGTGGGGGAGGTCTCCCTCACACGAGGCAGCCGACAGTGCAGCGCCAATGCAGAGGAAGGGGGGGGGGGGGACTAGGGATTGGGGTTGTGGGACGCCGCTCGCCACTCTTATCTCCCAGAGAGCCTTCGACTCCAGAGCTCTCGGTTCGACCTTGGTCCAAGAATTTGTTTTGGCTGACTGACTGGCACAATTTATCCCAGCCACGTCCCTTTAAATTTGATTTGAATAGAGTGGAATATAACTCTATTGATTTGAGTGGAGTGAGTTTTAACAACTCCGTCCAAATGACTGAATGCATTATTAGTCCAAGTGTCCAAGTGTCTTATCAGTTCATTTTGGTAGATCCTGTGCGCGGTAAACAGATCCAAAATCTTCTTATTGCAGTCCAAAAGCTTCGATAATCCAAATAATACCACGTCTTCAAGTTTGTAGCCCAATTATGATGTCCCAATAGGCAGAGAGGGTTAGCCTTATTCTGCTTCTTGAAGAAAATATGCAATCCACTGATTAGATCCATTTAGAGTTGATTTGAGTATAGTCTGGCCACCGGCACGAAACAGGGCATAGCAGCGTCAGGCTCCATGGTGCAGTAGAGGCGGCGGTAGGAACGGCCTTGAAGGCCTTGGGAGAGAGGAAAGAAATGCGACTTGTCTCTGCAAGAGGTGGGAGGTGATGAAAATGCATTACAGACTGTTTGAAAAAGCTTTTTGCTATGATAATTGGTAATGAAATATCAAAATAATTTTCAATAAGATGTACTTGTGTTTAATAAATTGTTTTACAATTTAAATCCTCTAATATTGGACGGGTCTTGTATTTACCTCAGCTGCAAAGAGCACCAGGCCTTTATTAGAGAGAGGCTTATATAAGAGGCAGGCTATTTAAAAAAAAAAATTACACTCATGGACATAATCCATTCTATTTTTGAATACGTACATTGTCTGTCTACATTTATTTAGACTAACATTGGTATTTAAATATTGAGTGCAGTTGAGTAATTGTGAAACTGTGGTGGATTAACGTAATTCACACACTGAAGTTGGAACTAGATACTAGGTTGCGGGGCCCGCACGGACCATTTTGCGTGTGGTACCTCTCGACTCTACCTGAGTCGAATCGAGTTGACATGCAGGCAATAGCTTTAGCTAACGCTATCATAGCATCATGATCTGTAATGTCAACTGGACAACGCCAGCCCCGCCTGCCAACGCCATATAGATAGCGAACGTTAACTAGCGTTTGCAAACAAAGCCAACGTCATCCAGCCGACACCACAGATATAGCTATGATGACAAGGTTAGCTAACGCTAATGCTAACGCCAACGTTAATGTAGTCAGTGTAGCGGGAACTGTAGAGAAAGGCAGCACTTAATTTGCATTGGTAAGAGTTTATCTCATTCTATATCACGACACGAAAAAGAAATAAAAAAAATTATAAGAGGCCCGTCCTCTATTTGAATACCCTCCACTATTAGAGGATTTACGGTACACCAGCTAATGTAATTGGCTCCCAGACCCAACTTTGAGAATAGATTAACGGCGGTAATTATTTTATCGCGTGATAAGAGTCCGCCGTTAACTTAGCCCGGTAACGGCGTTAACGGCCCGGCCTTAATTGTAACTATATTTATTGTAGGGCATATATAACTGAGAGGGCATACATACCCTCATCTTGCACCTTGTTGCCCATATGCGCATGTCCAGGGTTAATTGTATTGTTATATTGTTTACACTGCCTTTTTTTATTCTATTTTTATTTTTACTTCTCCACTGTACTATAATTCTATGACCTGTACCATGTCTTCTACTACCTGTACCTCCCCTCCCCCCTCCCCCATGCTGCTATGATGCCTGAATTTCCCCAAGGGGATCAATAAAGGAATATCTTATCTTAGCTCTTGAACAAGCTCTAAACCTATAATTGTATATGAAATATCAGTAAGATATTTGATTTGTAGAAATAAGAACGTCCAAACTATCAGATATCTTCCTCATATGATGGAGACAGAAAAATAAATAGGGAACGGTGCCTTCATTCTTCTTGAAGACTTGAAAACGGTACATTCAGGCTACTTCAGTCTTCATATGAACTGAACTCAAAGCTACAACAAGGAGACTTTTCATTAACATGAATGATTGTCATGTTTGTTGTGATGGTGGTATAATGACAGAAAACAAATGAGACTGTTGCCGAAACAATAGGTAGCCTAATTCTCATGATAAGAGAACATTTCTCATATACCCTGTCACTTCCTGTGTTGGTTTCCCCACCCCCACAGCATATAATTGGTGGAATAGGGTGAACATCCTTGCTAATGATGAACATGGGGTTATTTTTTAACCTGTTAAGCCTGTAGGTCCCCCAATTGGGGGACCCTGCTTTTCTTTATCATAAATCGATCAATAGAGACCGTATTAGATCCCCAATTATCATATCATGGGGTATCATTGAAAAGCCACACTCATTGGCTACAACCCTGTCCAAAACCTTTCGAGATCGCCAAATGATTCACGGAGCTAGAGCCCCCGGAGGTCGGGGTGGTAATGTGTACTTTGGCGCAAGCCTCACATATCGGCATGTAACTCGAGAACCGCTGAACGGATTTTGTCACCTGAAAGGGCAATTGACAGGCAACAAATAGGGCTATAATTCTATCTATATGTTGTATTAAAAGAAATGCACACCGCTAGAAGTCAGCAAAGTGGCGCGTCGCAAATTGTCCTCATGAGGGCCCACATGTCGGCCCTTGGATGTTAAGAGGTTTTTCCCAAGAGTAAAGACCATAACCCTATCAAAACAGCAGTCAAAGTGTATATTTTTACTGATGTTTTGTAAGATTTACCGAAAATAGAATTTATCAGAAAAATGCTAATTATATCAATTTTATCGTAAAACTGTGAGGAAATGACCAAATTCAGATTTAACCCTGCCATTGGAAAGAGGAGCGTTTTCCCTATCCATAGATGTATGATTTGGCCATAATAAGGTCAAGGTCAAGTTCAAGGTCAAATATGAATTTATAATTAAAATCGATTATCATTTATTACTGTATCTACAAATCCTTCTGTTTAATCATCTTCCCCTTATTAATTTGCTTAGATTCTTTGTACACTTGATCTCAATAAGGTGGTGAATGAGCTCAGTGAGCAAGCTCGGTTTGCTCACAATTGTAACATAGTGTTTTTCACCGGCACAGATGCAAACAAATATCATCATTTATATTCTCCTTTTTTTCATTACAATTTACTCAAGCCTAGTAATAGACACACTATTTATGACACTGGGAATACATACCCATAGGTCCCTAGATGTTCCTAGATACCAAGAACATGCAAATTGACCTTGTAAAAGTGGAGCAATCTTCCATTTACTTAGGCATGTACCTTTAGGCGAAATTTAATAAAATCATTAATTTGGTGCGGTCCAGTGGATTTTGTCGTATCCGGTTTGGAATTGTCTGTCTTCCAGTGGTGGGATGTATTCCAGTGTGTTTGTTATTGCTTCGTTTATCATGTCTATGTTGTTCCTGTGGAATGGGTCTAGGCGATGGTCGGCATTTATGCATGCCATGAGTATGTTTGCTCCCGGGAATGCTTGTTTGGAAAGGCTTCCTTTGCATTGTAATCCCTTCAGCAGAACTCCTGTGGATCCAACCAGATACAAAATAGAGTATATTGATGGACTTGGTGCGAAGACTAGAACATGCACTGAAGAACTATATACTGTAATTTTTTTGGACAGCCCATGTATTTGCAGTTCTTAATCTAAATAATTTGGAGTGTGAATGTGATAAATCACAAGAAACTACTCAACCTCTACTGTCTTTAACTATGAGCAAAAACAACACATTTATGTATTACAAATAATGACATTTATTACTTTGTTACAACATTGTTACTTCTACTACTTCTACTTAAAATCTCAGTAATCGAATGACCTATATCTAACCATGAATGAATGAAAACTTTATTTAACAGATTTCAGAATGGGTACAATACAGTACGGCTCAATACACACAATTGTTAAGGGGATGCAGACCAGAGAAAGACGTTTGTCTTGTTTACATCAGGGTCCCCCATTTTCAATTCATATAGTGATAGTCAATAGTCAATACCATCACTGTGTATTTTTGTATGCTAACCTAACAAAGACCAAACTAGAGATTGTAGCTAGACAAAGGGTACAAGATGATATGGCAGAGGAAAGGTGATCTAATAGCATATGACTATCCAGCCTGGACTGGTCTTTAAACTGCATGGTGGAAAATCGCATCAACACCTTATCATTTACACTGGATGTTGTTGCTCCATTGAAGGTCAAAAAGAAGACAACTGACAAAATCTCTGCATGGTTAACAGCAGTGTTGGTCAGACTAAGAGAATATGTAGAGCTGCTGAACGAAAATGGAAGGAAACTAAGCTCATATACAGTATATAAAGAAGCAATATGGTTTGCAAGAAAGGACTACTTTTGTAAGAGAATGCTGGAAACTCCAGAATATTATTCTCCGCCATTGACCAGCTACTCAACACTGCTCCCACCCCTCTGCAGTTCTCTGCATCAACATGTTAAGAACTTGTATTATTCTTCTTCAATAAAATAACATCAATCAGAGCTAGCATTACTCTTGATGCAAAGACAGATAACATCTGTAAACCCTGAAAAAAGTTGTAACCATGGGAAAATCCACTTGCATTACATCAACTGAGCTCTATAAACCTGTCCTTGAATGTAACTCCTCCACTTCCTGTATTGACCCGGTACCTACAGCATTTATTTTAAGCAGATATTCAAAAGTATTTCAAATCATGTCCTAGATTATAAATCTTTTCTGGGACAGGCATTTTCCCAGATGCATTCAAACAGCCATCGTAAAACCCTTACTAAAGAAACCCTGGCTAGACAGTAATGTACTGACCAACTATAGGCCGATATCCAACCTTCCATTCATCAGCAAGATACTTGAAAAAATCGCTCCTACTAAAATAATTACTAAAATAATTAGACTAATAATTAGACTCTCTCAATGTGTGTCCTATTAAACCTTTGACACGATTGATCATGATATCCTAATAAATCATCTAGAAAATATTGTTGGTCTTTTTAACTATGTATTAAACTGGTTCAGAACATATATCAAAGAGAGAAAATATTATGTCAGGCTTCGAGATCATGTGTCTGAAACATGACACCTACTTTGGAGTTCACCAAGGGAGCTGCCTCGGTCCACTATTATTCTCACTATACATGCTGCCACTTTGGGACATACTAGAAAATACTACGTTTTCATAGCTATGCAAATGAAACACAATTGTACATCGCTGCTGAACCAAATGATCTTACAGCTCCATCTCTGCCTGTCTCTTAGCAATATACAAATGGATGATCAACAACTCCGTAAAATGAAATGAGAACAAAACTGAAATCCTACTAGTTGGCCAAAAGCCTCTTATTCTGTCTATTTTAATTAATGTCATAAATCTATTATAATCAATAAGTGGAAAGGTGGAAGTGTGCTTTTCATGTTGTCAGACATATATTTAAAATGTTTATAGATTTGAAGGGCAGAAATCTATTAAAATGTATTGTATATATATAATTATAATTATAAATTATATAATTATATATTATGCTAATTGTATGCCTATGTCTATTATATGCAGTGTTGGGCAAGTTACTTTTAAAAAGTAACTAGTTACAGTTACTAGTTGCTTCTTCCAAAAAGTTACTAAATTGCTTACTCAGTTACAAATGATAAAAGTAACTAGTTACTTCAGAAAGTAACTATTGCGTTACTTTCAAGTAAATTTTTTACATAAACAACATACACAAATCTAAACTATTTGAATGTTGCTGTGGGACAAAGTGAGACTAGCCTCCAATCAAATGCCATGTATATGTAGATATTATAATTACTATGTTTATATAGTGGATCATATAAATACAAACACAATAGATGTTTTGGAACTTTTTATATGTATTGCCCCTCAACAGGCCACAACTGGGCAACATTAAATTATGCTTGTTAAGCACTATACCAAAAATAAATAACAAATATATACTGATTGATTGAACATTTTAATGAACAGATTGCAGAATGTGTACAGTACAGTACAGCTCAATACACACAATTGTTAAAGTTGGCAGACCACTCAGAGAAAGACTTTCGTCTTGTTTACATCAGGGTCCCCCACTTTCAATTCATGACATTTATGACATACACAACATACAGATATAAGAATCTAATCTAATCATCTAAACTAATCTAATCATGACATTTAAGACATACATCATGACATACAGATATATATATATCTGAGCACCTGAAGACTGTGCTATTAAACCAGGAAGTGCAGCACTATGTTGATAAGGCGGTCAGCACTGGCAGTAGAGCCTCGACTACTGTAGTGCCCTGCGCTGCAACACAACTAACACAAGAGTGAACAAAAAACGCTCATGGACCTGCGGTCTGTCATTGACTGACTCGCTTGTGTTGTTCGTTGGATTAGTTTTGGATTATTTGGGCTCGCCAAACAAACTATCAAAACGTACGCGGACCGCGGTCTCTTGTTGACTGTGACTCGCTTGTGTTGTCGCTGTGTGTCAGACTCTGGATGCTTTCGAACACCCGCCCACCTCTACCTCTGATTGGCTTACCATGACATTTTACTCAACCTCAGCCAATCGTCAGCATGTATGCGCTTGTCTCATGCACTGCCCACTAACCAAGGAAGAACAGTATTGCCTCTCGGCGCAGAGATCTGTCTGATGAAAAAAAAACAGCTTCAATCATAGTAACGTGCCGCATTTTTTGGCAGTAACGGTAACTGTGTTATTACGGAAGAGTAATCCGTTAGATTACTTGTTACTGAAAAAACTAACGCCGTTAGTAACGCTGTTATTTATAACGCTGTTATTCCCATCACTGATTATATGTCTACATTACTGTGAAACTGCTGCAATTATTATATGAAAGGTGCTATACAAATAAAGTGTATTATTATTATTATTGTTATTATCAGTATTATTAGTATTACTAATAACTAACTTAAAACTGAATTATATATATAGGTGCATCATACTTAGGTTCTTCATCTGAGGTACTCAATTGTCTTTCCTTCTTATTGGTCTCAACCTAGGTGTCACAATCCTCCAAGTAGTACCTTTAATCATACTTAACTCATTCAGCGCCGGGGAATAGCCGGGTCCCGTTGTAGCTATGCCACGCTTTAAAGATAAGAGTGTGTCACCTTGTTTGTAGAGCTATATCTATATTATAGCTATGGAGACAATACTATAGTCATTTGACACTGACTTTCTTCCGTCCAAGATGCAAAAAAGAGAAAAATGATTTATGCATACGTTCACGCGTTATCCCGTGGTGAATATAAGTAGAATTTCAGAGTGATCCGGGATAATTCCTGGGAAGCGATTAATAGGGCGCAATGTGAATTATACTATAAGGGTTGGCGTTTCTTGCCTAGCCTCTTAACCTACGCCCCGAAAAGTGGCCTTTTTAGTTTTCATGTTTGAGGACTGCATACTTTTTTTGCAAACCAAAACAACATACTTTATACTTATAGCACATGCATGAGCCTGGTCTCTTTTGAAAGATGACATTCTGAATTGACATTCTGATGACATTTCTGATTCCAGTAAGACAATTCACTTTTAGTGCTAATGTAATAGACTAACATAGGTCTGAACTTGAGTTGTAGAAAAACTTGTTACTCAAGTTTTTCTGTAGTAGTTACTGTAGTAGTCCAGAGGTAGTAATGAAATGAGTGATTAGGAGTGATTTTGGTAAACTGTGTACAAAAGAAAAACTCAGTTTTCTCATAGACTTCAATTCATTTGGCTGTTTTTCTCTTCCTGTTTTCGCTCATTAGTTTTTCCACCAGATCCCTGATTCATACATCCCCAGGTGGGGTATCATTGGAAAGCCACACTCATTGGCTACAAGCCTCGGATCTAGATTGATGGAACTAGAGCCCCAAGAATCGGGAGTGGTATTTTGTGCAATACCGTGTACTTTGCACAAGCCTCAAATACCGGCATGTAACTCGAGAACCGCTGAACGGATTTTATCGCTATCGACAGGCAACAAATACGCCTTCAATTCGATATATATATTGTATTACAGAATATGCACACCCGAGCCACTAGGGGTCGCCAAAGTGCCGGTGGGCAAATCGTCCTAAAAAGGGCCCACATGTGGGCCCCCGCAAGGTAAGAGGCTACTATTTCCAAATCAAATGTATATAATTGGTATTATGTTTCATCATGAATGCATGAAAGGGGGGGGTGGGGGTCGTTTCTGATGCTTTGATTGCCAGTAATGACATTCGTATTGAACACTAAAAACACTGATCAGCTGGATCGGTATCAAAACATTGTTGGATCAAGCTAAAATTGATGTCAGATAGTCCTTACCTCTGGTCGGAGGTAATCCAAAAAGAATATTCCAATTGTTTGATCGCCATCTGGTCCATCTGATGTCCATCTGGTCCACGACATAATACGGCACAACACAGGCATCGAGGTGCCCAGACCCGTTTCAATGTGACCGAGTGAATCTCTCTGCTTCCCTGTACTAAAAAACTGCGCCCGGAGCGGTTTAAACCTGGCAGGATCTGGCCGGGACTGCACCCTCTGCATCCCAGTATGCCTTTTAACGGCAACATACAGGTCGGTGACATTGAATAGAATATTAAAATCGAAAAAAAAGAAAAACGATCAAATAACGAGTATACTCGTTGTTGGCGTTCAAAGGATGGCGCCCAATAACGAGTATAATCGCTGTTAGCGGGGAATGAGTTATATGATTATATGGCTAATATTGGCACTTGGCTCATTCCAACTCAACAGTCTGACTACTTTTCAGACAAGTTGTATAAATAAATGATATACTGTATATAATGTATCCCATCCCTGCCACAATGACCTGACGCAGCCATGAAGCCCCAGATTTTTGCTCAAGGGTGTGCCAAGGAGTGTTTCAGTACACTGAGCCAACTGCCTCAACAACACCCACCACACACACACACACACGCACGTGCACGCGCACGCGCACGCGCACGCACACGCACACGCACACGCACACACACACACACAGCCCATAATCTACACTATCTGTCAACATGTTATTGGTTGAGGTGAAGACAGGTGGGTTTAGCATAATAGATCTACAGGAGCTTCTAATTGGTTGGTCATGAATCCAAATTGTCAACAAGTCCCTCCCACTACTGGCTTGTTAAATCAACACTTGGAAAGAGACCCCCCCTCTCTCTCTCTCTTACAAACACACACACATACACACACATGTATTAAGGCACATGCACACGCCCACACAAACACACACACACACACACACACACACACACACACACACACACACACACACACACACACACACACACACACACACACACACACACACACACACACACACACACACACACACACACACACACACACACACGCACACACACAAGCACACACACACACACCTTCTAGTCAGAGGTGAGGCACACTGAATGGAGAATTTGGCAGGGGTGATGTGTCACCCACCCAAAACTAACACTTAGCACACAACGGAGATGGAAAAGTGCTTCAAAGTACTTCAAGTATGACTAACATTTTGCCCTTTTTAGGAGCAATTCGAGGGCCTTTGGCTTTGTTGCAAGGAAGGGGCATGGGAATGAGAGAGCTGGTGAGCATAAACGTGCAAACAGGGGAGAAGGCACTATTGAGACGATTGTGGAGCATCCGTCAGAACAACTCAATTGTCACCTTAAGGGGCTGAACTGTGAGCACGACGTTGTTTTTGTTGCTGAAGCAAGTTGTGCTTGGGACAGCTTCCAAACACCATAGTGCAGTTCATCAGTTCACCCAGTGGCACACAATATAAGATAAGATATTCCTTTATTGATGCCCAAGGGGAAATCCGGGGCATCATAGCAGCATAGTTCAAGTTCAAGTTCAAGTTTCAAGTTTGTTTATTATTTTTCATAATTAATACAGAATACTTTATGATGAAATGCTTGTTTCTGTATATGAACCCCTGAGAGTGTGCTTCATACAGTAAAACAAGTAAGTTAAAAAAAAGTTATTAACAAGTAAGTTAAAAGTAAGTAAAGGAATGTTCAGTCAATATAAATATATACAATATACAATACAGAGTCAAATTAGTAACAGTGGGGTACAATGCAGAGATGAAAGGAGGTACAAAACTTAGGGTAAGGTGCAAATGAGGTATGAATGTAGTGCAAATCTCTTTAATAATACACATATAAAGTGTGTTAAAGTGTCTAAAGTGAGTAAAGTGAGTGATAAGGTGAGTGAAGAAGAAGAAATCTAGAAGAAGAAGTCTTTATTTGTCATGCAGATTTAACACACACACACACATGCGATGGGCGACCCACAGGGACACACACACATGCACTGAGTCGCTGAATGAAATGTTCTCTGCACCTCCCATCCTGTCGTGCTCCCCCCCCCCCCCCCCCGCAAGGGCAGCCGGGAGCAGACAAGGGCTGCAGCGAGCGCCACGCCCGGGGACCGATCCAAGTGCTCCTGTCCGTCTTCGTCAGGGACGCGAGAGCGTTAGCGATCTGTTGTGCATGTTATTGCATTGGGTTTATCTTATCGGGAGGGGAAACCCTTGCGAGCACGGGGGGAGAACATGCAAACTCCACATGGAAAGGTCCGGGAGATACCCCACTGGCAACACGGCAACCTGGTCCCCAAGCGGGAATTGAACCCAGGACCTTCTAGCTTTGAGGCGACAGTGTCACCTGCATGGGGGGGGGGGGGGGGTACAGGAATGGCCAGGGTAATAGAAGAAATGTCATACATATAGGCAATACAATTACATCTGAATATAAACATATGAGAAAAATAAACAGTGTAAACAATATAATTAACTCTGAATATAAAAATATGAGAAAATGGGAGTATTCCAATCTGTGGTTCTGTCATTCTGCACCAGCCATAACTTCTACAGTTCTCGTCCGATTTGGATGAAACTTTGCACATACTGTGTAGGCCTAGGATCGATTTTCAAATAGATTTAATTTGAATACGTTTAGTGGTATTGCACGTTTTCTAAATCGCCACCATGCCCTCAATTTTAACTTGTTTGGCTCAAAATGATCACACACTTCTTGGGGCGCTCACAAATAAATGGTTTTTGTTCTAGCATGTTTGGGTCTTCCAAAATCAGCATCAGTGTGACATGTGTGCTGGCCTCCTCTAGTATGCACTCTGACTAAAACTTAATGACCCAGCCAGGTCACAGACAGTTCACCAGCCCATATAAGGGCACAGACACTGCTCCAGTCACATACGCATGCATTATCTTAAAGGGACAGGCACATAAATGACCCGCATAGATTTCCACTGGGAGAAACACACACATGCGCACACACACGCACGCACGCACGCACACACACACACACACACGCACGCACGCACGCACGCACGCACGCACGCACGCACGCACGCACGCACGCACGCACACACACACACACACACACACACACACACACACACACACACACACACACACACACACACACACACACACACACACACACACACACACACACACACACACACACACACACACACACACACTTATGGGAGGTGTCTATTTTCATTGGTCTAGGTTAACCATGACTCCATTCTTAAACCATGTCCCTAAGCACTTGTGAATTGCAGGTGGCACCATTTCACTCAGCGGGGAGATCTGCTTTCCTTGATCTATGTTTGCCCCACCCACCCACTACACTTAAGCCACGCCCCATTCCGTATCTCAAGAACCGTTTGTCATAAAGACTTGTTCGGTAAACAGTCAGCACTGGCAGTGCGTAGGCAGCACCCACACTCACAATTTCAGCTGGAAGTGTCTAGTTTGAATTAATTTACATTATTTCAATAATAAGGGTAAACAAATGCAAGAGGGAGCTACTACACAAAGCCTGAGCCTCACATAGACTCCTGTGATCAGCTGGTAGGGCTTTGTGTGAGCTTCACATAGACTCCTGTAGTCAGATGGTACTGTATGGCTTTGTGTGAGATTCACATAGACTCCTGTAGTCAGATGGTACTGTATGGCTTCGTGTGAGCTTCACATAGACTCCTGTAGTCAGATGGTACTGTATGGCTTTGTGTGAGCCTCACATAGACTCCTGTAGTCAGATGGTACTGTATGGCTTCGTGTGAGCCTCACATAGACTCCTGTAGTCAGATGGGGTATAGGCATCTACTCTTTGAGTGACCTTCTAGTTAGGTTTGAAAACACTATTTATGTGTGACGTGTTATTGTGATTAAAAAAAAAGTATTACGTGTGTAAGATCAAGCTGATAAACAGCAATTACATTTGTATTATCAATAAATGACAATGTATCAAAGGGGATATTTATCTAGGGTGCCTTTATACAAGGACAGTGTGTCTGAATCCGTCATTACCCACACAATGAGACAGAAGCTACTAACCCTACCTTTTGAGGTGATGAAATCACTGCGCCCTGCAGGCAGCAGTGGTTCTGCAAATTTGGAGTGTATTTCGTGACTGTTGGGAACTAGGCTACTACACTGGCACACCTACTTCCAGTGAATGACGCTAAGCTAGGCTAACGGTGCGACTGTTTCCTAAGCCTAATGCATGCACAGAGAAGAAAAGGGTATGTATCTGCATCTGCTTGTCTAACTCCAGGGTATATGGCAAAAAAGCTAATTTCCCAAAAAGTTGGCGTGTTCCTTTAAGTACTGTAGGTAAAAAAAATCAGCTGCTACTGTGCAGTAGGGAAGTTCTGTTTTGGAAAATAAATCACGTGTTATTAGTGTCAATGGTAGCAATAGGCAGCATCTAAGGCCATGGTTACACTGGGGGTTTTTGTTTTTGTTTTGTTGCTGAATGATTACGTTTGCTGTCCTAGTTAAATAGAAATGCCGTTTTGGCAGGATAACGTGTTGCCCTACTGACAATGCTGAAATTGTGTTTCCGTTTTGGATACTCGCCAAAACTCGCCGACAACGTGTCATGTAATCTGTGCAAGCCGGATACGGAGCCGTTGTTGCTCAACGCTCATGCGCAGTAGAGACCCGCACGGTTATTTCCAGTGTTTACAGCAGAGCTGCAAAATGTCCCAAATAGCTGCAGCTACCATGTGTTGTCAAGTTATTGTTATAAGGAGCGCAGTCCAAGCTACAACAGTCTGAATTCCCTTAACAATTGTTTGTATTGAGCCGTATTGTATTGTACCCATTCTGCAATCTGTTAAATAAAGTTTACATCCATTCATTCTGCTAGCATTAACGATTGCATGAGCAGCTGGCTAACATGAGCTAACGTTAGCTACCTGCCGTAGCTACCTAGCTACCAGACCCTGTTAGCTCAGAGCTCCTCTTTTAATCTTAACAAGCATTAAACAAAATGGCCCAGTCATCTATTCACCTTTGTTTAATACATGAGGCGTTGTCTAATGTTATCTAGCTACTGATAGCTCCTGATATCATCAGTTTGGTGCTGGCTGGCTAACGTGAGCTAACGTTAGCTGCTAGCCACAATGCTATACTGTTGTACTGGCATATTCCATTCACGTTAGCATCGGAGATCTTTTTGTGAGACTAAACTATCCGCTCTTGGTGGTCAATTGTGTTGATGTTAGTTTTGTTTCATCAACAAATGAGGCAGAACACACAGGTAATGTATCTGTTTTGTTTATTGCACTTTTATTGCACTTTCTTTGCTGAAAAATAAATGCTACATTGGCTAAATGGCTCACGCAAGGCATTTAACACTTTGGATGCCACGGACGACATAAGACGTGTTAGCAGTCCGCCCCCTGAATGCCCAGCACGACAATTAACGTGATTTTTTTTTATTATCGATCTGAATTCATATTTCATCAACCGAGTCTACCGTTGGGAAACCAGACCCATCAGGCGCTCAGATGTGAAAAAAGCGCCCCCTATCATCTCCCAGATGGTAATGCACCCTTTTGGAATGGACTCAATGAAAATCCACATTTTACTTCTCACGCATGTACCCCGAGCCGCTCGGAGTCATTGTGGACCATCAGAACAGCGTGTAATATGTCTTTACAGTACGTAGCATTGGATCAATAAAAGGATCGATTTTTGGAATGGCGATCAGGAATTTGAATAATCTTATTGGATACCATCTGATCTCAGGTAAGGAATCTATTTTACCAGTCTTAGGATAATCAGACCTGTTTTCACGGAGATATAAGCTTTTCCCCTATGTGTGATATGGCTGTTTGGCTGTGCAAGCGATCAGGAACTAAGAGAATCGATTTTCAGCCCGCGGCACCAGCGTGCATACGTACACATATACTATCGATAATCTAGCGTTTATTTGAAAACGATAAAAAAATAGGCCGAAAAATGACAACGTTCTAGAATATTCCAGTACAGGGCGTTTATCACGTAATCTTTTTATTTTCCATGAAAACGAGGGCTTTTCAAAATGCTATAAAATGGAAATGAACCGATAAAAAAACAATCCGCTTCGACAATGTTGACTGGAAAATGAGTCATTGATAAGCGACGGGCAGATTAGACACATAGCCATAATTTAAAACATAGATTAGGGCATTCAAGGGGGTAAAAAGGAAAACATGGTGTTTCTCCCAGTGGAAGTCTATGCGGGTCATTTATGTGCCTGTCCCTTTAAGATAATGCATGCGTATGTGACTGGAGCAGTGTCTGTGCCCTTATATGGGCTGGTGCCTGGCTGGGTGAAATCTGTTATTCATTCTTTGGTTTTGTCTCATTTAGAATACTGCCCTGTTATCTGGTCGTCAGCCACAAAATCGAATTTAAAAAAGTTGCAGGTTGCTCAGAATAAAGCGGCTCGCCTGGCACTAGGCTGTTCTTACAGGAAAAGTATTGGTTTTATGCATGAACATCTGGCATGGCTGATTGTTGAAA
>NC_140176.1:15658817-15714898 GCF_963971535.1 Notolepis coatsorum
AGGCGCTAAAAACAAAATTACAAACATCTCAAAACAAACTGGTCAGACTACTGCTTGACCTTACTCCTAGAACCCACCTCACCCCTGCCCACTTCGACAACCTAGGATGGCTTAGAGTAGACGACAGAGTACAACAACTTGCAATGGGCCTGGTCTACAAGATACACTACACGACCAAGGTACCCATGTACATGTCAAAATACTTCCCAAAGGTCAGTGAATACCACGATCACAACACCAGAGGGAGCTCCACAAATCATGTCAAACCCAGATTCGGCTCAAATAAGGGACTAAACACGTTTCGCAATTATGCCACATCAATGTGGAACGCCCTACCCAAAGCTGTAAAGGAATGTGGATCACTACCCACTTTCAAAACCTCTCTCAAGGGACACCTACGGGAGACTGCAATTCAACACTGGCCCCTGTAAATATCCTAACCCAATCATTCCAACCCCCTCCAATGTACAGTCATTTACCTAGTATGGTTTTGTCAATAGTTCAATGTACAATTGTGTTTGTTTGTACAGTGTCTCCTCCCCCCCCCCCCTCAATGTACAGTGTTACTTGTTTATACAGTATGCCCCCCGCCCCCCCCCCCCCCCCCCAACCACCTCCAATGTAAATTACCCAGTATGGTTGTCAATATCCCAATGTACCCAACCCCCCCCACCCAACCTCCAATGTACAGTTTCTACGTCAAATGTATATACTCCCTTTTCTTGACTCCTTCTGTATCACAAACAGTACTGTATTTGCAAATCTGGTATGTCATAAATGTATAGATGTAGCAGTACTGACTATCTGTATGTCATGTATGTCATATATGTCTATATGAATTGAAAATGGGGGACCCTGATGGAAACAAGACAAACGTCTTTCTCAGGTCTGCATCCCCTTAACAATTGTATGTATTGAGCCGTACTGTATTGTACCCATTCTGCAATCTGTTAAATAAAGTTTTCATTCATTCATTCATACCGTTGGAGATCCAGTCACCCCAGGCGCTCAGATGTGAAAAAGCGCCCCCTATCGTCTCCCAGATGGTAAATCACCCTTTTGGATTGGACTCAATGAAAGTGAATGGGAGAAAGTATTTCTGACTCCACATTTTACGTCTCACTCACGCAGCCGGCATCGACCGGCATCACTCCGGAGCCTGAAGAGCAGCGGGGATTATGTGTTCTACTGTATACACGGTTGATCAATACAATGAACGATTTTTTCGAATGGTGATCAGGAATTGGAATAATCCATTTGGATACCATCTGATCTCAGGTAAGGAATCTATGTTATCAGTCTTAGGATAATCAGACTCGTTTTCACGGATATATAAGCGTTTCCCCTATATGTGATATGGCTGTTTTGACTGTAAAAGCCATCAGGAAATAAGAGCAGCGATTATCAGCGTGCGGCACGAGCGTGCGTGCGCACACATATACTATCGATTATCTAGCGTTTATTTGAAAACGATTCATAAATAGGCCGACAAATGACAACGTTCTAGAATATTCCAGTAAAAGGCGATTATCATAGAATGGGTTGTTTTTTCCGCGAAAAAGAGTGATTTTCAAAATGCTATCAAACAGAAATGAAGCGATAAAAAAACAATCTGCTTTGACAATGTTGACTGGAAAATGAGTCTTTGATAAGCGACGGGCAGATTAGACACATAGCCATAATTTAAAACATAGATTAGGCGATATTAACGTTAACATTGGAGTGGATTTGGGCATTCAAGGGGGTAAAAAGGAAAACACGGACTGGCTCTCAAAGTGTTAAAGAAAAAGAAAAAAAAAGTATATCTTGCAGCATATTTTAAAATGTTCTTTCTTATATTAAAGTATATTTAGTTTTTAAGAATTGTAAAGGATAGGCAAAATAAGCATGTGCTTCAGCCTATTTCTTTTTTCGGTCATTGAGTTTGGATTTTGTGTGTGAGCTTACTTTGAATATGTACATTTGTGATTTGTGATTTTTTTCTTTTCCTTTTGAAAGTCCACACATGTGTGTTTTTGATTTATCTGTAAACAAAGACCGGAAATAAAACTATTCATCATCATCATCATCATCATCTTCATCATCATCATCATCATCATCATCATCATCATCATCATCATCATCATCATCAAAAGCTACAGAGATTTGAATGTAGTTCAACTACCACCTGACTACTGCTAAATGTAGTTCAAATAGTAAGTGAAGTACATTATGTAGTTAACTACTCCCCAGCACTGTTTGTTTGTTAACACTATTCATTATTTGGACATCATTTGACACCATGATAAGTCCTGGACTTTTCGTTTGATCCCTGACAAGGCAAATACAAATGTTGATCTGTCAATGTTGTTATGTTAGTTGTCAATACAAATCTAATCAAATCAAATCAGATACCAGTAAGAATAAACAGTATGAATGATATCAGTTCATCCTGATGCTATGAGTATGCTAAGCCCATAGCAGTTGGATAATACTGTACATAAATCAAAAACCCCTCCTGCATTGATGTTCCCTTGTTGATGACTCAGCAGTACCCTGCTCTGCAGTAAACTGTTTTCCTGGTACAGTATCCCAATCCCAGGAGAGAGAACCCTAGAAAACCCTAGATATGTTTACTTATTTCAATAGATCTTGCCAAGCCATTATTTACTTACTGCTTTTTTTTTTTTTTCTTTTTACTTGTTTATAGCGCGTATCTACTTAAAGCTAGTTTTTATTTCTTATTTTTGTCTCTCCTGATTGGATAGCACAGAGTGGAGGGACCCATGTTACTGACCACCAGACCCTATATAAGTGATGGCTGTTGGAATGTAGAGCTATTATCTGTATTAAATTAATTCTCAATCAAGCTATTTCTAAAAAAGCAAAGAAAAGCACAGTGCATTGTTTTCCCATCAGCCCGGAGAGAGATAGCCGACATCAATCATCTTTCTCCTACATAGGATTGGTGACGTGGTATAACATGGAATTTAATGATGTCATTAGATTCCTTACTTAGCCACGCCCCTGCTGCGACCCAGTAACAGGGAAAGGGAGACATATTCTACAAGTTTCAAGTTCAAGTTCAAGTTTCTTTAATAGTTGTCATACAGAAGTACAGAATATGCTTCTTACTGTTTCGCTCCAGAGACTGTGTTAGACAAGATAGTATGAAATAAAATAGTATAGCATGTAAAATAGAAGTAAAAATAGACGTCACAGTGTTCAGTATAGACATATGTACAATGTTCGATGCAGAATAGAAGTAACTGAGTTACCATACAATATACAATATACTATGCAATGTACTAATACACAATACTATATAGTGCAGAGCAGAAATGGGATGAGGTACAATTTAGGTACAATTTACAGTAAGGTGTGCGAGTTGTAGTGCAAATCCTTTACCAATAAATATAAAGTGTAAAGTGTGTTTAGGTGTTCTAAAGTGTGTAAAGTGGGTGCTGCAGTGAGTGTGTGCGTGTGGATGTGTGTGCTGTGTTCATTTGATGGTTGCTGCATAGTGTTTATTGTTCGTTGAGCAGCCTGATGGCCTGGGGATAGAAGCTCCTTCTGAGTCTTTCTGTGCTCGCCTTAAGACTCCGGTATCGCTTGCCTGACCGCAGCAGTTCAAAGAGGCAGTTGTTCGGGTGGCTGGAGTCCTTGATGATTCTCTTAGCCTTCCCCCTGCACCGCTTGTTGTAAATGTTCTGGAGGGTGGGGAGCCCCCCTCCAATTGTGCGTTCGGCTGAACGTGTCACTCTTTGTAGTCTGCTACGGTCTTGTGCAGTGCTATTCCCAAACCAGGAGGTGATGTTGCCAGTCAGGATGCTCTCGATTGTACATGAGTAGAGGTTCCTAAGGATCTTCTGACTGACTTGGAACTTCCTTAGGCGCCTGAGGAAGTAGAGGCGTTGTCGTGCCTTCTTCACAACACTGTCAATGTGTGTGGTCCATGTCAAGTCCTCGGATATGTGGGCTCCGAGGTACTTGAAACTGTTCACTCTCTCAACCGGTGCCCCGTCGATGCTGAGGGGGCTGTAGTCCTTGACCCCCGACCTCCTGAAGTCCACAATCATCTCTTTTGTTTTGCTGACGTTCAGGGAGAGGCAGTTCTCCTGACACCACTGTGACAGATTCTCTACCTCTTCCAGGTAGGCCCTCTCGTCGTTGGCAGAGATCAGGCCCACCACTACTGTGTCATCAGCAAATTTGATGATTGTGTTGTTGTTCCGCTGTGCCACGCAGTCATGTGTGTACAGGGAGTAGAGGAGGGGGCTCAGAACACAGCCCTGGGGGGCCCCTATGTTGAGCGTGATGGATGAGGAGGTGCAGTTGCCTGCTCTTACCACCTGGGGTCTGCCCGTCAGGACATACTGTAGCTGTGTTCTCATACTTTTTAGGTGTAAGTCTTTAAATGTACGACTGTCAGGCAAGACTAGGCATACTCTCTCTCACACACAGACACACATGCACATGCACATGCACATGCACACACACACACACACACACACACACACACACACACACACACACACACACACACACACACACACACACACACACACACACACACACACACACACACACACACACACACACACACACACACACACACACACACACACACACACACACACACAAACAAACAAACAAAAGGCTTGTTTTTGAGCTTTTGGTGATGTTCTGAAGTGAAGACCAGTTTGAGTGGAATGTTTGATGTGTTGCTAGGAAACAAGACTACAGTTGGTTTCCTGTTGTAATCTGTTCAAGAATGCTGGTATGTTTGTTTCTGTTGTCAAGTTGAAACCGTGTACACATCAGAGGGAAAGCCAAGCGCACTTCACATGTCATTACTGTTTGAGATGTTTAAAGGGGGAATTCACCCAGAATAAAACAAACATATTTTCGACCCTTACTTGCTTTCCATCCATAACATTTTAGTTGGATTCGCTTAGTTTTGGAGATGTCTGCCATAGAGATGTCTGCCATCAGTCCGATATAATTATATAAACTCAAAGCAATGTTTGTATCCAGACATGTATTTTGTGGTGCTTTGAACATGACAAGCCAACTGCCATTCAGTTCCATTGTATTGAAATCACACCCAAACGATCTGGATGGATAGATAGGGAAATTGTGTTTTTAAATTTGTTGGGGGGGGTGAACTGCTCCTTTAAGACTATTAATCTCATTTATTTTTTCTCTATCTTTCTCTCACTCTCTATCTATCTAGAGAGAGAGAGGGGGGTGGGTGACAAGATGGCCAAATAAATTGTTGTTTTAAGAAGGCCCACGCACATACACACTGAATAGAAATCAACACAGTCTCATCAGAAAACCTAAGTAATATAAGTAATATATTTTATTTGCATCTTGTATAAGTAATATATTTGCGTTTCATATCGGCACAAGTTCAAAACAAACACAGCGACCGGGAGTTGAACCATGACCAAGTGCTCTCTGAAAACATTAAAAGTTCAATTGTTTTTAATATGTAATATGTGTATGTTACCGGTCCCAAGGCTATTGGGTACCTTCACAAATCATGTTTGCAGCCGGTCATCATTCACTCCCTGAAAGCATAGAGTAGTAATCAAGAGGAATGAAGACGCGAGCTGCTCAGTTCTACTCCAATTCTCCTCTGAGAGCTTTATTATAACGGATATTCTCAATTTGACAATTCTGTGTCAAAACATCCTATTTACATTAATCACATTTCTTAGTCTGCTTCAGTGTCACGGGTTCTCAAAACATTTGCCTTCTGAATCAGATACACATTTGTCCTTGGTACTACTGTCAATGGTTATCAAAACCTTCACTTAAATCATATGCTTTCATTTACATTTCTCCTTTGTTTCATTATCAATGGTTGTCAAAATATTCACTTCAATCATTTACATATTCCTCCTTTGGGGTCAATATCAATGGTTGTCAAAATATTCACGCTACACGTACATGTGTGAGCCTTGCTGATAACCCACAATGTAAGGTCACACTTTCGAATGAGGAAGCGAGAGGATAGGTAGAGAGAAGGGGGGGGGGGGGGGGGGGTAAGATAGAGAGAGATGTTAGGGGGAGAGCGGGGAGGAGAGAAATCTAGAGAGTGGTTGGGGACTGAGAGGGTAGGGGAGGGGGAGGGGAGAGATGATCGAGCAAACGGGAGAGAGGGAAGAGAGAGGGGGAAGGAAAAGGAGTGTAGCGGTGGTGTCAGGGAAGAGAGATAGAGAGAGAGATGAAGGGGGAAAGGGAGAGAGATGAAGGGGGAGGGGGACGGTCTGCCCTCAGACAGCAGGTAAGAGGAGGAGGGTGGGTGAGAGAGAGTGTCAGGGAGAAAGGGAGAGATGAAGGGGGAGAGAGAAGAGATGAGAGAGAAAGGGAGGGAGAGAGGAAGGGGGAGAGAGGAGAGATGAGAGAGAAAGGGAGGGAGAGAGGAAGGGGGAGAGAGAAGAGATGAGCGGGAAAGGGAGGGAGGGGAAGGGGGAGATGGAAGAGATGAGCTGGAAAGGAAGGGAGAGAGGAAGGGGGAGAGAGAAGAGATGAGAGAGAAAGGGAGGGAGGGAGGGAGAGAGGAAGGGGAGAGAGAAGAGATGAGAGAGAAAGGGAGGGAGAGAGGAAGGGGGAGAGAGAAGAGATGAGAGAGAGAGAGGGAGGGAGAGAGGAAGGGGAAGAGAGAAGAGATGAGAGAGAAAGAGAGGAAGAGATGGTCTAAATATAGTTCTCCTTTAGCAACTGGTCTCAGTGCCACCGGCTTAATAGTAGTTTAAATACTATTACAAGGTACTATTGAAACAACAGGTCGTCACGTGTCACAAATCCCACTAGTTCAATGAACACCAAAGATAAACTTACTTTTATTGTTCAACTTACTTGTGGTAGTTTAAGACTGCTCTTAAACTTCATGGGACATATTCCTTTACTTGAATTATATGCTCTTATCAAACTTTACAAAATGGCGTCCCATTAGCATTAAGCTCTGACTGGTACATTTGTGACATGTGCGTCCTCCGGAATTCTGACTCATTTCAACGGATAGCAATTACCCTTATTTCATATTTTTGTCAAGTCACCTCATTTCACATTATAGTCAAATAACCTTATTCCACATTCTAGTCAAGTGCTCAGGGCCCAGTGTTGAACAAACAAGTTACAATGTACCTTAATATTTATAACGTCTCTTCTAACCCAGCGGCAAGTGTGCGCCGTCAGTAACTGATAACGTGGAAAACGCCATCTTCCCTCGTGGTCAATGCATATCACAATGTGCGCCCACATAACATATTTCAAATTTGTATTGACGTTATTAACCATTCAACTCATTTCACAATTCTCGTTACTCATATCACCTAACGTTTATAATCTCTAACGGTAGTGTTTCCGGTACTTTTCACAGTGTACTGACCTGAAAGCATAGAGTATAGTATCAAGAGGAATGAAGACGCTAGCTGCTCAGTTCTACTCCAATCTCCTCTGGCGTGAGAGGCGAACCGTCCCTTAGAGGCTTAGAGGAACCTGGCGCATCATCTGAACTAATAGGTTCCGCTCTTAACTTTCTGTCTAATCAATTCTCCATCTCACAGTCAATGTGAACTTAGTTAATTATATTAGCGTGTAGCTGGTAACATAAAGTTTACCATAATTTTTCTAATCATAATAATTAGATATAAACAATGCAAAAATGACACAAGATTATGCACATATTCTTGAGAGTACTACATGTACTTATTTGTAATGTTTATATATATATATATATATATATCTATATCTATATCTACTATATCTATATCTATATCTATAATATATTATATATATATATATATATATATATATATATATATATATATATATATATATATATATTATATATATATATATATATATATAATATATATATATATACTGTATATATATTTTTCATACATTCTTCAATATATTACATATGTACCTTTTTTTTATATAAATCAAACTCAGTAGATCATCCTCCATGTGTGTGTGGTTTTACAAAGTCTACACAATGGGAAAGCATTAACCCGATCATCTGTCTAAACCTCGTAACTCTATTTGCCCGTCAAATCTGTGTTCGTTTTTTTCATCTCCTGAAAAGTTAGGTTTTTGGAGTTACAAGGTTTTCTTCCGCCAGCGACATATTCTAAGCAAGATCAGGCTGAAATATACGGATATCACATCAAACGATGAGTATGAGTCAAACAAACTGCTGTAGCTTTTGATTGTTGTTGTACCTGTGAGAACACTTCACCGACTCAACGATACTATTGACTGTAAGGTGGTGATCCCTGCTTTCTCTCTCCTCTCTCTCTCCTCTCTCTCTCTCTCTTCTCTCTCTCTCTCTCTCTCTCTCTCTCTCTCTCTCTCAATTCAATTCAATTCAATTCAAATGGGCTTTATTGACATGGGAAACATACGTTCACATTGCCAGAGCCAAACAAAACAAAACAATCAAACGGAGAAATCAGAAGGATTATTTTGTGTGTGATTGACAGTCTTTATGGTGGTTGTATTCCATTGGATGTCCTTTTCTTGTCACAGCAGCTCACAAATATGCTGCTTTGTTTGCACATTGTTGTATTTCACCCAGTATTTCTCTCTCTCTCTCTCTCTCTCTCTCTCTCTCTCTCTCTCTTCTCTCTCTCTCTCTCTCTCTCTCTCTCTCTCCTTCCCGGGCTGTGTCCCACCGCAGAGTGGACCATCATTCAGCTCTGTGCAAACACATCACCCCGGTCCTGCGGGGAGCCTGTATCTCCAGTTAGGCCTTTTATTACACCCTGGCTGCACGGCACAGTGCAAGTGTGTGTCACGATCACTCCTGTCTGTGTGTATGTATCTGTCCGTAACCCTGGTAACCTGCACGCATGTTAACTGATTCAGACTCCCACCTGGTGCATAGGTTGACGACAGTGCGTCGTTTCAGTAAAAGGCAAGGCATGGCGAGGAGGGAGGGGGGGGGGGGGGGGGTGAAGGGGTGTTACCTGTGTCCCTGTATCACTTGTCTCTGCTGCCCTTTGATTAAAAAACATTTTATTTCTTTTTTGGCATATTTCAGTTAGTCACAGTAAAAGTCACCTAGTAAAAGTGAGATAATTGACAATATCAAAACATGCTAGGGCTGTACCGAATAGTTTGAAGCTTCATTCATAATGTTGACATTCAAATTCTAAATCAACATACAAAATTGTAATACATTTTTTTTTTTTTTTTTTTATTTGCCAAGGTATGGCGAGTGCCATACCTTGCCATACCAGAACGACGCCCCTGGTTGACGACAACGGCAATGATAAAGACATGCATGGTAGGCAGGGACTACAGATGAAAACTAGCTCATTAGCTAATTTTGGCCCATTTACATTGATGTGGAAACTGAAGATGTTGATTATTGATTGTTGTTATTGTTTGTTGTATTCATTGCATGTTCGAAATAAAGACTTCAAAATCAAAAAAAAAAAATAATGTGCACTGTCCCTGGGTAATTTTTTTTTAATAATAAACTTAAACCTAAACTTAATGTGTACATCTCACATGTGACATAGAACCTTGAGAACGGAACATTCTAATACGGGTGTAATAATGGCTACATGGAAAGATATGGAGGCCTCTGAGTGCCATTCTAGCAACAGTGGGGGGACACTGTCTTAGGAGAGGTATAGCGCAGTCGTCTGGTAATTGGATGGTTCCTGATTATAGATTCCGGCTTCTCCCGCGTCGAAGTGTCCTTGAGCAAGACACTTACTAACCCCTAACTGCTTCCAACGAGCGGGTTGGCACCTTGCACAGTTGCTTCCGCTGTCTGTGTGTGAATGTGTGAGTGAATGGGTGAACATGAGGCATAAGTCGTAAAAGCGCTTTGGATAAAAGCACTATAATATAAATGCAGTCCATTTGCTATTTACTGTTGTTCACAGCCATCGTCGTCGTCACCCCAAGTGTGGAAGACCTTTCTTGACCTCGGATAATGCGTGGTAACATGATGGGGAAATCAACAACCATTCTCGGAGTTCTCAGAAGGTGACATTTGGCACATACAAGGTTTTGCCGGGATGCTGACACTAGCCATGTGTCCTCAATATTAAAGAGATGGATTAAGGCAAAGCTCTGTTTGTCCTCTCCGGGCACCCGTCGTGTAAATAGAACTGCAGTGGTTTACATATCCCTTCCTCTCACTCTCTCCTGTTTGTTCTTCCCTCCCATTATTTCTCACTCTCTTATTTTGTTTACTTCTTCCACTCTCTCCGTCCCTGTCTGTCCATTCACTCTGTCGCTCTCTGTGTCTCAGTCTCTTCTCTGTCGCTCTCTGTCTCTCTCTCTTTTTCTCTCTCTGTCACTCACTGTATATCAGTCTCTTTCTCTGTCGCGCCCTCCAACCTAACAAGGCCACTGGCCATGACAACATCCCCTCCAAATTCCTCAGAGACGCAGCAGCCGCCATCACCCCAGTCATCACACACATAATAAACCTCTCTATAAGACAGGGGCACGTCCCAAGGACTTCAAAATTGCGAGAGTGACCCTCTACACAAAAAGGGCAGCCAATTAGACCCAGGCACTACCGCCCTGTTTCTATTCTTACCTCCATCTCGAAAGTCATGGAGAAAATAGTCTACGAACAGGTCGAAAAGTACCTGGCGTAAAAAACTATCTACGAATTCCAATCTGGCTTCAAACTCCCACTCACTGACACATGCCTCTCTATTTGAACGACCACATCAAACAAGAGGTGGACGGGGCAAATACTGCGGCATGGTCATGCTGGACCTACAAAAGGCCTTAGACACTGTCAATCACTCCATTCTAATGGACAAGCTAAAACAATTGGTTTGATAGCCTATCAGTGAGCTGGATGCAATCCTACCTGGAGGGAGAGAACAGATGGTAGAGGTAAACGGTACTCTATCCCCCCCCTCACAGTGAGCTGTGGTGTCCACAAGGAAGCATACTAGGACCGCTACTCTTCCTAATTTATGCAAATGACATGTCGTCAGCCTGTGACTGCAACTTGTTCCTGTTTGCGGACGACTCAGCCCTGCTGGTCTCTGACAAGAACAAATGCAGGTTGAAAAAAACCCTCAGCACGGAACTAGGCAAAATCTGCTTATGGCTCGCTGATAACAAACTATCATTACACATGGGCAAAACAGAGTCCATTCTCTTCGGTTCAAATAACAAACTCAGCAAGACCGACGGATTCTCAGTTGCAGTGGGTGACAATATTGTCACAAGGAAAGACGAAATTACCTACCTGGGTTCCATCCTAGAGGCAAATCTTTCCTGTGACAAAATGGCATCCAATGTAATAAAAAAAGTCAACCAACGAACTAGATTCTTGTACCGGATCTCCTCTCTGGTAAACAAGAATACCCTGAAGACTCTGGCAGGAGCACTCATTCAAGGGTACTATGACTATGCGTGCACCTCATGGTACCAAAGCACCTCAAAGGCGCTTAAAACAAAATTACAAACATCACAAAACAAACTGGTCAGACTACTACTTGACCTGAACCCCAGAACCCACCTCACCCCTGCCCACTTTGCCAACCTAGGATGGCTTAGAGTAGACGACAGAGTACAGCAACTTGCAATGGGCCTGGTCTACAAGATACACTATACGACCGGGGTGCCCATGTACATGTCAAAATACTTCCCAAAGGTCAGTGAATACCACAACCACTACACCAGAGGAAGCTCAACAAATCATGTTAAACCCAGATTCGGCTCAAACAAGGGACTAAACACGTTTCGCAATTATGCCACAACAATGTGGAACGCCCTACCCAAAGCTGTAAAGGAATGTGAATCCCTGCCCACATTCAAAACCGCTCTTAAAGAGCACCTACGGGAGGCTGCAATTCGAAACTGGCCACCGTAAATGCCCAAAACCCCCACCACCTCCTAATAGACAGTCTCCTCCCCACCGCATGTATATATTCCCTCCCCGCCGTATGTATATTTCCCTCCCACCCACCCACCCCCTCCTAATGTACAGTCCCCTCCCCATCATATGTATATACTCTGTCAGGATCTAGGGGTAACAGTACTGTATATTTGAATACCGCCTATGTCACAAATGTATTGGTACTAAATACCTATACAGTATGTCCCTATGCCATAAATGTCATGTATGTTGTGTATGTCATAAATGTCTATATGAATTGAAAATGGGGGACCCTGATGGAAACAAGACAAACGTCTTTCTCAGGTCTGCATCCCCTTAACAATTGTATGTATTGAGCCGTACTGTATTGTACCCATACTGCAATCTGTTAAATAAAGTTTTCATTCATTCATTCATTCATTCACTCTGTGTCTCAGTCTCTCTCTCGTTCACTCTCTGTGTCTCAGTCTCTCTATCTCTCTGTGTCTCAGTCTCTCTCTCTGTCACTCTGTGTCTCAGTCTCTCTCTCTGTTGCTCACATGTTTAAAGAATATCCTATGTATAATAATAATAATAATAATAATAATAATAATAATAATAATAATAATAATAATAATAATAATAATAATAATAATAATAATAATAATAATAATAATAATAATAATAATAACAATGTATTTCAGCCAACGGGGTTAACTTGTGGAATGGTTGCTGTAAGTAACTAAAATGTGCAATACACTTACATTTATATTCAATCTATGTATTTAAGTAAATACGTATTTAACAAAACTATGGTGTGCTCCTTCACAAAATGTCCGCCGCTGTGTGTGTGTGTGTGTGTTTCTGGTCTCACCATATGGAATGGAGTAATAGTAAAGTAATGCCTGGATTGCCATGGGATTTGGTGTGCTCCTATTGATTTTGGTGAGCCCATGACCTTTCCTCTAGCGCCATCATAGGGCCAAATATTTAGTCTGCCCACGACATATCTGGACAAGAATTGGCCGGACTGCCATGACATTCCCCTCTGTTTAGAGACGGCTCGACCTTTAGCTGGATTAGCAAAGCACAAAAACAACCGATCTCACAAAAAGACTGGGTTATTTCCGTGTGAACCGGACAGGGCATTGATTGATTGATTGATTTTATTGATGGATTAAAAACACACAACAAGGATCCAAAGGATAACATGAGAAAGAGTAAAACCCTTATTTCCGTCATGGTCCCAGGGCTGTTAGGCCACAACAAAAACACGACAATAACACAAAACACATACATTTAAAACATTAGAAGACTAACCTATCGCTAAAATTGTATACCCCACAATAACTAAAAAGTGATTGGAAACCCATTCAAACTATAGGGGGCTATTCCTCTATTCTGTCCATGAGCCACTTCCTGACGCTTCTCTTGAAGCTGTGGAGGCTCAAACTCTGCTTGATGGGGATAGGCAGCTTGTTCCAATCCTGGGCTCCAGAGAAAGTAAGGGAGCACTGGTCCAGTTTGGATTGGAAAGAAGCGGGCTTCAGGTTTGCTATGCTTGCTCTATAGTTCTGTGGTTGTGGCATTCAATCTCCTCTGCTCCTCTGAAGAGAAAGTTGGCGGATAAAAAGCAGAGATGTTCATAGCCGGGCAACAATAATCATTGAGCACCATACAGTAGCATCTTACCATAAAGACATGCATAATGGAAATAGCTAATTAGCTAAAATATGGCACATTTACATTGATGTGGAAACTGAAGATGTTCATTAATGTGCACTGTCCCTGGGTAAAAAATAAATAAACAAACTTAAACTTAGGCACCAAAGCCTGCATTGGGCCTGAGGATGTTATGGTTTGTAACCGACCCCAATCGCACAACACAAGACAGGTATGAGAGTAAGCCAAAACAGGGCATTTATTCAATACAAACAAAAAGCGGCACTGTCCCTTTAAGGGAGAACACAAAAGCACTGGAACAAAGAAATAGGGAAAAATTTGGCACTGTGCCTTTAAGAGGCGAGCAGGCTAAGGGGAAGGCTAAGGGACAGGGCCAGGGCAAAAAGACAGGGCAGGAACAGGGGCACTGGAGAGGGGGAAACAGGGACAGAGGCCCGGGGAGGCGGGCTGGAGACAGGGACAGAGAAACAGGGTTAAGGCCTTGGACAGGGCGAGGGCCAGAGCTGCTTACAGGGATGGCAGGGTTCAGACGGCGGAGGCCTGGCAAGGAGATCCTCCTCGGAAGTGAAGAGACGCATCCTCCCGTGGGATAGGAAGCGATGCGCGCCGGCTTGAGCGTCTGGAGTAGGAGCGCGCCGGCTTGAAGAGACGCATCCTCCCGTGGGATAGGAAGCGATGCGCGCCGGCTTGAGCGTCTGGAGTAGGAGCGCGCCGGCTTGGGGTCTGGAGTGGAGCGCGCCGGCTTGGGGTCTGGAGTGGAGCGCGCCGGCTTGGGGTCTGGAGTGGAGCGCGCCGGCTTGGGGTCTGGAGTGGAGCGCGCCGGCTTGGGGTCTGGAGTGGGACACTGGAAAACCTCCCGTAGAGAATTAGAGAGCGCAGACTGTGTCCCACTCCAGGCAAACGGCGACAGGTGGCGATGGCTGGCACCTCGTCTCACGCCGGAGACGCGGCAGGTGATGGTAACGTCCAGGACTCCATGAACACTGAACACAGAAAAGGATACAGAGTCCAGAACAAAGAACCAGCATACAGAATGGCACAACGTCTCCCAGTGAGAACAAAGGAATCCTCCCGTGGAAGAATAGAGAGCGATGACGATGTCTCACCAGGAGCGCGGCCGTAGATGGTAGCATACAGAACGACCCGACGAGGACTGGAGGGGAAGTCCAGGTATTTAAAGCCCTCTGGGGCGCTAATCATAACTTATCACAGCTGTGAAAGGTAGTCCAAGGGTGGGGGCTGTTGAAGAGCAGAGGAGAGTAAAACATCGCGAGGGTGGGGGCTGGTGAGGTGAGGAGACAGGGAATTAAAGGTCCAGGGAACAGGCGAACCTCACAGAGGAAAGCCCTTGAGCCCGCCTGGGCAAACTGCATACACGATGGGTGAACTGACCAAGTATGAAGATCACAAGTGGAAACAAGCGCCAGCAGCAGGGCTGTTTTACAAGACAACCAGTGGCGGCTGGTGCCAAAATTGTTTTGGAGGGGCAATTGTTGAGATGATGGCTAAGGTGACCCATTCAATGGGTAAATTAACCAAAGTCAGTAATAAGCCAATAATGTGAAATAGTGTCTGGTCAAACTCACATAGCAATACCACCAGTCACCACTAAGACAAGGATTCCAACAGCGGGCTCCAACACTTGAGTAGGATAATAATAAATGCTGATACCTCTTTAAACATCCTCTGCTTCCCTGAAGGCACACAGACCAATAGTGTTTCTTAGTACATGAGTGAGACATGCCATTGACAATACCTACAATTCATGTCTTAAAAACCAGAAGAAATACAAACTTGTGTTGGTTTTATTCTGTTTTATAGATAATATTACTTTATATGGGAAAGGCTGTGAAAAATACCAAAGTGGCTGACTTAACTTTGAGAATAAGAGATAAGAGAAACCCAATGGAAAAACATGCACAACAGATCGCTAACAGTCCCCAACAAAGACGGACAGGAGCACTTGGATTGGTCCCCGGGGCGCGGCCCCACGCCGACGCCCCTATCTGCTCCCGTTATGGGTGCAGAGACTCAATCGCATCGGCAACTAATTGCATGTGTGTGTGTTCCTGTGTGTGTGCCGCCCATCGCATGTGTGTGTCTGCCTGCATGCCGAATAAAGACTTCTCCAAAGTCCAGTTATATTTTAATGATAGGATCGTGTTGCTCCTCTCACAGGTGTTGACGGTAACGTTAGTCATTTGGAACTAGACTGTGAGAGAGAGCCACGCGGCACATGAACGCACCACTTACGTATGACGATGACGAGAGCACGTTGGGGCTTGCACTAAAACAGCCCATAAAAAAGCATTGGAGGTCGTGTTTATTTTTTAAAACCAAGCCAACACACAAATGAGGACTGAGGGGCGATCGGCAGCCAGAGAGAAATCGCCCATGGAGTTTCAGACAGTGATTCTGAGATTCATTCCAGAACAAAATTAGATGCTGCGGCTAATTGGACTATGATATTCAGAGGCATGATTTAAAAAAGTATTATAATATTTATCATAGATCATCATTATTTAGTAAAACATTTATGTAATTATTTAAAAAAAAAATGTATCGCCTGTGGCAGGAAGGGCGACGCACAAATCGCCATAATCAGTCAGCCGCCCCTTAAGACAACACCTTAAAGGGGAACTATTTTACTATTTCTTTCACTATTTGGGCACTTTTACACAATTCCTGTGAGTCTATGGAACACCTCTGTAAGTTTTTTTTTTTTTTTATTCATTGTTTTGTATTTCTAATCAAGTACTCAAAAACAGAATTTTTCTACCTCAAGATCTTAAGCCGTTTTGAGGCTGGGCTCCTAAACCACTGTGTGGCCTGGTGCCAACTGCCACATCAACTGCCACATTATTATGCAGCTGAGAAATCTCTAACATCACAGATATGCACATTTTCAGATGACTCAGTTCAGTGAGGGTGAATATTGTGAGAGGAGAATTGGAAGAATGCACCAATATTGAGAATTAGAGACATAGATCCTATTAATATAAGTCCACAAGAAACAATGCTACACTGAACACTGAAAAAGGCAATTTTTAAGATAGTTCCCCTTTAAGCTCAACCTCTTGCAAAGGTTCAAATGGACCATCACACATAGCTTCCGACACCAGGGCTGGGTCCCAAGAAGGAACCAATGGGTTTGAAACGAGGCTCAGACTCAGAAACCTTTAAGGATGTGCTCCCGCTGTGATATCCACAGAACCCAGCATGCGGAAATGGCTGCCAGATAGATGTTAAGGTATAGAGTAGGCCTTGCCTTGCACCAAACGCCCCTGCAGAACAGACCATATATCACCTATAGAGCATGAATAGGAGACCAGGGGTGGAAAACATTCCACTTAAGATCATATAATGATGTAGTAGACTGCTGAAACAATCTCAAACCATCTCTATCACCTGAGGATATGAACTCTCCATTCCTGATTGGAAGGGATCACCCCCTTGACAAAAGGTCTGCTCCTGTGTTCACGTGCCCTATGTCACCCTAGAGACTGGAAGTGGATGCTGCCCCATTACAGAATACGAGCTAACAGGTGGAGATGACATGGGTGAGTGCTGGCGTCTGTTCTTATCATACATGCTGCCCACAAGGAAGGAAACCCAGTGCTGAAAACCACTTATCAATGGAAGGCCAAGTAGGATAACTGCTATCATAGAGGCCATTATTCCTAAAAGTCATAGACACGCTTTGAATTTCACTCTGATGCTGAGCTGAAATGGCTAGACATCTGTGAAACCCCTCCGCCCCTTTGCTCTGGCACGGAACATTTGAAATGGCGCACTTTTATTCTTTGACGCATAAAAAAGGTCTCTTGTTTGGGGATTGAAGGAGCTCTTTTCTTGATGAATGAAAAACCCAGAGCTTGGAAATGGCGTACAAAAGTCCCTGTGTTCTTGATCGCCTGCCCCATAGACTCTGACCGAATTAGAAAGTGGTCCAGATGAGCCATAATCCGCACGCGACAGAGTACAGCAACTTGCAATGGGCCTGGTCTACAAGATACACTACACCACTAAGGTATACCCATGTACATGTCAAAATACTTCCCAAAGGTCAGTGAATACCACGACCACAACACCAGAGGGAGCTCCACAAATCATGTTAAACCCAGATTCGGCTCAAACAAGGGACTAAACACGTTTAGCAATTATGCCACATCAATGTGGAACGCCCTACCCACGGCTGTAAAGGAATGTGAATCACTACCCACCTTCAAAACCACTCTCAAAGAGCACCTACGGGAGACTGCAATTCGAAACTGGCCCCTGTAAATGTCCAAACCCAACCCCCTCCAATGTACAGTTCCCCCCCCCCACCCCACCCACTCAACCACCTCCAATGTACAGTTACCCCCCCCCCCCACCCCACCCACTCAACCACCTCCAATGTACAGTCCCCCCCCCCCCCTCAAATATATACTCTCTTTTTAGACTATTTTTGTACTCATAAACAGTACTGTATATTTGTAGATCTGGTATGTCATAAATGTCTAGATGTAACAGTACTGTCTACCTGTATGTCATATATGTTATGATGAATTAAAAATGGGGGACCCTGATCATGTAAACAAGACGAACGTCTTTCTCTGGTCTGCATCCCCTTAACAATTGTGTGTATTGAGCCGTACTGTATTGTACCCCATTTCTAAACAGAAAGAAGCCTTTCATGCAAAAGTATTCTGTATTTCTGTATGATTGACAACTAATAAAGAAACTTGAACTTGAAACTTCTGCAATCTGTTAATAAAATGTTCAATCAATTAAATCAATCCGCACGCCGTTCTCTCCCAGAGGGGCCAGTGTGGTTTCGGCTTCATTCGGTGAACGTCCACGAGAGCCTTTACACTGTAACACATTCTTCCACCTCATACGCCGATATAAATTGAGATATCGAGGCATGTAGACACCTAATTCCCTTCACTGTTGGGTTTTATGTCTGCGAAAGTTCCATTTCGATGGCAGTACTACTAGCAATATTCATGATTCACGAGGTCACTTATATATACAGGGATATATTGGTGATTGATTGTGATATGAAGACGGTCCAAGACGTTAACCAGGACGTTAGCTAGTATCCAGACTGAGCCTGCTCTCTCTGTGTCTCCTTCCGTGTTGCTCTGTGCCTCAGTTTCTCTTTCTATTTCTTTCTTTCTTTCTTTCTTTCTTTCTTTCTTTCTTTCTTTCTTTCTTTCTTTCTTTCTTTCTTTCTTTCTTTCTTTCTTTCTTTCTTTCTTTCTTTCTTTCTTTCTTTCTTTCTTTCTTTCTTTCTTTCTTTCTTTCTTTCTTTCTTTCTTTCTTTCTTTCTTTCTGACTCTGTCTTTCTGACTCTGTCTTTGTCTCTCTTTCTTTCTTTACGATGACTCGGAACCCATCTGTTTTTGTTCAGAGAGAGAGAGAGAGAGAGAGAGAGAGAGAGAGAGAGAGAGAGAGAGATAGAGAGAGAGAGAGAGAGAGAGAGAGCAGTCTGAGATGTTGCTCATTTGCAGGATGTATACACAGATCGACAGAGAGAGAGAGAGAGAGAGAGAGAGAGAGAGAGAGAGAGAGAGAGAGAGAGAGAGAGAGAGAGAGAGAGAGAGAGAGAGAGAGAGAGAGAGAGAGAGAGAGAGAGAGAGAGAGAGAGAGAGAGAAAAAAAGAGATACCTCTGGATTGGAAGCTGGCAGTGCTGCCCATACTGTCCTGCTTATGGTAACAGTTAGCCTGACTGGAAGCACTCACACACCCTCTCGCTGTGTTCTTGGATTACCGGTGCTCCGCAATAAATGATTGATACCGACATTGTGCAAAGGTTGCAGTCCGTGCAGTTTTTATTTATTCAACACAGGAAGTGGATTTCTCTAAGAATTTTAAATATTGAAAATGTCTGACAATGTCTGACAAATAACTGAAATGAGCACTTGTTGCCGGCAAACTTCTATGATAAAAAGAAAAATTTGAATTGAATTGAAAGTGATTTATGAATTCAACATGAGAACTTAATATCTTTTGAAAGAGTTAACCCTTAGCATACCGAAAATGTAGCATTACTGACCTATTTTTTGCCCAAATCGTTATGTCCGGTAAATGCATTCCTCCATAGACGTCCTGTTCGCCGACGACGTCATGACTTAATATGCGAGTGCTGAACCGGAGCAGAATGGAACGTAATCCTGGTCAGAACAACTGGGGACGACCACAATTTTGCATTTGTTAGCCATGCTAGCGATCTAAACACTCAATCCATGGCAAAGCTAGATTATGTAAAAGGTGAAAGACTCTCACTCACAGCCATGCCGATTTGGCAAAATGACATCCAGACATTTTAGTTTGAAACCACTTTTAGTCAGGGGAGTGCCATGGTTCGTCCATAGAGCCCCGTGGTATTCTTTCAGTGCAGCAGCTGGCGCAGGTCTGGGGCAACTTAGTCACGTGACTCAGTCGGTTGTGCTGATTGGCTCGAACACGGTATGTTTGTAAACAGCAAAGTTTCATTTCGTGCCCCTTTAATTCAACTGAATGTCAAGCAACCTATCGCATGTTGACAGACACACCTTACAAACATGTTGGGGGAGGGACAACTTGATGGAGAAGATGGTATGATCTGGTGTTTTTAAAAAAAAAACACATTGTTGTTCCATTTATTATTACTGAGGTAAATGTGATAATACACCATGGTATGGATTTCAGGTCATTACTGCCCAGTCCTACTCTGACCGACCTCTGAACCCTCTCGACAACAGTTGACGTTTTGCACATTTGTAATGAATATAATTCTGTTGAAATAAAAATGTTGTTCCCAGCCCATCACTTTTCATAAATGTCTTATTCATGTTTTCACAGAGTAGGAAAGGAAACAAACCACATTAAAGGTCTGAGCATTTATAACCAGGACCACAGAGTACGGCCACACAAACAACAGCGGAATTGTCCATAATCATAATGCGTGTTTCTTATTTTCGCTGGCTTTGCTTTCACTGCTGGGGTAGCCTAATCTTCAGTCTCTCTCTCTCTTTCAGTGTGTGTGTGTGTGTGCGTGCGTGTGTGTGTGTGTGTGTGTGTGTGTGTGTGTGTGTGTGTGTGTGTGTGTGTGTGTGTGTGTGTGTGTGTGTGTGTGTGTGTGTGTGTGTGTGTGTGTGTGTGTGTGTGTGTGTGTGTGTGTGTGTGTGTGTGTGTGTGTGTGTGTGTGTGTGTGTGTGTGTGTGTGTGTGTGTGTGTGTGTTTGTGTGTGCCTGTGCTTTTCTCTGGGTTACACGATTCCTCTTTCTCTTTCCCCTCATATCACTTTTATCATAGCCCAATATAAATATTTGGAGCCGGTTGAGCTGTCCTTGGTGCTAAATGGGCTGTTGAACAGCAACAGAGAAACCAGTGGGCTAGACTGTCTACTCTCACAGAGACAGGAGGTCCAACTCATCATGCAGAAACAAGGACTGTATTGCTAACAGACTGGAGAGTTTTGTTTAGTTTTTTGGTAAATGGTAAATGGCGGATTTATATAGCACTTTTATCCAAAGCGCTTTACAATATTTGTACCTCACATTTTTTACCCATTCACACACCGATGGCAGAGCAGGCAACCATGCAAGGTGCCAACCTGCACATGGGAGCAATTAGGGGTTTAATGTCTTGCTCAAGGACACTTCCTGGGAGGAGCAGGAATCGAACCGGGAACCTTCTGGCTACCAGACAACCACTCTACCTCCTGAGCCACTGTCGCCCGTTTATTTTTTTTATGTGAAGCATCTCTATAACCACGACTGTCCCTAACTAACTGTCCCTAACTAACTAACTAACTAACTAACTAACTAACTAACTAACTAACTAACTCACTCACTCACTCACTCACTCACTCACTCACTCACTCACTCACTCACTCACTCACTCACTCACTCACTCACTCACTCACTCACTCACTCACTCACTCACTCACTCACTCACTCACTCAGTCAGTCAGTCAGTCAGTCAGTCAGTCAGTCAGTCAGTCAGTCAGTCAGTCAGTCAGTCAGTCAGTCAGTCAGTCAGTCAGTCAGTCAGTCAGTCAGTCAGTCATTGGCGTTCTTGGTTTGAATTCAGTGTCAGAGTGGCAGTATTGTACATATCTTATTTCCCCCCCTTTTGAATAAAAACATTGGTCCTCATCGGTCCTTGTTTGGTTGATGTGTGTCAGACTTTTCAATTGGAACAAAATGACTGCGTTGCTTACAAGTGACTCTGAAGAACTTGACCTACTCGGATTTCATGCTTGGTGGGTGGGTTTGGTTTAAAAGTATCTGTGGACTTTAAGTCTTTAACAGTTTACAGATCGGGATGTTTTATTCCCCTGAAAAAATCAGCCATGAAATGAGGTCAGTCGCTGGAGTCTGAAGTGCGGTGGTTGGTTCTGGGCTTTTGACCTGAGTGACGGTGTTTATTCTGGTAAGGCCACATATTCTGGAGGGAAGAAGGAGGAGGTTTTATTACTGTTAAAAAGTCAAGAGTTTAAGAAACACCAGACTCTTCAAAACAATGACCTCCACTCTCACTGAAACTGGATTCCATGGGAAAGAAATCCCTAAGCTGTCTGCCTCTCTCTCTCTGTCACACATGCACACTTTCTCCCAGATCTTAACCTCTCACATACGCTCAATGAGTATCAACCCTCTTGAGACCAGTGAGACGACGGGTCAACATTACTATCTTTCAGAGGCTGTAGTGGGCTGGTTTTAAAGATAGAGTGAACATAGGGCTATCGTTTGAAACAAGAGGCCTTGAGGAATCTGTAAACATCAATTGTGCCAACCATGTGTAGCTTACCACTCCATATCAATTTACATCCGCAATATTGAAACACACAGATCTCAAAACATGGTTAAGAAATAACTACACATGTGAAGACAACAGCCCTTCAGAACCCTAACCTTGTCTGCTGGCCCACATGTACATGTATGTACCTAATATGTCATATTATTGTTTGTACATTGTCTGTACATGTCTGCTGTATATATTTATTATTATATATTTAGCATGATGTGTTCTTAATTAACTGTATGCCATATATGTTATGCTTTCTTTTTTAGCAGCTTTTTAACACCAGGCCCAGGGACAACAGTCGAATATTTGCTTTGGCTAACACTGTCTCACACGTTTACATGTATGTTCCTTAATGTGTGCTGTATCCCTGTTCAAATAAAGTCAAAACTACGCTAAACTAAACTTACGAGGAAATGAGCTAAATATTGCTCCAAAGTTCAGCAAATCTTCAAGGCAAAGACTTGGCGTGGCCATTTTCAACGAGGTCCCGTGATCTTTCACCCCTGGCTTTATGATGCACAGCGGGCCAAGTTTCCAAAACCCCATTGGAAATCCACACACTATACACAGCAACAAGGTGGGATAACATCAGCCTGTGACATCGCACAACCAATAATAAGTTATCTCGCAAGACAGATGCAAGGCAATGAGATGTCATGAGAGATTATAAGAGGAGGAATGACACTCTTAATTACTATCCTAGCTATCCTAGCTGTTGGCGTGTTCCTTTGAGAAGTGCATTTTTTCTTTTTCTTTTCTCTTAATTTTGAGAGGCCCATGGCACGGGCATTTCTGCCGTTTGCCCACCTTGCCAGATGACCAGTCCGTCTCTGGCCTCTCATCGTCCCTTTTCTTCAATGGACACTACATACTGCCTAGGAACAAGGGCAGGAGTGTTTTAGAAATGCCTGCATTCGCTTGGCTGTTAGTTTCAACCAGATTGGAGATGTGACTCATTTTAGGATAATCGCTGCTCTGCTGTGAATTTAACAGTTGCACGCTGAGCTACACACACACACACACACACACGCACGCACGCACGCGCGCACACACACACACACAAACAAATGCATTCATAAGCACACACAAGCAAGGAAATGCATGCATAAGCACACACAAACACACGCAGAAGGTTGGGTGAATCTGTCCCTCATTAGCGCACGCAGCAGTAAACAGCCTAGTCTTTGTTCTGATATGGGTGTGGTTGTATGAAGTCAACTAGAACCCACCATAAAGCCTTCCCAATGCAGAAGAACGTTCCAAGTACTATATACTGGCTGGATAAAGACGCAATGTACTTCATTCATTACTTAGGTATTTCAGGAAGGGGGTGGCATCCCACTTGTCACCACAGAGTATTAAATGCTTCCCCCCCCCCCCATTTCTAAATATAGATTTTTAGGGCCATGCGAATAGCAAGAGTTTACTTACGTTTGCCCCTGTTAAACTTCAACGAATGGTTATTAAGATAAGATAAGAATAAACGTTATTGTCCCCGAGGGTAACATTTACTTGGAACATCAGTGCTGGCTGCATCATTCTGCGATAACAGTGTAAACAAAGAAGAAAACAATTTAATTATACAATCATTCATTCAGTTAGTAAAAATGACTCAGACAAATATTACAATACATAGAGACATGCAACCATAATACATAAGTAGGTAAACTCACTTCAAAAGCTTCAAAAAGCGCCACATTGATTAAACATCAACAATAAACTGGTGAACTAACCTGGACTCGGTTCTTAAGGGGTCCCCACACGGCGAGCGATTTTAGCCAGGCGACCGTTTTTTTTAGCGAGCCGACAGACAGAATTGTATCGCCTTCATTGTTATGAATGAGAGAACCCACACGGCAGGAGATTCTGAAGCGACGGTCGCGCAGCTATTTCTGTCGCCTCGCTCAAAATCGCCTCGATCCTATTTTTGGAGGCGACGGCAGGCAGGACAATGAGGAAATAACTGACTTCTACAGTAGTTCTACTGGTGTATCATTTGTACACCATTAATGTATCATTCAATACATTCATTGATCAATAACCTCCGTATTATTACCATGCTACTTATGTTCATTATTATTAATGGGAACAATTTAAATAAATAACGTTAGTTTGAGAAGCTGTAGTGGCCGCTTGTCATTAACTAATAAATGAACAATGCGCCACGATGCATCTACTAGTGTTTTTATACTCGGGTAACAAAAGAAGTTGTGGATGTTGACAGAGTTTAATGTCCAGGCTGCAGCTGATGTAGTTTGTAAGGTTTATTGTCGAAAGAAAATTATGGTTGAGAACAAAACAGTTTGCGTCTTCCGTGAAAAATACACTCTCTCAGCAGCTGCATAACAATACTTGTCCAATCGTTGGTAATGAACGTATCGTAGCGATCAGGCATGCAGTAATGTCAGGAAGAATGAGGAGAGGTTGTATTCTTATATGGTGGTTTAATTCCAGCTCAATATGGGTTTTACAGGTTAATATTCCCTCGTAACGCGCAACACAGCTACCTGCTAGTGCTAGTGAAGAGCTGCTAATATGCTCACTTCACAACAACATGACGTCCGGTCCCGGCGGTCCGTCCTCCTATATCTCCCGGGGGGAAACAAGTAACCACACCCCCAGCTAGACAGAGCGACGGTCGCCTCTGGTGTGGGGGGATAAGCGATTGTCGTTGAGCAACAGGCGATCGCATCGCCAGGCGACGTCTGTCGCCCGCCGTGTGCAGACCACTTTAGATTCCCAACACGGTAACACCAGGGGTGCGTTGCACACCTGGCTACTTTGCATAACAATAGCGCCGGTCGTCAGGTGTGTTCAAATACGGTCTCAGATACATTCACACAAAACTTGTTACCTACGTGTTACATTCCATTCGTAGAGGCAATTAGGCATCGTCTTTAGTCTGTGCGTATGCGAGGGAACATTTATGCGCATGCGCGGGCGTCATTAAAAACACAGTGCAACCAGCTTTGAAATCAGCAACGCACCCCTGGGTAACACGGCAGAACAACAGATGAAGGTATAACAGGGGTAAATCTTTATTTTGTTTACACGTGTGATCGGGGGAACAGGAAAACTCCTCATTTCCGACTGCTTGCTGGTGGCCTGAACGCTGCACAAGCTACATGGTGTGACGGGGAAGCTAGTGACGGGGAACCCCCACATGGCCGCAACAGCCAGTAAGATGGGTTGGGCGGTACCTTGGCCTACCAACGCTGGGCAGGGGAGATTATAGGAGGCCAAAATGCCACAAAATAACAAACAAACAAGAATAAAAGATGACTCAAATACCAATACCAACGCCGACGCCAAATGGCAACACACACAAGTAAAGATTTATAGGGTGAAAAACACCATCCACCAATGGGATACTATGCTGTTACTTGCACATGCTATTGTTATACGAGCCACTCGAGCTTGACATGCTGTTTATGGGTTGTCACGGGGCTAAACATGCACTCAATCAAATGCCCATGATTACACACAATGGCATGCAACACACACTCTGCCCAGCGACTGGTATACAGTCGAAGCACCCGATATTATTAAGAGGGGTGCACGGTAGTACTGCGCTCGACCACAAAAGGTGTCCCCGCCAGTGATGAGCAAGCAGACGGGAGGGGAAGACAATGGGGGAAGACACACTGGGGAGGAACATAAACTACCAGGGAAAACGTATACCTAGCTAGAAACACAATAAACGGGAAGCGGGGCAGGGAAAGTGAGGAACGTGGGGAGACGGCTAATGATGCCGTAATGGGGAAGAACGGTGCATGTTGTAGAACTCCTGCCACCCGACGCCACCACCGCAGCTTCACCGCGGGAACTCTGCCGTTTGGCAACTCTGGTAGCAAAACCTTCTTTGACTTTTTCAACGTTGATTATCCAACTTAATCGTATAGGCCATTCATTATGCTATTTCCACATCGTGAACTCGTCGTCTGTCTGTCCAAAATATATACCCGACACCACATGAAGGCAGCCGCAGACGCGGGCTATAGTCGTTAATGGCGATGTTAATGGCTCGGGGGCGGCAGAGTTGTGGGTTAGAGAGACCGTCTTGTAAACAGTGTGTGTGCCTGTGTGTGTGTGACAGAGACAGAGAGATGTGTGTGCGCGTGTATGTGTGTGCGTGTGTGTGTGTGTGTGTTTGTGTTTGTGTGTGTGACAGAGAGAGCAACATATGTGAGTGAGAATTCCCTTTGAGCAGTTGCACATTTAATAACCCTTAGAGATCGCCAAACCTGTGTGTGATAGCAGTACCATTACATTTTGTATCATAATATCATAACGCATAAGACTGAGAGACTCACTTTCTTTTGCTGCCGGTAGACCATCGCGTATGAATTGGAAGCGCCGTCGCGTGTCATTCTGACCCTTCCAGAAGCTTGGTGGTCCGGTCGTTCCATAAATGTGTCTCCATGAATCCATTTAGTTAAATCCAGCACTAAATGTTATGTATCTTGTGGATTATTAGACATTTTCGACAACTATTACAGTTGTACAATACAGGGTTTATGTTTTACAAGCAGTTTTATAAAAGTTGACCAGGCAAACCTAAAATATCACATATAGCTGCGACCTTACGGCACATAATACTCAGCCTATAGGGAGGTGTAGTCTGACGTCATTGTTGTTTCCGGCCGGTCCACCGGGCTTGAAATTGCAATGTATTTCCAATGGACACATTTCTAAATCGTCTCGTTTAAAACAAATAGAGCGTGAACATTGGCATGGTGTAGTTTTCTGTGTGTATTCATCCACAATCTATAGCTCAACATGAAACAATTCACAATTAATCGCAACAAATTATTACGTATAATTTTATTTCAACCAAAAAGCGTAAACTATAATGTTAGTGATAGAAGGGAACACATTTTGTGCAAAAATGCCAATGTTCATGAGGCAGAATTATTACAATAGCCGATAAAACATTTTCCCAACACGGGAAATACGGGTGGACACTAAAGTGACGTCAGACTACACCTCCCTATAGAGGATTGCATGCACTTTACTTGTCACTGGAGTTCCTCGTGGCATCGTTTTAAGCCCTGTCCCAGACAGAGGTTCCAAATGCAGAAGAGATCTACCAACTCTCAAACGGTGAGATCAACCTCATGGCTGGAGTTGCAACTTGAAAATAACATGATGGTGACGACCACTAATTACTAGACTTAAGAACTATGGAAATGTCATAAAACAGATAGATTAAACTGTCTGCAGGTAGGGGGCACAGCTGAACCACCCACAAACCTACTTCACGTAACTTTGAGCCATTCTTTTCTATCAGAGGACGTGCCCAGAAGAATGTGCAAAAGATACTGTACGCTGTTTTTTTTTCTTTTTTTCTTTTTCTTTCCCTAAACGCAAAACAAATTTGCTCAAATGTCAGCATTGGATTGGGCTGTGGAAGACCGGTTTATGATAACATGTCACCATCAGATGAACACAAACACATCACAATATAACCATGTTTGCTCAAAGGTGGCAATCATGTAATTTATTTATTATACTTTTGATATTTGCTAGACTAACCCAAAATGTAACTTTAGGCTAATGGCTGCTAACTCTACCTGCTGGGACAGAGTGTGGTGGCTACCATACTGTCTAATACCTAATTTTACCTTGCTACTGACAGATAAAGTACTGTAGCTTTAGTACATTTGTCTTTGCCGAACTATCCACATAGAGCCTTGTAAAAAAGAAAAAAAGGCTACGTTTAATGCTTTTACCATGGGGGTAGCTAGTGATAACTTACGTAACATCATCTAGTTAGCAAGCCCCGCTTGGATCTAGTAAGTTTAGCCTGTAGCTGGTATAGTATAAGGCTCAATTTCAATGATGAAAATTGTATTCACTCAAATCAATCCCACCATCACTTTTATTAAATGTTCCCAGTGACGTTGACATCAGTCCATTCAGGCACTTCAGTGGAGCGCAGCCAGAGCAGTCTATCGACCACAGACTGATGCCCTCTTCCCTCCACCAGTACATGCTATAGCCTTTTGCAATTATTTTTGAGACTGTCAATGTTGTCATACACAGTAAATGTATTAAGATTGCTCTTCTCGAGACAAAATCTATTTCTGTACAGCAAAAAGCCTATGAGGAGAAGATGGCACGGCTGAACTGCGTTTGACCATGTTTTCGACATCAGCATTGATTGTGGAAAACAAAGCCGAACCAAGCATTTGTTCCCTAATCATTTCACCACCCGATCCTCTTTGTTGGGGAAACAGTTTTTAGTTTGTCCTCTAAGTAGAAGGGTACGTTTTTAGAGTCCCACACGAGAGACTCAATTATACATCCAACTTGGTTACACACACTATTATTCTATTCTATTATTATAATATTGTGCATCTAAGCCAATGTAACTGTCTTAATATATAACAATAATGTGAAGACAGGGGAGTAAAAGCGCATTTACTTTGGTGCTTTGGTGAATATTGTACAAACATTGCCACAGGCAAATATTCTAGTTTTAAGTGTTTTAAAATTATACTTCCTGAAACAGCGATTAAAAACGAATTGAAACGCACTGAAATCCAAAACACTACCATGTGGCCAGCTACTCTATAGCTATACATGTGATTAGACTTACTAGGATTTAACAAGTGCTACTGAGGGAGGGAGTTGATTTGACCTGCGGTCAAGAGCAGAACAAAGAGGATCTTTCTAACAATGCAGATGTTTAGCTATAAAGAACACATTTCTGGGAAATGTCAAGGAGGTCGGGCATTGTATCGTTTTTAGTTCCACGTTGTTGGAACTCTTAACACTCAAAAACAAATCTTCTAACCTGCCCCACGGTTATGTTAATGGATTTGTGAGGAACGTTTACTGGTCAGAAACGGGTAATGACCGGCTAACAGAAACACACACAACATCGGCCAACAATATGGCACTGCTAATGCTAAACAGATGGGAGTCACAAGGGAAGGTATGTCTGTAACACCGTGACGTGGTTTTGATTTGATTTGATTTTTGATTTGAAATCTTTATTTTCCCCTCCTTTCTGAGCAGAATCACGCACACGCACATGCACGGCGCGCGTGCAGTGCCGTCCGGGAGAAATGCGAGGCCCAGTGTGCGAGATTTAAATGCGCGAGGCCCTGCGCGAAATGTTTTTATTAATTAATTAATTAGTAATAATTTTTAAAAAATTGGACGATGAATTTTTTATTTATTTGCCTTAAATGTCCTAAAAATATTAAATCGGGTTGTCGTCTCCATAGGCACTACTGGTGAATGATTAATATAGAGAGAGAGAGACACACACACTAATAGAGAGAGAGAGAGAGAGAGAGAGAGAGAGAGAGAGAGAGAGAGAGAGAGAGAGAGAGAGAGAGAGAGAGAGAGAGAGAGAGAGAGAGAGAGAGAGAGAGAGAGAGAGAGAGGAGAGAGAGAGGAGAGAGGAGAGACAGACAGACAGACAGACAGACAGACAGACAGACAGACAGACAGACAGACAGACAGACAGACAGACAGACAGACAGACAGACAGACAGACAGACAGACAGACAGACAGACAGACAGACAACGGCGGGAACAGAATAGATTGCATGAAAAACTCACCCTAACGCAGAATCAATGGCAAAGTTGAGGTCCAAGAGGAAGGAGACGACATGACGTTGACGCATTTTCCTACCGTGGAGATGAAAAAGTTCACCAGTCCAGTCCCACTCCCATCCATGATATTGTCCCCCGGGCCCCATTGGGGTGAACTTAATGGCAGTCTCCATCCCCCCTGGCTGAGCTAAACACAGACTGGGATGAGTTGCATTAGCTACTGAATTTCTGAAAGGGATATAAGTATATATATATCCCATATATATATAAGTATAAGTATAAGGATATAAAACAAGCGGCACAAATGTAAACGGTCCATTGAAAACAATAGCATATATCTGCAGAGCCCGGAACAAGTCAGACACATTCACGTGTCTACACTATTCTACCAACGTGTCTAATGTGAAATATATAAGCATGTAAGCAAAACTAGATTTTAGGTCTGTGATGGAAAGTGATTGTTAACATTCTATTTATTTTTATTAAAAAAATATTATAAAAAATGTATATATCCTGCTGTTCGCACACCCCTAGCGACAGTATACACATTCATAACATAATTTAAAGGGCACATAGTATGGAAAGAGGCCAGGGTTTGAAGTCTTCACATTAACACGCCTAAACAAGCTGTTGAGAATTGTTGCCCTTGGTGATGTGACAATGGAATAAATTATACATTTAATTAATGAATTGGCTGTGCTTTTCTTGGAGCCTGGAACACTGCCTGTCTATTGTACTGTGCAGGTTCTAAAACGTGTTTTGAGTGTCTGGCAGCCAGGCAGGGAAGGAAACAATTCATATACTCTAAAAGTCGGCATGTGCTACAACCACCAAAAACGACCTGTAGGGAAGGGAAGAAATTGGTGCACACATTTTATTTGGACTAGTTTCTTTGCAAAATAATCCATGTTATGGATTCAAGGAAGTTGGATAAACTTGTTAAAGATACATAAGATGTCCCCTCTAAAGTAAATATTATCTTACCCTTTTTTTAATGATGTGTTGGGGAGGGACGGTGAGGTGTTTACCTCACTAAATACTCATAAGTGTGACACTTCTGTACAAGCAAAACTTGAGGGCACATGTCATAACTGGTCTGTGTTTGAAAGCGTATTGAAAGAAGAAATGGCTCTCTCTCACCTCCTCACCCCCATTATCATCTGCTCAAGAATTAGCTGGCCTCCACTGCACATGAACTTAGATTAAACCATAAACTGACTTCAGTGTCCTCCATGTTTACGCCCACCTTCGTTATTGTTAATTAGCGCATGTGGGTCAGTTCAGGAGTGTGACTAGTTCACACTGGAATCTGATATTGGCCACATTTAAAAAATAATAATGTGAACAGCCAAACAAAAAAATCTGATCTGAGCATTAAATCAGAATTGAGCATTAGGCTTGCAGTGTGAACGTAGCCAGTATGTACTATGTGGACATAACACCAGGGAGTTTAATTTTATAGAAAGGTCTTGCAGTCAACTATTGATCATATCAACGTGTGTACGTAGGAATTCATGTAAAAGTAGTTATTTATGATGCTGCTGCTGGCCTACAAGAGTGAGTGACCTACACACAAATCTACACATTTTGTGTAGATTCTGATTGACAAGCTAAAAGCAATTGGTTTTGATAGTCTTATCAGTGAGCTGGATGCAATCCTACCTGGAGGGGAGAGAACAGATGGTGGAGGTAAATGGTACCCTATCCCCCCCCCCCTCCCAGTGAGCTGTGGTGTTCCACAAGGAAGCATACTAGGACCGCTACTGTTCCTAATTTATGCAAATGACATGTCGTCAGCTTGTGACTGCAACTTGTTCCTGTTAGCGGACGACTCACCCCTGCTGGTCTCTGACAAGAACAAGTTACAGGTTGAAAAAACCCTCAGCTCGGAACTAGGCAAAATCTGCACCTGGCTCGCTGATAACAAACTATCATTACACCTGGGTAAAACAGAGTCCATTCTCTTCGGTTCAAATAACAAACTCAGCAAGACCGACGGCTTCTCAGTTACAGTGGGTGACAATATTGTCACAAGGAAAGATGAAATTACATACCTAGGTTCCATCCTAGAGGCAAATCTTTCCTGTGACAAAATGGCATCCAATGTAATAAAAAAAGTCAACCAACGAACTAGATTATTGTACCGGATCTCCTCTCTGATAAACAAGAATACCCTGAAGACTCTGGCAGGAGCACTCATTCAAGGGTACTACGACTATGCTTGCACCTCATGGTACCAAAGCACCTCAAAGGTGCTAAAAACAAAATTACAAACATCACAAAACAAACTGGTCAGACTACTGCTTGACCTTACTCCTAGAACCCACCTCACCCCTGCCCACTTTGACAACCTAGGATGGCTTAGAGTAGATGACAGAGTACAGCAACTTGCAATGGGTCTGGTCTACAAGATACACTACACGACAAAGGTACCCATGTACATGTCAAAATACTTTCCAAAGGTCAGTGAATACCACAACCACAACACCAGAGGGAACTCCACAAATCATGTTAAACCCAGATTCGGCTCAAACAAGGGACTAAACACGTTTAGCAATTATGCCACATCAATGTGGAACGCCCTACCCACAGCAGTAAAGGAATGTGAATCACTACCTACTTTCAAAACCACTCTCAAAGAGCACCTACGGGAAAATTCTATTCGAAACTGGCCCCTGTAAATGTCCTAACGCAACCCCCTCCAATGTACAATACATGTCCTAACCCAATAATACACGAGACCCCCTTCTTGGGACCAAGTAAGATTTCGTCGATAATCCAATGTACAGTTACCCCCCCCAGTATCTCTCAGTGAGGAGAGACGGTAGCCTCCATATAGAGAGAGTGATCTGCAATCTGCTTGGGTTGGAGGTGCAATTCCTAACAGGCTCAACGATATGGATAAAAGTACTCATATTATGTGCATTACATGAACCAAAAACCGATATTGGCGGAATTACTAGAATTACCTTTGGCTGATAGTAATTTATTCATTTATTAGGATTTCTTTTGGACTGGTCTAATAAATGTTTTAGTTTCATAGATGTATCCCCCCGCTGCCTCTTCCTCCTCCTCCAGGGGTCACTCCAGGGCGCCACGGGGAGCAGCGTACTGGCTCATGTTAGGCAGGCTATGGATTATGCAGCAGCTTACGCCTCTGCGGAGGATCTCCATGTCCTTGGCTAAAGTCCACCTGTCGCTGCTCTGGTCGTAGCACTCCACTTTGGAGGTGAAGTAATTGGAGCGGCCTCCGACCACGAAGAGCAGGTTGTCCAACACCCCGATGCCAAACTCACTGCGGGGGGTGATCATGGTGGGCAGGGCACGCCAGGAGTCAGTCAAGGGGCTGTAGGCCTCCGCGCTACACAGGTGGTTTTCACCGTCAAACCCTCCCACCTGAGGACAGGACACATAAGAGGAATGTTTTAGTATGTGGTTAAGGCAGGCAGGCAGACACTATTAATCCACTTAGGGAAATGAGGGCATCACAGCAGCATTGCAAGTCAAATGATCTATAAAAATATCTAGTATAAAGCATTTGTCTCTGTGTGCACCTACCACATAGACTTGTCCTCCGTACGCAGCGACTCCCACTCCTCTACGCCTGCTGCTCATGGGGGCGATCAGAGTCCACTGGTTGGTGTCTGGGCTGTAGCACTCAGCTGTGAGCAGACACTCTGTCCCGTTGTCGCCACCACAGATGTAAACCTGTAATAAGAAAGAATATTCGAATTTAGTTTATATATTCCATTTTATTTCATTCTACTTTAATTGTCTGTTAATGTTGATGCACCAAAGGACCAAGAGAAATTCCTTGTATGTGCAAGCTTACTTGGCAATAAAGACATTTATGATTTCTGATTCTGAATGATACCAATCGCTTAGTTTTTAATGTGAACATTCCTTGGGTTCGTCTACCACCTTGTGTCCCTCAGTTCCACCCACCTTGCCGTGGAGGGCTGCTGCGCCGGCTTTGCTCCTGCACTCCAGCATGGGTGAGATCAGTGTCCACTGGTTGGTTTCAGGCTTGTAGCGTTCAGCGGTGTTCAGTCGCACGTGTCCGTCGTACCCTCCCATGGCGTAGATACAGCCGTCCAACGCGACCACACTGACGTGACAGCGGTGTGAGTGCATGGGAGCCGCCTGCAGCCAGCTGCGAGTGACGGGGTTGAACCTGCACACACTGCTGAGAGGCTCAATGCCGCGCAGGCCGCCAATGCAGTAGACAAGACCGTGGAGATAAGCGGTGGCGTGGTAGGCCCGGGGACTCTCCCCCTCAACACTCACATCCATCCATCTACCGGCTCGGATATCGTAAGCCTCCATGCCATTGGTCGTGCTGCGGCAACTCCAGCCTCCGATGGCCAATAGGACTTCCTGGGGCAGACGTGGGTGAGTCAGGGTGTTTGGGAGCCTGTCGGAGCCAGGGGGGTTCAGGACGCTGAGGATGAGGGGCCTGCAGTCGTGGCTGTCCCTCACCACAGGGTTGTTCTGGACATTGTTCAGGAAGTAGTCAGGCCTCATCAAGCCCATGCGAACCTGGGAAGAGACAAGCAGACAGGTACAACTTAGACAGTGGTTGTAGACGGTTTCACTGGAATTCTGTTGCTATGGAACAGTTTGGACCCAAATGTTTGAGAGCCACTGTACTAGGGAACCTAGTGTTGTTTTAATGTAATGCACAGTAATACACTTAGTTACCTTGGGCAGCAGCAAAGGGACGTGTGTTTTACGCTCCTCACGGGAGTGGTCGATCCAACGGAGGACGGCCTCGAACACCGTCTCCTCGTTCTTTACGTTCAGGTCATCCCTCTCGATGATGTCCACCAGTTGCTGCAGGGACAGCTCCACAAACTCCTGTGAGACACGCAGCATCTCCTCAAAGTGGCACACAGTGAAGAGATAGGCCTTGCGCTTCAGGTCAGGGCAGCAGTAGATGTCCGCAAACCTCCAGATGCCAACACAGTTTTCCAGAGACAGCTGGCCCTCTAGGAAGTTAGAGCACGCTCCTTTTATGCCAGTGACGAGAAGCTGGTCTGCAGCCACCAGAAGCTCTTTCACGTTCTCTGCTGTCACCGGCACAAAGCATGTGTAGGCGTACTCTATGATGAGCTGCATCATACCCGCGGACACCCCAGGGATAGTGTAGACTGGTTTCTCTGAGTCGCTCCCGTGAGTGAAGAGGGTTCTGTGGGATGCAGAGTATAGAGATATCTGATGAGTAAACAGTAACCAACATTCTGTCCTGTGTACTAATATATTTTCACTGTAGAAGTATAGGGTCTTAGCACACTAGAAGTATAATAACTTTTTACAGTACAAGTACAGTATAGGGTATTTTCACAGTAGAAGTACAGTATAGGGTCTTATCACAGTAGAAGTATACTATATTTTCATAGTAGAAGTACAGTATAGTCTTAGCAGTCAAAGTAAATTATTCAAATCAAATTAATTAGTATAGCTCAATATCAAAACAACACCTCCTGACCTTTAACCCTCAATGATGATGAGAAAAACTCGACACAAAACCCTCTGAAAGTTCAGCTGATGCTGTTTCATCCTTTTCTTTTTCTCTGCTTCATTGAAGCGTCTAGATGACGGACACATCCATCCCTACCAAGCTAAACTGAACCAAGATAAACTTACCTGAAATAGGCGCTGCAGCCACACAGGATTGCCTTGTGGGCGTTAAACTCAGTGCTGTTGACTTTAATAACCACATCACAAAACCTTCCCTCCAGACGCAGTTCATTAAGGATTGTACAGGACATGGCGCTTGTTTCCTTTTCCATGTGGTGATTTTTAAACTGTATCTACAGTATATATTCAGGCTTACAGACAAGTAGCCAGAAACAACAAGTGAGAGCTCCACTTGTCTTCTGAGATCTGAGATCTTCTGAGAGAATTGTTGAATAGATACACAAATGTTCTAGAATGTTTGATTATGACATCATACTGTGACATCACAACGGAACATCATACTGTGACATCATACTGTGACATCACAACGGAACATATTGAGTTCCATTTGAATAATAAATAATATGTATGATATAATATAATGTAATGTTAATTATATATTATAATATAATGTAATATAAGGATTCTTAATAGGACTAGATCCCTAAATCAGCACAACAATTGAATGAGGTTGGAGATATCCTCTTGGGTGGGGTGGAATTTGCCAAATGATCATGTGGTGCCACCAGTACGACACATCTTCAGTTGTGTTCCCTGACCTCATTGGGTGTTTCGGCCATTTATCACAATACACCCTCTGCCGAGGTTGGCCCACCACAGGCTGATCAGTATATAATATATTTAGCCCCCATTTGAATAATATAGATATTATGTCTAAAAACATGACATTCTTTGGAAGTCTTAAAATATATTTGTTTTATTTAAGTTAAAATAAATGTAAAATAATAATAACTAGGGATGCTCGATATTGGCTTTTTTACCGATACCGATATTCCGATATTGTCCAACTCTTAATTTCCGATACCGATATCAACCGATATCAACCGATACCGATATATGCAGGGTTTCCCCCCCCAAAAACTGAATAATTTCAGGTAACTAATAATTTCACTGGATATATATATAACAAATATTGTTATTGTTTTTTGTTTTTTTTTAAACCGATACCGATATTTTCCGATATCACATTTTACTGCCGATATCGGCCGATAATATCGGTCGGCCGATAATATCGGACATCCCTAATAATAACGTTATTTATACAGCACCATTCATACAGACTGCAGCTCAAAGTGCTTTACATAAGAAAACGAAACAAAAGGATAAAAAAATTATAATAATAATTACAATCACTCCATAAGGATGGAAATTATAAGACATGAAAATGATAAAAACGGTAATAAAACAACTAGATAAAATAGTAAAAATAGCTAAATAAGACAAACAGTAAGACAATAACATAAGACAATAAAATAATTACAAATAAAATAATAATAAAGACCAAAAAATTTAATAGTTAAAATAGCCAAATTTGATAGTAAACAATAAGAAACTATGTAATAGCACTAAAATAAGACATTAAAAAAGAACAAATACAATTATTAAAAAAAATACATAAAACAATGATAACAATGATAATAAAATATTTAAGTAAAAATAATAGAAATAAAGAAAAATAAGACAATAAAATAAAGATAATAATTCATTTAAAAGCTATTTTAAAAAGGTACGTTTTGAGCAGTGCCAACCGAGTGTGCTGAAGTACAGTATAGTATCTTTTTACAGTAGACGTACAGTATAGTATCTTTTTACAGTAGACGTACAGTATAATATCTTTTTACTAACCAAGTTAACCTGAACCAAGCTAACCTGAACCAAGCTAAACTTACCTGAAATAGGCGCTGCAGCCACACAGGATTGCCTTGTGGGCGTTAAACTCAGTGCTTATGACTTTAATAACCACATCACAAAACCTTCCCTCCAGACGCAGTTCATTAAGGATTGTACAGGACATAGTTTCCTTTTCCATGTGGGGATTTTAAAATTCTATCTCCAGAATATATTCAAGCTTACAGACAAGTAGCCGGAAACAACAAGTGAGATCTTCACTTGTCTTCTGAGATCTCAGATCTTGTGAGAGAATTGTTGAATAGATACACAAATGTTCTAGAATGTTTGATTATGACATCATACTGTGACATCACAATGGAACATCATACTGTGACATCATACTGTGACATCACAACGGAACATATTTGAGTTCCATTTGAATAATATAAATAATATGTATGATATAATATAATGTAATGTTATATATTATAATATAATGTAATATAATAATAAAGTATCATATATTTAGCTCCCATTTGAATAATATAGATATTATGTCTAAAAACATGACATTCTTTAGAAGTCTTAAAATATATATTTTTTAATTTAAATTTAAATAAATGTAAAATAATAATAACATTATTTATATAGCACCATTCATACAGATTGCAGCTCAAAGTGCTCCGTGAAGTGTGGACGTGTGTCGAGTATGTCACGGAGATAAACCTGGGAACGAGGTTACAGACAAACTAACCTTGTTCCCAGTTTTATCTACTCTGTGAGATAAAGCCTGGTAAAGAACTACGGCCGAAAGTGTGTATGGGGTAGAATTTCCGGTGTACTTCCCCTGGAAGCTGCCTCCGAACGCACCAAACTTTTCCCGAATCCTGTGGGCAAACAAGCTAGAACGTCCCGGTCATGTAGTAAATTCTTCAGGCAAAGCCGTTGCAGTGGCTTACACGAGGAAATATTGTGCACTTCACACGATTCTATAATTGTTTTGTCGAAACCGGAAAGCCTGTAGCCTGTACTTCCTGTACTTCCGTTTGACTTTAGGAGGCATATCTTTACCAGCTTACCGACAAACAAAGTCCAAGGGATGCAACAGTTGTGATTGGAGGTTTGAGAAAAGAGGGCAGGTTTGAGGTAGGTCCATTAATGGTGCATTCAGGGGGGTTCCTGTAGAATCGGTAAACGCGCACTCTCACTAAATAAACCATGAATTAATTGACTACATTTTTGGTCCTGTTTTGAAAAAGGTTAACACTTTATTTGAATGGGTGGTCGTAAGGCTGACAAAAACTCATGAAGATGACATAACATCTTACATTAACGTTTATGAATGTTCATGACTGACATTAACACTTTGAGCGCCACGCCGTGTTTTCCTTTTTACCCCGTTGATGCCACGGTCCACGGCCCATGTAACGTTAATATCGCCTAATCTATGTTTTAAATTATGCTATGTGTGTAATCTGCCCATCGCTTATCAAAGAATCATTTTCCAGTCAACATTGGCAAAGCAGATTGTGTTTTTATCGCTTCATTTCCTTTTTATAGCATTTTGAAAACCACTCGGTTTCGAAGAAAAAACAACACATTCCCTGATAATCGCCTTTTACTGGAATATTCCAGAACGTTATCATTTGTCGGTCTATTTATGAATCATTTTCAAATAAACGCTAGATGGTCGATAGTATATGTGTGCGCACGCACGCTCGTGCCGTGTGCTGATAATCGCTGCTATTATTTCCTCATGGCTTTTACAGTGAAACAGCCATATCACATATAGTGGAAACGCTTATATCTCTATGAAAACGAGTCTGATTATCCTAACACTGATAACATAGATTCCTTACCTGACATCAGATGGTATCCAAATGGTATATTCCAATACCTGATCACCATTCGAAAAATCGATAAGTATATTGATCCAACGTGTGTACAGTATAACCCATGCTCGCCGCGGCTCAGAGGCTCAAGAATGAACTCTGGTAACTCCGGCTGCATCAGTGGACTGGAAAATGTGGACTGGAATATTTTTTTTCCCCCATCCATTTTCATTGAGTCCATTCCAAAAGGGTGATTTACCATCAGGGAGACGATAGGGGGCGCTTTTTTCACATCTGATCGCCGGCGGCCTCTGGATCTCCAACGGTAGGCTCGCGTGATGCAATATGATTTCAGATCGCTAATAAAAAAATAAATAAAAAAATCCGAGAAAAGCCGTGACGTGGCTTTCAACGTCACAATCGTAAACCCGAGATTATCCGTGAGTGGCGCTCAAAGTGTTAAGTGTCATTTGGTTGATAATGATGGCCAATTTCTCACAGGATATGACGGCCTCTCCTCCATTCAGCTTCCTTGTGGAAAACAAGTATGTTTCTTCTTCTGGCGTGTGTCTTTAGACCTGCAGCTCCGTTGAGGCAAGCCAGGCCAACGTTTCATCGTCCAGTTCCATCAGACCGCGTTCTCCATACGGTGGCCGGTGTTTGGGGCAACTGGTGATGATATGTTCCACAGTCTGTGCAGGGGCTCCACACTCGCATGAGGCACTGTCCTTGAGGCCCCACCTCTTCATTGAGGCGCCGTAGCGTCCGACGCCAGTCCTTAGGCGGTTGAGGGTTGTCCACTGCTTCCGGGGCAAGTCCTGACCAGGGACGTCCAGAGGGTCATTGATGAAGAGGTGCAGCCTGGATGGTTCTGCTGACCTCCACTGGTCCCTCCATCTCATCAGATGGTGTTGTGTGGAGTAGCCTGTAGGCTTGCATGGAAAAGGGGCGCCGTGACTGTGGTGGTATTGTGAAGGAGGTGGGATGCACTGATCTGTGCCTTGCGGGAAAGGGCCAGTGTGGCTGCTTCTCGTCTGATGGTAGCCGGGGCAATACCAGCAAGTACGGGCAGTTGGTTTACCGGTGTGGCTTGTAGGCAACCAGAGACTGTCTGCAGGACGCTGTTGAGAACAACATCCAGCTTCTTCACGTGGGTGTTGTAGTTTCACAGTGTTTCACATAAAGAAAAGAACACTAGATGGCGCAACAGACCAATAATTAGTGGAGATCCACACATAAGTATCCACTACGTGTATTTGAAACATTATGTAATATTAATGTATTTTGTGATTGGTTGACAAATAAAGTAGGTATATGTAGCACTTATGTTAAAGGTAACATCCACCCGAAAACACAATCCATATTGCTCTATTCCAATCAGAATACTTTGCCTATTTTAAACGTATAGTCTTCCTATTTCCCGGTTTGTCTCGCCACATCACACATATTGTGTTGTCATTGTCTGTTTCATCTATTGTCTGTTTTTTAAGGTTGTGAAGTTTGTGTAGTTTAGTAACTTAGTATACACTGTTGTCTGTTCTTATGGTTATGAAGTGTGTACATTGACTGCATTTATATAGCTCTTTTATCCAAAGCACTTTACAATTTATGCCTCACATTCACCCATTCACTCACACAGGCAACCATGCAAGGTGCCAGCCTGCTCATCAGGAGCAGGTAGGGGTTAAGTGTCTTGCTCAAGGACATTGGAATCGAACCATGAACCTTCCGATTACCAGACGACCACTCTACTTCCTGAACCGCTGTCGCCCCCGTTTGTGTACATTTGTAATTTGTCTGCTCTGTTAACATCAACCTGCAAAGGGACCACAGATCTGGCTATAATCTGGTATATTTACATGCACATGTTCATCAGTATGTACCGTCCCTACGTATATTAGATAAATAAATAAATAAAATACAATTTTATTAAAAGCATCTGGAAGTTGTTCTAGGCATGCACAAACAAATCACTGAAATAACAAACGAGCTAACCGACCAACCAAACAACCCAACACATGAGTGCGATAGAGGTGTTATTCTGTGCAGCTAATAAACTGACTTGTTGTTTGCAAAATGGCCTAGGAGTTGGCTGGTCTGATCGACAAGAGGGTGTGTTCGGGTTGCGAGCTCACAACTGGAGGGTGGCTGGTATTGCATAATATGGTGCACACTATGTCTGCGGTAGTACCCTTGAGCAAGGCATTAAAACCTGCTCCGGGGGAGTTGCACTCCAGGTGTTCCTAAGTTCCTGGCCTCCCTGTAGAAACACTTCATGTCATGTGTGTGGACGTGTGTGGAGTATGTGGAACTTGGAAAGGATACTTCACTTGCCTTGTGTGAGTTGACAATAAATTAACTCTTCTTTTTCTCAACACATCCTCTGAGCTCTTGAATGAGGAAAGATGGAAACGAGAGAGAAAGAGCAGATGTATAACGTGCCGGTCGTGCTGTCCCTGATCTATACAGGGATAAAACACATAAGTCTGACATCTCCCTGCTCAGACCGCATAAAGATCCCCTCTGTTCCAAAGAGGATTTCTAAATCTTTACTGTACTGTATTACTGTTACTGTATTATTTATAGGCCACACACACACACACACACACACACACACACACACACACACACACACACACACACACACACACACACACACACACACACACACACACACACACACACACACACACACACACACACACACACACACACACACACACACACACACACACACATGTTAAATCCAGCAAATTTATTTTCTAATTCATTGGAAATGCAATTGTTGTGCCTTAAAAGCATCAAATTGATTTAATATTGACATATAATTAATTATATATATATATGTATACCTCATACTATACTTGTCATCTGTACTGTTCTTATGTTTAACTAAACTAAGTTTTATGACCACCCCCCTCTTTAACTGTGGGACATTGAACAATCAGAAACTGAAACAAATATTTACAACAGTATTACATAACAGTGACGCTACACATAGCCTGTAGATGATTACAAGCCAATTATCCACTTATAGTGCTATTTAGCAAGCAACCCTTTTGAGTGTAGAACAGCAGGGCTTGCACACGTGCACCCCACCCTGCTAAATCAGGTGTGTAGACTGATAAGCTGCCCATTACATTTAGTTGTTCGCTGACAATAAAGTTGAATCTAATCTAATATTTGTGTTATGTTCTGAATACAAAATCAGCTTTATAGAGCCGAAAGAGTTTAGCAAATCTTACAAGAACAAGTCAACAAGAATACCTTGAAGACTCTAACAGGAGCACTCATTCAAGGGTACTACGACTATGCTTGCACCTCATGGTACCAAAGCACCTCAAAGGCACTAAAAACAAGGCTAGGATGGCTTAGAGTAGACGACAGAGTACAGCAACTTGCAATGGGCCTGGTCTACAAGATACACACCACCAAGGTACCCATGTACATGTCGAAATACTTCCCAAAGGTCAGTGAATACCACAACCACAACACCAGAGGGAGTTCCACAAATCATGTTAAACCCAGATTCGGCTCAAACAAGGGACTAAACACGTTTCGCAATTATGCCACAATAATGTGGAACGCCCTACCCACAGCCGTAAAAGAATGTGAATCCCTACCCTCCTTCAAAACCGCTCTCAAAGAGCACCTACCGATGGCTGCAATTACAAACTGGCCCCGGTAAATATCTAAACCCAACCCCCTCCTATGTACAGTTTCCCACCCAGCCTACCCAACCCCCCCACCACGCACCCCGCCTACCTAACCCACCCCACCCAACCACCTCCAATGTACAGCCCCCCCCCCCCCCCCCCCCACCTACCCAACCTCCTCCAATGTATAGTTTCTTCCCCCTCAAATGTATATACTCTCTTTGTAAACTCTTTTTGTACTCATAATCAGTACTGTATATTTGTAGATCTGGTATGTCATAAATGTCTAGATGTAACAGTACTGTCTATCTGTATGTCGTGTATGTTATGATGAATTGAAAATGGGGGACTCTGATGTAAACAAGACGATAGTCTTTCTCTGGTCTGCATCCCCTTAACAATTGTGTGTATTGAGCTGTACTGTATTGTACCCATTCTGCAATCTGTTAATACAATTTTCAATCAATCTATAAATGTTTTGGACTGCATCCTCTTAGCAGTTGTTTGTATTGAGCCGTACTGTATTGTACCCATTGTGCAATCTGTTAATAAAGTTTTCAATCAATCAATCAATCTTTAACAAATGATCACGTCTCACTTACAAATTCAGATTAGCCCATGTTCAAGATTTCGTTTTTTAAAGTCTATTATCTAACGAATTATTAATACATTAAAAATGATAAATAGCCTAAATATGAAATGCGTGGGCTATTTTCCATACATGAGGAAGGACGAGCGGATACCGCCCCAGTTCCATTCATGTAGTTTTCCATGTCTGATCGTTAAACTGACATGGCCATCGTGTCCGCCTTCAAACAATACTTCGTATTCTTCTTGATTTGGAGTAGTGGAAATATTTGTAATAATATTTAGAATGCATGTTTTTATTCAGTATCTCCGTTTACCAGTAACTGCATTTGTAATACCAGACAACTTTTTTATGACATGGTGCGCTGCGTCAATTGAGCTCATAAAATGTTTTCCTACCGAATAATAATAGTAATATCTGTGTAATACAAATATTTGTGTCCATCTCATTATCTGCTTTCCCGAATTCATATTCGCACTCATCCCGATAGGAGAGAGGCATGTAGTGTTGTCAGGGGATCTGTTTGGTAGTGCTGCATTTGTTGGGACAGTGTTTTGGTAAATTCCATGTGTCCTTGAACCTAACAACTTGAATGAAACCATTTTCTCATCATGTTTGCTTGTAGTGTAGCAGGGAGAGTTAGGGGGGTGAGATTAGCAGTGTGCTGCATTTGTTGGTCAGTGTTTTCATGTGTCTTGGAAGCGCATGCACACAAAAATGCGTTCCACAACTTTCACTCGACTCGTCGTGCCGTGCGCCAAGTACCTGGCTACTTGTCTTTGCATAACAATAGCATAACAAAGAACGAGAAGAGCAAAACCAAAATACAAGCCCTGTACCAATTGGTGTGGGTTTGCTTGAGCTGTGGAACATCTCACTATGTGACAAATGGTCCCGACTGGAAGGATGGGACATTTCTTAAGTTGCATGTGCTTCAGAAGGAAACTGTCCTCCTCTGGAAGATAAGGGTGTTGTACAGAGGGCTGACATTTTCAACAAAGGCAAATATTGATTAAATAGATTAAATAGCTTTGATAAAGCAGGTCTTACTGTACCCATTGGTGGCGGCTTGCTTGACTGTTTTGAAACCACTCTGTTGTGAAACGAATTACAAGTTACATTGTTAATTTAATTTGTATTTAATTTTATAGTTTAAGATAATTCAATTATAGAAATTGTAACTACAATGTAACTACAATTACATTTAAAACATTGTAATTATGAAATCACTACTGCACCACTGCATGTGGCTAACTAGCCGGAGCTAAGGAACAGCATGCTGAGAAAGTATATTACCAATCAACGTTGTTGGTAAGTAGTAAATACTGTAGGGCTACGGTTCCAAAAATCAGAACGATGCCTTTAATGTTTTTAATCATGTTCATAGTGGAGCTATTAGCCTGCTGGATATGATCAGTTGTCTTTCTTTAACTCTGAGACCATCCACCAAACACACACTGCACTCCACTGATCAACTCAACTGCCTTCATCCTGCATTATGTGTGTGTCTTTCTTACATACATACATACTTTCTTTCCTTCCTTCCTTCCTTCCTTCCTTCCTTCCTTCCTTCCTTCCTTCCTTCCTTCCTTCCTTCCTTCCTTCCTTCCTTCCTTCCTTCCTTCCTTCCTTCCTTCCTTCCTTCCTTCCTTCCTTCCTTCCTTCCTTCCTTCCTTCCTTCCTTCCTTCCTTCCTTCCTTCCTTCCTCCCTCCCTCCCTCCCTCCCTCCCTCCCTCCCTCCCTCCCTCCCTCCCTCCCTTCCTTCCTTCCTTCCTTCCTTTTTTCCTTCCTTCCTTCCTTCCTTCCTTCCTTCCTTCCTTCCTTCCTTCCTTCCTTCCTTCCTTCCTTCCTTCCTTCCTTCCTTCCTTCCTTCCTTCCTTCCTTCCTTCCTTCCTTCCTTCCTTCCTTCCTTCCTCCCTTCCTTCTTTCCTTCCTTCCTTCCTCCCTTCCTTCTTCCTCCCTCCCTCCCTCCCTCCCTTCCTTCCTTCCTTCCTTCCTTCCTTCCTTCTCTCCTTCCTTCCTTCCTTCCTTCCTTCCTTCCTTCCTTCCTTCCTTCCTTCCTTCCTTCCTTCCTTCCTTCCTTCCTTCCTTCCTTCCTTCCATCCTTCCTTCCTTCCTTCCTTCCTTCCTTCCTTCCTTCCTTCCTTCCTTCCTTCCTTCCTTCCTTCTCTCTGTGTCTCCGCTTGACTTGAGGGCGGCTGCAATCCAATCCAACGGTAGGTAGTAGGTAGAACTGCCTGACTTGAATTGCAAAGCTATTATCTGTAATTGGCTCATCAATAGACGCATGGAAAGACTGACCAACTACACGGAGCGACGGAGCGTCCTCCACCTTCTCAACTTAGGATCCCAAATAAAAAGTATACATTCACAGTATTGAGGCTCTACAGAGGCGATTAGGCCTGAGGGCAAAATATGGCTGCCGGTGCAGGCGGAAGGCAATTTTCCTCCATCGAACTTGTGAAATTTCGAGAGACATTACAGGATTTGTAATTAATTAATCGAATTAATCGCATTTTAATCGCATAACCATTTTAGGCCCGATATTCTATATTCTATAATCATATTGCATGTGTCTGGACGGCAGAATTCAGTACTGTATCTACAAAACCTTCTGTTTAATCATCTTCCCTTTATTAATTTGCTTAGATTTTTCTGGTCTGGTAAATTTTACCATGGTGTTATTCACAGTCAAAGATAAAAAAAAAAAAATTGATATTCTCATTTGGTTCATTACAATTTACTCAAGCCTAACAGACACAGTATTTTTGACACTGGGAACACATTCCCTGAGATCCATAGATGTCCCTAGAATCAGATACCAAGAACATGCAAATGGACCATATTAAAAAAAAGTCTGTAAATGTGTATTCTACGTTCTTATGGAATAAATGAGATAAAAAATATTTAAATAATCTTTTTAATTATTGTTATTATTTTGTATTCATTTTGAGTTAATTTTTATAACGCGATAATTTGCTGTGTAATTAACGTGATAAACTGACAGCTACTTAAAATATATCTTATATTTATTGGGTTTAATTTATTATGGGTCTAATACACCCGTCGATTGTCAGTGAGTTGCTTCCAGTCAAGTTTCTTCATCAGTACATTTCCGTTTTATAAGGTTTGAATATGAACAGTATAATATGAATATAGTTCTTAGTAATCCCAGGAAAAGACGCGATAATAGCCCTTTAGTGGAATACACTAAACACGTTGTCATTTTTCGCCTGATTATCGAATCTTCCTGAAATCAACGCTGTAACGATCCCAGACTCAGCCCTCTGTTGGGCTGTGATGGGAGAAGAAACATTGGAGTCCTACCTCCCTCCAGTCTCATACCACCCTCTAGTGGTCACCAGCAGATGGTGCAAACTTTGATTCTACCTGTGTTAACTCATATGTTTAGTATAATTAATGGGATAATTAATGTGATGTCATTGTGTGTGTTGTTGTTGAATTTCCCTTCCCTTGTGTGATGTTGTTTCCCTAGCTAGTGTTGTTTTGTAATATGCTTTTGTGTCTAGTTGTTGATTCTGTGTTTTGGGCTGGTTCGCCAGCTGGTTCCAATTAGAATTAGCCTGTGTATATAAGTGTGGTTCGGTCTTCTCCCCATGGTGGCATCATCCCTCCGTGTTACCTCCAGTTACCTCCGTGTTCCCTTGCTCGTCGTGTCTCCTGTCGTCTTCCTCGCCTTGCTGTTTTGTATGAGAGTTAGTAAGTAAGTTTAGTATTCCGTTTTTGTGCATCTTTGTTTTCTCTAGTAATCAGTTATATTTCGTATTGCATCGCGTCCCGCTCTGAGCCTTACGAGATACTCCTATCTCCTGTGATACCTAATGTATCTCCCACGAATAAAAACACATGCACCCCACCTGTATGGGGCCCCGCCCCTTATGGTGGCACCGCCCATATAACCATGACCCTGGTCATGAAACACCCTTCCTCTATTTTCGTCCCAGCGTATTGGATGCGTGCACCATACGAGCTAGCGGAATGAAAAGATTAAGGAAGATTAATAATGTTGGAAGCTTACCGGAGGTTGCTGGCCCCTGGCATCTTCGACGCATGTTTTCGGCGACACAACGGGCCTGTGATGTTCCTCGTTGATGACTGCACATCGAGGTTCAGCTGTACAAGGCTGGCTGTCGGGCCAGCTTGTACTCAGGTAGGCCCTGTGTCTTCAGGCATGGGTATTAGTGTTAGTAATGCTGGTTTGTTTTGTTAACACAACCATGTTGTGTGTTGGCGCCGGGGGCAGGATGGTTTGGTGAACGTTCTCTGCAGGGAACGGTTTCCAAGCTGTCTTGGGCGTGCTGCTAAAACATCTAAAGCTATGCTAACATGCTATCGCTACTGCCGCATGCTATTACTACTGCTAATTGCTATGCTGTTTTAATGTCTCCGCCGTGAGATGTTGTCACTCTCCCGCCTCTTGCCCGGTTCATCAATGAAGGTCAGTCGGTAGCTGTTGTGGGGTTTTTGAGTTCTATTTACCTTTTTCGGGTAAATAGGTTGACAACGGGGTAGGTCGTGGCTAGGTTCCTAGCCAGGTATTTTACCTTGTGTTCCGGCGGGGTTTGTTGAACGGTGTTCCCATCTGGGTTGGCGTCGGGTAGTGGGGCTATGGGTCCAGCCGACATGATAAACATGTTGCGTGTCTGTGCACAGGCAATTGTTGTCTTGAATCCCACATTGCCTGGCGTTAGGCTGCAGTAGTATAAGGGCAGGGCCGCCTGGGAGAAATGTGAGGCCCTGTGCGTTTTTAGACGCGAGGCCCCCCATCTCCTGGGGCGGCCCTGTGTAGGGGGCTATTGTTTCGTTTTGTCACTCTGCTATGAGAAGGTCTGTCTTGCTACAGCTTTCTCTCCTCTCAAACCATTCATACTGACGGTCAATCGGTATACTGGGGGAGTAGTGCGGGGGGGGGCTTTGTTTACCTTTTTTGGTAAATGGGCTAAACTAGGGCTGGTGTTCTGTTGTGAATATTTTGAATGAAGACGGGTCTGGTCCGTCTCCCCTTAACTTTGTGTGTATGGGTTTGCTCATTCTACAGTTTTTGTGGTTTAGCTCTTTTATTCATTTAACCTTTTCATGGTGCACACCACAGTGGAGGGTGCTGTTTGCAATCACCACTGGTGCTCCATGTTAACGTCAGTCCTTTGTTTTTGATATATTGAAACAATGCCCCGCCCGGCCGACACCTTGGGTGGGTCGGCCTGGCGAGTGGCTGGTGGGCTGTTAAGGCTTGTACCGCCACGGTATGGAATTGGCAACGATTAGAACTGTGTTCGAATTGGTGTTTTTTCTATTAAAAAAAATGGTGTCTGGTGGAGGGGCCTTGGGGCCAGCCGACGTCGACACATCGCGCGAGGTTGTTGACGTTATTAGCTTTGACCCAGCCGCAAGCTATAACCGCTCAGGGTTCCCCTCTCCGCAGGGGATTTTGGTCTTCTGCTGGAGCGCGGGCGGTATTGTCCTAGGCCCTACACCGCCTCACACCGCACAGCCAGAAGAAGAGAGAGCACGGCCTCGTCAGCGGCGATGACGGGGCCCTCGACAGGCGGCCATGTTTTTCCCCCGCCAGAGGTATCCTGGGCGTTGATTCGACAGGTGTCCACAAGGCCGACAGCCTTGGCGGCCGAGGGATCGGCCATGTAGGATGGGTTCGGCTTGAACAAACAAGCCGTCACCGTCCTGCCGCGAGCAGCCCGCTCTCCGATCACTCCCTTCCCCAACACCAGCGGAAGAAGTGGGCTCTAAAAAAGTATGATTGTTTCCTTTGGCTGCGGGCCGCGTGCCTTCGTTGATGCGCGGGTGGCCCCCCTTTTCGCTTCTCATGGGGACAGGGGCTGACACCCAGTTGATGGCTGAGCCTGGGTCTGTCCGTGAGAATGTTGTGCTGTCAAGCGGCTCCCACACCTTGAACTGTGTTGGTTGAGCCTGGTGTTACGTCTGTCAACTTAAGTGTTGTCAGCAGGGGGGCTCGAAACCTTTTGAGGCACACAGTGCGGGCTTCCCCGGCCTCGCCTTCGCCAGGCCAGGTATCATGTTGGTGCTCCCACTCCTGAAATATTGGCAAGTGGTCGCAGCTCACATGGTTTGGGGTGGTAGTAATATCACTGCAGGGCTACGGTGTGTAGGAACCTATGGGGGCCTTACACCTTGCATGTCCGGCTGCAGAACAACTCCTTCAGCATGTTCTGGAGGGGTGTTCAGTGGGGGGGCTTTTTTGATCGGAAGCCCCCCGTATCAGACAGGCCCTTTCTGTCGGGGTTCCCCCTTGGGTGCGATTGCCTCGTGGGTGGTGTCAGGGCAGGTGTTCCGACACGGAACGCGCTCCTCGCACGGTTCCAGGGTTGTCTTCGCACAGCGGGGGGACCGGGCCAACTATCTACAGTTCCTGGCGGACCTGCGCCACGTGACGGCGGGTGCGTTGGGAGTGTCGTCACATATGACTACGGCAGTACCATATGTCGAGGTAGATGGAGAGAATGGTGAGGCGGGGACTTGTGTTTACACAACCCCACCCGTTTTCAGGTTTGGTACAGACCCTGTTGTCGGGGTCTCCAGCAGGGACAGCTCTGGTCGACGAGATCCAATCTCTGTGGACGAAGCAAGCCATCGTCGTGGCGTTCTCCTCCCGGTGTTCTCTGCCCGAGAAGTCGGGAGGGAGGGGTGTAAGACCCAGGCTGGACCTGTCCCATGGGAAGGTTCAGCATTTTTTGGATCGTCTCCTACCTGTTGAACACTGTCAGGTGGGGGTCTGGTTCTCCTCCATAGACCTGTAGGATGCGTATGCGCATCCCCGATCTTCCATCCTAGGGCTTACCTACGCTTCCTTTGCAGGGTTAGCGTATGAGTACCAGAGGCTGCCGTTCGGTTTTCTCTGGCTCCCCGCATCTTCACCAAGTGCGTGGAGGCCGCACTGGGGCCTCTGCGTCATCCGGGGTTACGGAGTGTTCTGCCCTGATGACGTTCTGGTCCTTCGCGGTCAAGGTGGATCGTCAGGTCTCGTACCAGGCAGGTCTCTACCAGCCTGGGGTTGCTGTAGACTGGATGTAGTGTATTCCTCTTCCCAGTCAACGGTTGGAGGGCTATGGGCATCCATCTCAGAGCGTGTTGTCAACACGCTCGGGAGGTTCCGTCCTAGGACGGTTACGGCGCTGTCTCACGTCGCGTTTTCACCGACGCCTCCCTCGCTGGTGATGCGTCGGGCCAACGCAGTAGGGGGCAGCTGGCAAACCATGCTGCCCGGTCTGCGCTACGTTCAATGTGTTGGTGTTGAAAGCGGTCCTTCTGGTCCACAAATGGTGTTGATCAGGACGGACGATACGACGTCAGTGTCGTGTATCGACAGACAGGGAGGAGTACGCTCCCCCTGTCTGCACCAGGCGGCGGGCGGCTGGCTATGGGCGTCCTCCATCTGCGCGGCCTAAGGGCTCCCCACATCCCCGGCAGGGAGAATGTGGGTGCAGGTGTACTGTCGCGGGGCGGCCCTCATCCTGACGGGTGAGGATTGTGTCTGGACATGGCCAGGCAGGTCTGGGACCGATGCCGTGCCGCCAGGGATTCTTCCCCATACATCTGTTAGGTCAGTTGTTGGGACGGGTACGTTGAGGGGCGCAGTTTCTTGATCCTGATGGTGTTACCATCTGGAATGCGCATGCTCCCTCCACTGTCGCGCTTACGCGGGCAGATGACGTATGTTCCAAGTGTGGTGTAAGGCGGGGGGCCGGGACTCAGTCTCCTGCCCCCTGGATGCTGTCCTTAGTTACCTCCAGTCTCTCCTTGATAGACTGTCGGCTTCGACGGTGAGGGTATATGCAGCAGCTATATCCTCCTATCATGAGGGGTTTGAGGGGATGTCTTGTTCAGCCACCCTCTTGTGAAGCGTTTCCTGCTTGGCGCTCGACGCGTTAAGCCGGTGCAACGCTCCTTGGCTCCGACTTGGGATCTTCAATTGGTCCTCGGTCGGTTGTCCTTGGCCCCGTTTGAGCCGCTCGAGCGGGCGCCGTTGGGACAGCTGTCCTTCAGGACCGCGTTCCTTCTGGCTGTCACTTCCGCTAAACGCGTAGGTGAGCTCTGTGCTCTCTCGGTACGTCCAGAGTGCCTGTCTTTTCGGACCGATTGCGGTGTCACTATGCGACCTAATCCTGCTTTCGTGCCTAAGAATATCCGGAGTTCCTTCCGCTCCCGGGATATTGTGGTTCAGGCGTTTCGTCCTCCTCCTCACACTAGTGAGTTAGATGCGGGCCTTTACCTGTCATGTCCAGTCCGTGCTTGGGGATTTACCTCAGCCGTACTCAGGATTTCAGGGTTACCGACCAGCTTTTTGTCTGTTACGGTGGGGCTCGTGCTGGTAAGGCACTGTCGGAGCAGCGCCTGTCCCATTGGTTGTGCGAGGGTGTTACCCTCTGCTACACGTTGGCTGGGCAGGATCCCCCTGGGGGCGTCAGGGCGCACTCCACTCGTGGGGTGGCTGCCTCTGCCGCTCTCCTGGGTGGGGCCTCGGTGGAGGACATCTGTGCTGCAGCTTCATGGTCCTCACCGGGCCCCTTTGTAAGGTTTTACCTCGTGGACATGACCGGGGGTTCTGTCTCCCAGGCGGTTCTGGGGTCTGTGGCCTTTCCTGCTTCCCGTCCTTTGGTCGGGTAGCAGGAGTGTATGGGTATGGGCCGCAGTGTGTTGAGTCACACGTGGTTCCGCCTGTACGGTGTGTTCAAGGGGTTCTGGCTCCCTCTTGTTTGCATTCAGGTGGAGTTGACTGCGCCCCCCCTTCGTTAGGAAGGATGGGGTGACAGGGCTCCCCGCACCCCTTGATGTGGGCTTACGGGTCCTCAGGGGGTACATCTGTCGGGTCTCGCGCCCGCTCTTCCCCATTATCTCGTAAGGCTCAGAGCGGGACGCGATGCAATACGAAATATAACGATAGGTTATGTAGATAACCTAGTTATATTAGTATTGGCTAAGCGTCCCGCTCTGCGCGCCCTGAGTTCCCTCTTGAGGGATCTTTTCCTGGGACGGGTTTTGGCGAGGAAGGGTGTTTCATGACCAGGGTCATGGTTATATGGGCGGTGCCACCATAAGGGGCGGGGCCCCATACAGGTGGGGTGCATGTGTTTTTATTCGTGGGAGATACATTAGGTATCACAGGAGATAGGAGTATCTCGTAAGGCTCAGAGCGGGACGCTTAGCCAATACTAATATAACTAGGTTATCTACATAACCTATCGTTCTTATTTGTATCTAGTGCCAGCGTGGCTTTGCCTTTTGTTTTGTTTGTTCCTGTAATATATTTCATGACTCTAGTGATTCTCAAATAAATCGATCACAGTATTTGAGAAGAGCACACTGCCGTCTCCGTTTCCCCCATTCATCTGTCTAGCCGCATATTGGGTTCTTCTCTCCCCCCTATCGTAACAGAATGACGCCACCATTACAGAACCCAGCAGACAGACTAAAGGGCACGATGAGCATATTAATTAAATTAATGAAGGGGGACATGGCTAGCTATACCCCAGCTAAATGGGTCCGTAGCGGACCAGAATCCTGATCAGGAGGCAGAGATGGAGATGATAGCCAATGAGGTCGCAATCCTCATGGAGAGACATAATTGCCCCCCACCCTCTGATCTGTGTCGTATTCGTGGCCCTGCAGCTAGCCAGGCCTCCCCAGCTAGCACAGTCCCCACTATTAGCGTAGCCTCTGTAGCTAGCCAGGCCCTCCCAGCTAGCATTACACTCTCTGTTAGCCTAGCTCCTGAAGTCTGTGGTCCAGACAGACAGAGAGAGAGAGAGACAGAGAGAGAGAGAGAGATGAGTCTGTGGTCCAGACAGACAGAGAGAGAGAGAGAGAGAGAGAGAGAGAGAGAGAGAGAGAGAGAGAGAGAGAGATAAGCAAGACAGCTAAGATGAGCCCCTAAAGGATATTCAACTTTTAATGGAAGAACAAAACAGAAGGAAAAGATAACTTCACAAAGGCAACATGAATATACATAGATCCAAAAGGACAAAGATCAACACTTAAATCCAAAGAGAAGAGGGTCTATACAGAGAAAACAAAGTAGCAAGGAGCCAACGGCCGACATCAGCTAAAGAGGCTAACTGCAAATAGAGTGGCCAGGTACTGACGCTAGCTCGACAGAACGTTAGCTACGACAGCTAGCCGGCCCGCTTGGCTCAATATAATGTTAGCTACGACAGCTAGCCGGCCCGCTTGGCTCAATATAACGTTAGCTACAACAGCGAGCCGGCCCGCTTGGCTCAATACAACGTTAGCTACGACAGCTAGCCGGCCCGCTTGGCTCAATATAACGTTAGCTACGACAGCTAGCCGGCCCGCTTGGCTCAATATAACGTTAGCTACGACAGCTAGCCGGCCCGCTTGGCTCAATATAACGTTAGCTACGACAGCTAGCCGGCCCGCTTGGCTCAATATAACGTTAGCTACGACAGCTAGCCGGCCCGCTTGGCTCAATAATAACGTTAGCTAAGACAGCTAGCCGGCCCGCTGGCTCCACATAACGTTAGCCAACATAACGTTAGCCACGATAGCTAGCCGGCCCGAGAGAGAGAGAGAGAGAGATATCTCCACGGCGGGAATAGAATAGAGTGCATTAAAAACTCACCAAACGTCCAAGAGGAAGGAGACAACAGTGGAGTTGACGAAGTTCATCTGCCGACCGACCGTCCTCTTCATCTTGGCATAACCTCCAATGCTGCACGCGCTCTCTCTAGGTTAGCTAACGCTAGTTAGCCTTTAGCTAAGCTACTAGCCGACATGGCTATCCCAACTGAACCACACGTTAGCACTCGATATTATAACGTAGCTAAAGCTAACTAGCTGTCCCTGCCTTTAGCTAAGCCGACATGGCTAGCCTGACTGAACTTTCTAACATGCAACAACTTTCATCTTCAGTCCATCTGCCGAACGACCGTCCTCTTCGTCTTGGCTGGCATAACCTCCAATGCTGCATGCGCAAAATAGTCAGACGCAGCTGACGCACGCCGGCCGACTGTACACATGTAACCCCTCCCTTCGTTGAAACCAATAGTATATCTGCTGCAGAGCCTCAGAGCTCCAATAGTGTATCTGCAGAGCCGCAGAGCCAGGAACAAGTCAGACACATTCTACAAACGTGTCTAATGTGAAATATATAAGCATATAAGCAAAACTAGATTTTAGGTCTGTGATGAAAAAGGGCCTCGCGGGAAGGGGGGCCTCGAAAAATAAAAATAAAAAAGATTTTATTTTTGTTGTTGCGAGGCCCCCCTTCCCGCGAGGCCCTGTCCGACCGTACTGCTCGCACACTCCCTGAGGCGGCCCTGAATATAGCGATCTAATATACCCTTGCCTCTGGTGGACAAGTCACATGCTGGTACTTATGAAAGAACTATAATATCAAATCAAATCAAAATCGAATAAAATGTATTTGTAAGGCCCGACAACAGACGTTAATGTCCCCATGGGCCAGACACGTCTTATTTAAACAAGTCAAGAAGAAACATCACAATAAATCATGAAAAAAACTAAAAACGCCATGAAATCCTAAATAAAATGTGCAACACTCCCCACGCGAAGGTAAGGAAAAACTCACAAAAAAACTAGCAATAGGAAAAAAGCACCACAGGCAATGTGGAGGGAAGACACCTTAGAAGGGCCATTCAAGGGGGGATCTCCCTTCTTAGATGTCGGTGATAGTAGTGTTGCTATGGATGATCAATGGGTGGAGAATAAAACAGGCGAAACAGTTGTTATGTATGTACATATCGGTGGCGGCCGGTGTGAACTACATTTGGGTGGGCGCGGGCAGCTGACCAAGCTGACCAAGCGAATACTGACTCATAACGTTACCAACGTTAAGTCGAGTTAATTGATTCATACTACACTAGTACAAGTATGATCATCAATCCAATAATGAACACATATATATAGGCCTATCTTGTCATTTTAAACAAGTTACCATTCATTCATTCATCCATTATGCAATACCCACAGCGAAATTAACACGCTGTGTTGAGAGAGCGAGAGAGAGAGCGAGAGAGCGAGAGAGAGAGAGAGAGCGAGAGCGAGAGAGAGAGAGAGACAGAGAGAGAGAGAGAGAGAGAGAGAGAGAGAGAGACAGAGAGAGAGAGCGAGAGAGAGCAAGAGAGAGAGACAGAGAGAGACCGCATTAACTCATTAACTCACTGTTTAGTTGAAACGTGGTACAGCCGGAGGGCTTGATAAAGTGTATAATGTCCACTGTCCCACAGTCCCAGACTGTTGTTGTCGATGTATATCCACTGTCCAGAGTGACTGCATCACAACACAACAGCATCGAGTAACTAACTAACTAACTAAGCCTAACCAGAAACTGGCGTCGGCCAATCAGAGAGAGCGTCTCCGAGAAATGCGGCTACGGAAAGTACTGGCGTCGGCCAATCAGAGAGCGTCTCCGAGAAATGCGGCTACGGAAAGTATAGACGCTGCTTGCTTAGATGATAATAGATCGCTTGAAAAAGCGCCCGGCTTCCATCATAATACATCATATTTCAACGCACAGCGCATTACGCACTGATTGGCTGCGACGGATACAGCGATGAAACCAGTGCACGCCCACTGTAAGCGATATTGCGTCTAGCCCGAGAGAAATGCGGCTACAGAAAGAATAGACGCCTATTGCGTCTAGCCCGAGAGAAATGCGGCTACGGAAAGGAGTCACTTCCTGTTAATGAAAACAATTATTTATATTTGATATATTAACGTTATATTGTGCATTGGAAACACAAACATACTTAAAATGAGTAAATATTATTCATTTTAAACATGT
>NC_140176.1:15715098-15735098 GCF_963971535.1 Notolepis coatsorum
ACACACACAGACAGACACACAGACAAACACACACAAACACACACCACACACACACATAAACAAACACACGCACACACAGACATACACAGACATAGTTGTTGAGGAGCAATATGCATGTCATCACAAGTCAAGAGGACCGTTGAGGAAAAAATTACATAAGACATCAGCGACTCATCACACTGTCTAGTCTTTTTTACTCTCTTGAACCTGTGGTCCTCTGTCTGTCTCTGGGCCTGGCCCGCCTGACAGTCTGCCCTGACGTGTGCACACGCCGAACTGTCCTCTCCACTCTCGTCACTCAAAGTAAGTATCCAATACCTCAAGGTATTCAATTCCCCCGTTCTTCTTTATCCCTCTGTACTCCCTCTGCCTCTCGATCATTCTCTCTCTCTCTCTCTCTCTCTCTCTCTCTCTCTCTCTCTCTCTCTCTCTCTCTCTCTCTCTCTGTCTCTCTCTCTCTCTCTCTCTCTCTCTATCTCTCTCTCTCTCTCTCTCTCTCTCTCTCTCTCTCCCCTCTATCTCTCTCTCTCTCTATCTCTCTCTCTCTCTCTCTCTCTCTCTCTCTCTCTCTCTCTCTCTCTCTCTCTCTCTCTCTCTGACACCCACATCCTCTCTCTCTCTGGGAACGCCTCTGGCCACATTGCCTCTTGGGATGCAGTACTGTACGTCCGCTCTCGGCCAATCAGACTGATAGCATCTGACGTGTCCCCGCTGGAACTTGCTGTCCCACCGCTGGTGGTACATATACTGTACACACATACATGCACACGCACACACACACATGCACGCTCGACATGTGTGTGTGTGTGTGTGTGTGCATGTGTGTGGGTTGGTCTACATACAGTGTACAATGTCTACCTTTCTTCTTGTAACCTCTCATGACTTGGCACAATTTTCTGTCATAGAGTCTGTCCAATGTAGAATAATGTCTATTATGCTATGCACTCAACTTCAATACTATTTGACGAACAATAGCACTGACTTACCCTGAGTGCTTCCTGCTGACTTGTTGTACAGAACCTGTAAGTCGCTTTCGGATAAAAGCGTCAGCTAAATGACTACATGTTAAATGTAAATGTTGATGTAGAGTGATGACTAATAATATTTCTTCCAAGCTGTATACGCTAAGAGTAGATAGATAGATAGATAGATAGATAGATAGATAGATAGATAGATAGATAGATAGATAGATAGATAGATAGATAGATAGATAGATAGATAGATAGATAGATAGATAGATAGATAGACAGACAGACAGACAGACAGACAGACAGACAGACAGACAGACAGACAGACAGACAGACAGACAGACAGACAGACAGACAGACAGACAGACAGACAGACAGACAGACAGACAGACAGACAGACAGACAGACGACAGACAGACAGACAGACAGACAGACATACAGACAGACAGACAGACAGGACAGATAGATAGATAGATAGATAGATAGATAGATAGATAGATAGATAGATAGAGAGAGAGAGAGAGATGAGAGAGAGAGAGAGAGAGAGGAGAGAGAGAGAGAGAGAGAGAGAGAGAGAGAGAGAGAGAGAGAGAGAGAGAGAGAGAGAGAGAGAGAGAGAGAGAGAGAGAGAGAGAGAGAGAGATAGATAGATAGATAGATAGATAGATAGATAGATAGATAGATAGATAGATAGATAGATAGATAGATAGATAGATAGATAGATAGATAGATAGATAGATAGATAGATAGATAGATAGATAGATAGATAGATAGATAGATAGATAGATAGATAGATAGATAGATAGATAGATAGATAGATAGATGGATGAGTGAGTTACTGAATAAACAGAGATGCTGCTTTGCATCTAAAAGAGTATGTGAATATACCCCACATTGTATGTACATATACAGTATGTAGTTCGTGAAAGCGGTTTACTTTTCTGAATCTAGCAAGTGTTAGATGTGTTAATAATAAGGATAGAGGATCTGACATGGTCAACACACATAGACACAGTAGTAAAGAAGGCGAAGCAGCGCCTCTACCACCTGAGACAGTTAAGGAAGTTCAGAGTATCGGGGAAGATACTCCAGTCCTTCTACTCAGGAGCTGTAGAGAGCATCTTGACCGGAAACATCACTGCCTGGTATGGAAACAGCACGGCACAGGACAAGAAGGTCCTACAGAGAGTCAGAGAGTCAGAGAGTCAGCCGAGCATATTGCACTACCTCCCCTGCAGGTTCTATACAACAAGAGGTACAAATCCAGAGCCTGCAGAATAATGAAAGACCCCCACCACCCCAATAACAGCCTGTTCCAGCTGCTGAGGTCAGGCAGACGCCTGCGAACCCCAGCTACTAGGACAGAGAGGGTTAGGCTCAGCTTCTTCCCCCAGGCCATCAGAGCCTTGAACAATGAACATTGAGTGCCACAGAACACTGAACTATCCACACACAAGCACACATGAGCACACACACGACACGCACGCTGTGCACTAGCAGCCACTTTAACACTTTAACATGAGCGGGCACACACTCATGCCGCACTCACCCAACTTATTGCCAAAAGGAAAGGCCACTTTAAATTAGTATAGCAACAGTAACAGTGTATTGCACTACCAAAGCTACCTAGCATGTCCTATATGCTCTGTAAATAACTATGTACAGATACCGAGATGTCACACCATGTTACCTGTTACCTGTTATTGCACAATGTTGTTTTTAATGGATTCTATTATATGTTGTACCACTGTATTGCACATCGTTGCGGGCAAGACCACCCGCATTTCATTGTATACTTGTATGCCGTGACAAATAAAACTCTTGACTTGACTTGACTTGAATAAATCGATGGTGAATAGAGTTATAAGACCATAAAATAGCATCTCAATTATATCAGGCAAGACAATTTGATGTCATCACAATCTCTTTGACAGATCATGAATCACAACGGAGAAAACAAGAGGAAAGAAAGTTGTATTTTGGTGGAGTCACAACCTGCTTTTAATCATCTCCGTTCATAAGGTCTCCCTGTGCGGGTGTCACAGGTTAGTGATGAAGAAGCCAGCCTGTAACGTGGGGGTCACACCTTGGGATGAACTCCGCCGATCTTCCGTGTAAGTAATGAACAGGTGTGTCTCTCTGACAGCATAATGACACCGTGCTTCCTGTTAGATCATACAATCACCTTGGACTCTCCACATAATGCTTTCACCAGGGCTTCTTCCTGCACGCACGCACACACACACACACACACACACACATGCATTGCACGCACACACACACACACACACACACACACACACACACACACACACACACACACACACACACACACACACACACACACACACACACACACACACACACATGCACGCACACAATCACATGCATACACACATCACACCAGTCTCTCTGTATAAATGTTTGTCCTGGCTTCTTCTTGCTGCCAAGAATTTATCATTTCAGTCAACTTTTTTTTCAAATTTCAGCTTCATGGCTTTCAAAATGTGTAAGTTGCCGGGGGCTAAGGACGGCAAATTGGGATCACTGCTTCTTCCTCTCGCCCACCCACCCACCCACCGACCCGCTCGCTCACTCGCTCGCGGACGATCCGGCGGGGGACGTTTTGACACATGCGCAGGTAGCGCCGTGGGCCCTCGCGGTTTCCCACTTGTTATTAATACAAAGTATAATATTTGACATACTTTAGGGCAAAGAAATAAACACCCAGGAGAAGAAAGGGAAAGAGAGAGATGGAGAGAGAGAGAGAGAGAGAGCCCAATGGAGTTTTCTTTGGTGATTTATGTTGGAGGTTTAGCCGGTGGAGGGTCCCCACTTAGTTAGCGTGTTGGTTCAGCTGGGTCAGAGTATAGTGTGTGTGTGTGTGTGTGTGTGTGTGTGTGTGTGTGTGTGTGTGTGTGTGTGTGTGTGTGTGTGTGTGTGTGTGTGTGTGTGTGTGTGTGTGTGTGTGTGTGTGTGTGTGTGTGTGTGTGTGTGTGTGTGTGTGTGTGTGTGTGTGTGAGCTCTCAAGGGTCACGCCAGGCGGTGTGGAAACGGAGACGTTTTCAATTTGAACAGGAAGTGGATGATTGCTGTGGGAGCCGAGGGCAGACAAACCGTCCAGCCACAGAGGGACATCTCTCTCTCTCCCTCGCTGCTGCCTTGATGGCCTTTCCAGAAGCACTCTCCTATGGGCTCCACGCCGCCATTAGCAGGTTATCGTCCACACACTGTAGACTCTAGAGTCATAATACAGGGCCAATTGTGCATTATTACCGAATGGTGTTTTTATTTGGGGGTTGTTTTTACGGGATCATCCCTATGTTCCCCGGGTCCTATGTTCCCCGGGTCCTATGTTCCCCGGGTTCTATGTTCTCCGCTTTGATTGATTAATAGATTGAAAATTGTATACATTTTTATTATTTTATTAATTATTAATGTCCGCCTTGTTTCGAACGGTTAAGCTTATAGGCCCTCTTTCGAACTGGGTAAGGTTAGAGTTTGGAATCAGGGCTGGTGGTCTAAAAATTTCAATCAATCAAAGCGGGGAACATAGAACCCGGGGAACATAGGACCCGGGGAACATAGACATGCTCCCGTTTTTACTTGTGACCAACGGGCTAGCGCTAGGCTAGTTTGTTGTTGAGTCCACCTGTCTCAAAAACAAATGTTTGAAATATGGCCCCAGTGATTGATTTTTTTCCATTTGTAAATGTATCACAATACATATATTAACCCCATCGGCATATTATTGTAAATGGTGGCTTTATAATTATAATTATTAAAATTATAATTATAACCATATACCCAAAGCTACTGTGGGTATGGGTTTGGATGGGTTATCATAGTCAAATGCACACAAACGCTCACAGTCTTGTCTTGTGAACCATCCATATCTATTTGATGCTGTTCCACATCGTTTTCATGTGCTTTGCTCTAGCCTCTCACATGAGTGTGAATGACAACTGCGCAGTCATTGAGGCATGTGCCTTTCCGTGACAGTTTCCCTGATTGACGGCTGAACCGCACGAGTAAGCTTTCAGAAGGGATTCTTGTAGCTAGGGCGGCTACTGAAACAGATTCACATTACTACACTCATTGGTGACAACCTTCATATGATTGTGTACAATTCAAACAAAATGTAAATTAGAAGCAGACCGTATTAAAGGAGCACGTCAACTTTTTGGAACATTTGCTTATCTGCCATCTACCCTGGAGTTAGACAAGCAGATACATACCTTTTCTTTTCTGTGCATGCATTAGGCTTAGGGAACAGCCGCACCGTTAGCCTAGCTTAGCGTCATTCACTGGAAGTAGGTGTGCCAATGTAGCCTAGTTCCCAACAGTCACAAAACACACTCCAAATACAACTCCAAAACGTTCCTGTAAACATGTTGTGACCTGTGTATTTACCATGTGGATAAAAAAAAATGAAATAATAATTAGACATTTTCATTTTCTAAGCAGATATACATACTCTGAAGATTATTTTGCCGAACCACTGCCTGGGCGCCGTGATTTCATCACCTCAAAAGCCCAGTTTTTCAAAAAACAATGTTATAGTGTTGCCTGCATGAATGATAGATGGGTGGAGAATAAAAAAGGTGAATAGTTGGTATGTATCTATATATACTAATAAAACACATATATGTACATGCAATAGCAACTAAGGTACATAAGAGCATTTTAGATTTTTTTTTAATAAAATAGAGCTAAGAACATCAACAACAAATTAAAGCATATAGGGAAACGAGCGCTGGTATGAAAATAAGATGAACGCTAAATGTCAAGGCTCGGAGCTCAACATATCATTGTAGGTCGGACAGACGGTATGAAGCTGATCCATGACCTCAGTGGTGCTCATAACCAAGCTTCATACCGCCTGTCCGACCTACAATGCCTGCTCTACTTCATTGCAGGGCTAAGTACTTCTATATTATGATGAGGTAGAACAGTGACTGCAATCTGTATAATGACATACTAACACTGACTGGAGTCAATGACTCAGAGACACAGGGAGACAGGGACCGGGGTTAGAGAGTTCCCCTGTTTGCAGTTGGCAGACATAGGAGCAATAGATACATGTAATAAGCATATAGCATAGAATCAAAGTATATAAGAGCATTTGGAAATTAAAGTAGTATGAGGTAGAACAAACAGTCACTGGAATCTGCATATCGATATATCCACTCAGAGAGACAGGGACAGGGGATAGAAAATCTCCCATGGAGCAAATAACAGAACTAGACAGATTCAACTAAGAGTATATCCCCGACTAGGTGAGATCAGGGTAGGCTGAAGGAGAGAGAGAAAAAATGTGTCATTAGCAAGGATTTAAAAGCTTCGACAGAGCAGGCGCCCCTGAAGACGGCGGGTAATTTATTCCACAGGTAGGGAAAGGCTCTGTGGCCGGCGGATTTATTTTTTTACCCTAGGAATCGATAGGAGCCCCCGCATTTTGTGAACGTAGAGCACGAGCGAATCGTGAGATGAGATCGGATAGATAGAGCGGTGCGAGCCCATTTAACATTTTAAGTAAGTGAGGAGTAGCAGATCTGGCCTGAATTGGAAGCCAGTGTAGGGAGGACAAAATTGATGTGATATGATGATATGATAACATTTTCTAGTTTTAGTTAGTATCCGTGCAGCCGCATTTTGCACGAGTTGAAGATTTTGGACACTTGAATTAGGTAGTCCTGAAAAAAGTGCCTTACAGTAATCTAGACGTGATGAGACAAATGCATGAATTAGGGTTTCAGCGTCGGCCAGAGTTAAAATAGGCAGAATCTTTTTTGATATTATGGAGATGGAAGAAGGCTATTCTGGTGATTTAACATCTCAGTTTTATTTGCGTTAAGGAGCAGAACATTTTGCGTCTGGCTTAACTCAATCAGCGCCAGACCCGAGGAAAGTCGGGTTAACTTGCCAACCGTTATTCGATATCTTTATTCATTTCTCTCACACAGACCAGTGGAGGCTGGTGAACAAATTTGTAGGTGAAGCACAAATTATTATATTATATTATATATTAAATTATATTTTTAAAACATCCCCCACTGTGTGTCAGTGGTCAGTGGACACAGATGAAAACATAATAATATACACTATATATTCATATTAATACCAACACCAATCAATTAATTAATATTAATATTAATATCAATATACATACTTGTAACTGAGGGGTACAATTCCCTGACTGTATTGTTAGATATGGTATTTAATACCACTACCTCTTGTACTTTAACTTCTGGCCATCCAGTACATGATATAAGTATGATGAACACTTTCCCACCTGATGAAACGAATCCACACAAATGTACAAATCGAATATTTAATATAGCAAAAGGTATATACAACGTTCACTTGTTTACACTTATGATTTGGAATATGCACTTGTATGGCAAATGAGTATTCGTAGGTAAATCAACATTGAATGTCCAATCTCTGGTTACGCAGGGAGTAAGTATACAACCTGGATATTTAGGAAACTATAGCGATGGTACTTAAATGATTATAGCTGGATACACTAAGGGGGGGGGGGGGTCCCGCTGGTTGTAAGACAGTAGGAGGGGGGGGTTAGAGAAGCCGCTGGCGGTATCCCATCTGGCCGACAGTTTCTTGGTAGAATTCAAAGTCTTGAACACGGTGCCCACAGAACCTCGGTCCGCAGACGAATACAGCTGGACCCTCTGGTGGACGGTAGCTGCCGGTCCACAACGGAGAGACGTGAGGCGACCTCACTGGTGTAGAGCGCCGTCTCACCTGGAGTCCTCTCCGGGGGGTAGTTCCAACACTCCGCAGTGTTGGCCGTTATCCATGGAATAATCAAAGCACCCAAAGCATAATCCAAGCCGTGGAAGGCTCGCCGTCGTCCGGGTAGAGTAATCCAATATACAGGTCCAGTCGCCCTGGCCCGGAGCTCCTCAGATGCAAGCACCACTAGGGGTCTGCCCAGCCTGGTTAAGCGCCCAGATAACGTCAGGAACGATGGGGGTACTGATAACTTTATAACTCTAACCGAACGATGCACCATACATAAATAGACTATTATTAGCTTAATAGAATACGTCCAACTCGACGGTATAGTGCCAACTATGACTATTCAACTATTAATCTACACGATATCTCAATGCCTATTCTGGGGCCAAGTAGGCCTTACTACACCACTCGTGGGTGAGGCTTCGCGTCTGTCACTCTGTTGGAGGGTAAAGAACTGGACTAAAAGAAAGTTCTACTTTACTTGCGCCATATATATATGCGCTATGAACAAATAGTACCATTCGTATTTCGCCAGACGTATTCCTGCGCGGAACCGGGGCTTGCCACGACATGTTGGGCGGCACGATTGAACTTGGACCTAGGGGTATGGCAACCTGGCGCCAGGTTCTCGTCCAATGGTAGAATGAAACTATTATGGGCTGTTTAGTAGACTAAAGGGATATTCAGTGCATATTGTACAAGGAATATACAGGGGATATCAAACGATATACAAACACTATTTAAATATATATAAATAAATATATATATTCGGTTTAATCTGATCCTTCACAACAGCCGCCCCCTAATTAGTCCCACCTAATTAGCTAAGCAGAGACAGATTAACCGCACTGTCTACCACTTAAGGTCCGCTGTAAGGGTCAGTCAACTCACAAAGTCATGGGGTCATGGTCATCATCGATAGTATCTGGGAGTCGGGGCAGTTCTATGAGCCTCGCCACGGGACGTGTGTAAGTGCGCCCTTGGACGAGTACTTCAGCTGCTCGGACCTTGCCATCGGCACCGGTGATCACTTTGCTTACGCGGCCAGCCGGCCACATAGCTCTGGGTAGTGACTGGTCAATAATCATGACGACTGTTCCTTCTGTCAAATTGTCTCTCTCTTTTACCCACTTCTGGCGGGTCTGTAGAGACGGTAGGTAGTGGAGTAGGAAGCTGCTCCAAAACTTGTCAGCTAGTACTTGACTGTACCTCCACATTCTTCGGCCGTTCGCTTCTTCAGGCCTGTACATTGTCTGGGGTAGCGCGGGGTCCAGCCGCCCCATTAGGAGTGTGTTGGGGGTGACTGGGTCGACATCTGCTACATCACTGGAGACGTAACCGAGGGGCTTTGAGTTCAATACTCCCTCGATCTCCGTGAGGACCGTCATTAGGACTTCCTCCGCCACAGTCTGGGCCCCAAGCACGGCGTACAGGGCTGTCTTTATAGAACGTACTTCTCGTTCCCAGGTTCCACCGAAGTGGGGTGCGTTCGGGGGATTAAACTGGAAGTCAATCTGGGATGGAGCGAGGTGGGTCTTAAGTTCTGGGCCCATAGCTTGGAAGCTCTCTCTCAGCTCTCTTTCTCCGCCTTTGAAGTTGGTCCCGTGATCAGACAACAACGTAGACGGTTTTCCTTTCCGTGATGTGAATCTTCGGAAGGCCATAAGGAATGAGTCTGTGCTCATGGTCGGAAGGAGCTCGATATGTATCGCTCTGGTGGTCATGCATTTGAATACAATACCCCACCGCTTCTCGGTGCCTCTTCCTCTCTTTATATACAACGGGCCAAAGCAGTCCATGCCTGTGGAGTGGAATGGCTTGTCGCCGATTCGGAGGCGACAGGGGGGTAAGTCAGCCATCCGTGGTATGCTGGGCTGCGCGCGCCACTTACGGCAGTCTAGACAGGTTCGCTGGAAGCGCCGTACTGCTTCTCTGCCTTGCAGTATCCAATAACGACGTCTGATCTCTGCGAAGACTCTCTCTGCTCCTGCGTGGTGTACATCCTCGTCGTATTTCTTTATGATCAGCTCTGTGACCTTGTGTCGGCTGTTCAAGACGATCTGGTACTTAATATCATCCGGTAGATCGGGGGCTCTCCGCAGGCGACCACCCACTCTGATGAGATTATGGGCGTCACTCTCCGGTGCCAGGTGGAGCAGTCTGCTGTCTGATGGGACGGGGTTTCCTCCCTGTAGACAGTCTAGCTCATCGGGGAACGAGTCTCTCTGGGCTCGTTGTAGTAGAAGAAGTTCTGCTTCTTCGTAGTCAGCTGCTGACATGTCAGTGGTGGACTGAATCTCTGGGTGGTGCCGCAGGAATGTTCTTTGCTGCGCACTCGCTAGGGTAATGCAGTCATCTATGTTGGGGTCTGTGGAGGCGACTGTGCTCAGTCCACAGAACATAGGTTTCTTGTTCTCAGCCTCCTCGTTACTTGCTTCCCGTGGGGTGGGCGTAGGCCACTCTCCTTCCGGGAGCTTGAGGAATTCTGGTCCGTCACTGTAGATGTTGCGACGGGTTAAGTCATCCAGAGACATTCCCCGGGTGATGACGTCAGCTGGGTTGTGTTTGGTGTCCACATACCGCCAGCTCGCTGCTTCTGTTAACTCTTGAATCTCGGTGACTCTGACTCCCACGAAGACTTTGTATCTGCATGAATCAGACTTGATCCATGTGAGTACTGTCGTGGAATCTGACCACAAGATTGTTCTGTGCACCGGAATGGTGAGTTCACGTTGGATTAACGTGGCTAGATGCGCTCCTGCTAGGGCTGCGCAGAGCTCTAGACGTGGGATAGATTGTTGCTTACGTGGGGCTATTCTTGAGCGGGCCAGGATGAAAGCAGTGTGTATCTTTCCTCCCTTCTCTTGGGCACGCAAGTAGGCCACCGATCCGTAGGCTACTTCGGAGGCGTCGCTGAAGACGTGTAGATCAATCTCGCATGTCTCTGGCCTCACTGTGGATGGGAAGTAGCTGCGGCGTATATTGACGCCTGGGAGTGAGCGGAGTTCCGTCTCCCACTCTCTCCATGTTGAGGCAAGGTGTGCGGGTATTGGGTCGTCCCAGCCCTGGTCCTTGTCCCATAGTGCTCGTACAATCATCTTTGCCCTGGTGGTGTAAGGTAGAATACATCCCAACGGGTCATATTGTCTGGCGAGTGTTCTGTACACACTCCGTCTGGTTGTCGGTATCGCCGTCGACCTTCCCTGCTCTGGAGCCAAGGGTTTGTGTCTATAGTGGAGCGAGTCTGTTTTGAAGCGCCAGACTAGTCCTAGTGTCATTTCTTGGGCTTCTCCTGGGATGGTCGCCATCCAGGTCTCGCTGCTGGCAGCCTTGTCCGCGGGGGAGAGGCTGCGCAATACGTGCGGGTCACTGCTGGCCCACTGCCTGAGATCAAAGCCGCCTTTGATCAGGGAGGCGCGTAACTTGATTAGGAGAGCCTCGGCTTCTTCTTGAGTCGAAACGCTTTGTAAACAGTTGTTCACGTAGAAACTGTTCTTCACACTGTGTTGGACCTCTTCATCTGCTGTTGGGTCCTCTGCGACGTGTTTCTGTAGTGCAAATGTAGCACAGCACGGGCTGCATGTGGTTCCGAAGGGGAGTACTTCCCACTGGTAGATGGCTGGGTTCTCATCTCCGATCCTCTCTCTCCATAGGAACCGCAGCAGGGGCTTGTCCTCCTCTACTAGTCTCACCTGCAAGAACATCCCTTTGATATCCCCGCTGATAGCCACCTTGTCCTGGCGGAAGCGCAGTAGCACGCCTAGTAGGGAGGGGCCGAGTGTGGGGCCGGGCAAGAGCTCTTTATTCAGATTTTGGGATCCGATCTGGTAGCTGCAGTTAAACACAATGCGATCCTTGCCGTTGTGATGGACCTTGTGATGCGGCACGTACCATGATTCGGTCGTCTGATCGGCCTCTTTAATGTCAATATTTGTTACGTGTCCCGCTGTGATTAGCTTCTCAATCTCAGCGCGGTACACACTCTCTTGAGCGGGGTCTTTGGCTAGGCGCCGCTCCGTGTTCAATAGATAGCGCTCCGTGGCGTCTTTCTTTGCGTGAAAGGTGGGCATTCCCTCTCGCCTCAGGAGTGGAGTTGCGTATCTCATCACTCCGCCGACTGTAACTCTCTTTGTCCCCTGCTCGAGTAGGTTGATGGCGTAAATGTCTTCTTTAGAACGAATATCTTTCTTTTCGTTCTTAAAGGGCATTGTCTCTAGTGTCCATAGCCTCTCGACATGCTGCAGGAGAGTGGTGTCTTCTTCTGTCGTTCTGGAGTGGAGGCAGCTAGTGGCTGCTGTTCGGTTGAGAGATTTAGCGAGGGGGCCTTGTAGGGTCCACCCTAGGCGGGTCTCGACTGCTGCAGGACAGCCTCGGGTCCTGTATGGACCCGGTCAATCGGGACTATGAGTTCTGCATGGTCGGAGCCTATCAGCAGGGTCGGGGTAGCGCCGTCTATGAGCGGGATAGGTAATTGGCGCAGGTGCACATATTTATCCATCAACTTGGCGACAGGGTAAGTGTACTGCGATAGTCCTATTTCTTGGCTGGTGAAAGCATTTGTAATCTTGTACCGTCGCTCTGGCTGCCCGTTTGCTGCGATAGTGAAGGAGACATTCTCGCCCTTTATCGTCTTTAAATCTCTTCTTATTGTCCGAATCGTCATTTCGTTCTTGCTCCCCCGCAGTCCCAGCTGGGCCGCAGCGGACGCGAGCAGAAGGGTCTTCTCTGACCCGTCATCAAGGACGGCGTAAGTGTCCATGACTTTATCTTGGTAGCTCAATGTCACACGGACTACCTTTAAGAGCACTTGGGCGCCGCTGCTGCTGGCGGGGTCAATGTACATGACACTTGCCTTGGTGCCGCTCGATGGTGCAGGTGGAGGCCGTCTTCTGTTACTGTCGTGTAGTATATCTAGATGGGCTCCATCGCACCGACTGCACCTTTTCTTTAGGCGGCATTCGGCTGCCATGTGTGGCCGCGCACATCGGTAACAGCGCCTGTTGGACTTTATCCATTGACTCACTTCTTCTGCATTCATCTTTGTGAATAGGTCACATTGTGACAGCCAGTGTTCTTTCTCACAGTAGGGACACGCTATCTTCCACTTCTCTTTTCTCGAGGGGGTGCTGTGACTCTTACTGCTCGGTACTGACTCTGATTGGTGCATGACAGTCACCGATCTTCTTCCATCATTTATTCTCCTGGGTCCCTCTCTGGAGCTTGGCGTGCTCCGCCCGAATGTATCCAGTCGTAAGCTGCTGACTTCTCTCGCCAGGAAGTCAGCTAGATCAAGGAGGGAGGGCTCGGGGCCGTTGGGATCCCGGTAGTCTCTCTGCCGCCTAAAACGCTCCTGTCTTGCGGGTGGCAGCTTCTCCAAAATCCTCTCGACGTTAGAGTTGGCGTATAGCTCATGCATGCCCTTTTCCCGTTGCGCTCCCAGCATCCCTACCAGGGACTGCACTTTGATTGACAGGTCGTCTAATGAGCGATTGTCTGTGGCTGGGGGTAGGCGATCAATATGCCTTATCTCTTGGATTACGTAATCCCATATACGTCCATATCTCTGGTCCAGCGCCGCTAGGGCCGCTGTGTATGGTGTCGAAGAGGTGGCATAGGCTAGCGCTATATTGTGCGCTCGCGGTACTTTCAGGTGCTTCAGTAATATTGCATACTTGTGGCGTTCATCAGCGCCATCCACCATCATTGTCTCTAAGCACATCCGGAGCTCCGTGTACTGTGCTCGACTCTCATAGGCGAAGTCTGGAAATGACGGCGTGGCAATGTATGACGCCGTGGATGGCTGATACATCGGCGAGCGTTGGGGGAGAGACCTCCTGGGCGAGTCCCCTCTTGCGCCTCGCTGTGGGCTGGTACTGACAGGGTACCATGGCCCGCTGGTCCAGGTGCTATTCCTCGGGGCTGGTCGTGCGTCGTGCTCACCCGTGAATAGAGTCGGGGGTCTGTAGCGCAGCGCCGCGGGGGTATAGCCTGGACTGTACTGGACCTCCTGGTCCGGTGGAGTACTGTGCTGTCGTCGGGCTTGGTTCTCCTCCTCTCCCTCTTCTTCCTCTATCAGATCTTCCAGATCCTGTAATCGTTTATTTAGCTTCTCCGCAGTGTATGCCGCTCCTTCCTTGTAGCTGGGTCTCGCTTGGACCGGTCTGGGAAGGGGGTCTGCGGGGGGTATAGGCTCGGTCTGTTGGTCAAGTTCAGGGTCGCTTGCTTGTTGAGGAGACGCTGCCCTTGACTGTTGTCTCGACGAGTTCCTTGAACCCCTGGCGGAGGGAGAGGGTGTTGCCTTGCGGATCAGCTGCTCCATTAGCTGCGCTTGTAACTTGTCGCGCTCGACTTCGCGCTTGGTGAGATCTGCTTCTCTTTGGGCACCGGCAGCGGCGCGCTGGGCGTCGGCCCGGTCTCTTGCCATATTCTCTTCCGTCTGAAGGCGTCTCATCTCCAGGCGTGTGTGCTCTTCTTCGCTCCGTTGTTGCGCTTGGAGTTGTTCGCGCTCGCTGAGCGCCTGTGCTTGGAGACGGTCGCGTTCACCCTGAAGTCGATCGCGTTCGGTAGAGGCTGTCAGGCTGACGAGGAACGCCTGTTGTAGCATCCTCTCCGCTTCGCTGGGGGAAGGCGGTTGTGGAGGTGAGCCGCTCCTGCGTGAGCCGCTCATGGGGGTACTCGTTGGGGAGTCTTGGAGCTCTATTTCCTCGGCGCTCTCCTCCTCTTCTTCCGTGCAGAGTTCTCTCTCTGTAGGGTTGTCTTCCTCCCGGTGCTGGTCGGGGACTACTTCTTGGGTAGTGGCGGGGGGTAAAGGCATGTCCGCTCCCTCCTGGTCCCCACCGTGAGCTTGGTCAGTTACATTAGGACCTACTAGGGCCTCTGTGGTCGGGGAAACCTGGTCGTTAAGGTCAGACATAATTTTACTTTCTACTTTTACCGCGTTTACCGTTTGTCGAAGGCTAGGTAGTTGACTGACAGTGTAATCCTCTAAGTACTGAGGTGGCTGTCGTCTGCGCCGCGGGCGTTCTAGGTTAGGAGGACCGTTTCGTGGAGTGTTCATCATAGGCCATTTCAATATTAATAACACTATATTAATATTACACTAGTTACCCTCCGGCTCGAAGGACCAATTGTAACTGAGGGGTACAATTCCCTGACTGTATTGTTAGATATGGTATTTAATACCACTACCTCTTGTACTTTAACTTCTGGCCATCCAGTACATGATATAAGTATGATGAACACTTTCCCACCTGATGAAACAAATCCACACAAATGTACAAATCGAATATTTAATATAGCAAAAGGTATATACAACGTTCACTTGTTTACACTTATGATTTGGAATATGCACTTGTATGGCAAATGAGTATTCGTAGGTAAATCAACATTGAATGTCCAATCTCTGGTTACGCAGGGAGTAAGTATACAACCTGGATATTTAGGAAACTATAGCGATGGTACTTAAATGATTATAGCTGGATACACTAAGGGGGGGGGGGGTCCCGCTGGTTGTAAGACAGTAGGAGGGGGGGGTTAGAGAAGCCGCTGGCGGTATCCCATCTGGCCGACAGTTTCTTGGGAGAATTCAAAGTCTTGAACACGGTGCCCACAGAACCTCGGTCCGCAGACGAATACAGCTGGACCCTCTGGTGGACGGTAGCTGCCGGTCCACAACGGAGAGACGTGAGGCGACCTCACTGGTGTAGAGCGCCGTCTCACCTGGAGTCCTCTCCGGGGGGTAGTTCCAACACTCCGCAGTGTTGGCCGTTATCCATGGAATAATCAAAGCACCCAAAGCATAATCCAAGCCGTGGAAGGCTCGCCGTCGTCCGGGTAGAGTAATCCAATATACAGGTCCAGTCGCCCTGGCCCGGAGCTCCTCGGATGCAAGCACCACTAGGGGTCTGCCCAGCCTGGTTAAGCGTCCAGATAACGTCAGGAACGATGGGGGTACTGATAACTTTATAACTCTAACCGAACGATGCACCATACATAAATAGACTATTATTAGCTTAATAGAATACGTCCAACTCGACGGTATAGTGCCAACTATGACTATTAATCTACACGATATCTCAATGCCTATTCTGGGGCCAAGTAGGCCTTACTACACCACACGTGCGTCGTGGGTGAGGCTTCGCGTCTGTCACTCTGTTGGAGGGTAAAGAACTGGACTAAAAGAAAGTTCTACTTTACTTGCGCCATATATATATGCGCTATGAACAAATAGTACCATTCGTTTTTCGCCAGACGTATTCCTGCGCGGAACCGGGGCTTGCCACGACATGTTGGGCGGCACGATTGACCTTGGACCTAGGGGTATGGCAACCTGGCGCCAGGTTCTCGTCCAATGGTAAATCAAATCAAATCAAATCAAATTTATTTATAGGGCCCGACAACACACGTTAATGTCCCCATGGGCCGTACAGGTCTTCTTTAAACAAGTCAAGAAGACAACATAACAATAAGTCAAGAACAGAACAAGAACACTAGATGAATGCAAATAAATGAAAGAATGCAAGCACTCCCAGACATACCCCACGCGAAGGTAAGGAAAAACTCACTAAAACCTAACAATAGGGAAAAAAAGCTCCACAGGCAATGTGGAGGAGAGAAACCTTAGAAGGGCCGTTCAAGGGGGGATCTCCCTTCTTAGATGTCGGTGATAGTAGTGTTGCAGACGGACAGTTGGTAAGCATGCACTCATGTGTGTGGTGAAACACAGATGAGTGCATGCAATAGCAACTGTACATTTTGAAAAATTAAAGATAGAGCTAATAGCGATAGCAACTGAACATTTTGAAAGATTAAAGATAGAGTTGATAGCCGATCTATTTGAGGCACAGGGGCGGCGCAAGAGGGTCACGTCCTCCCCGTCTTAGTCACGGGACATTCAACACTCCGGTCGTTGCTCAGGGACAGCCGGAGACAGGGGGAAGGGGGGTGGCGCAGAGAGGGTCGCGAACTCCCCGACATCATCGCGGGACATCCGGCACTCCGGTCACCACTACGAGACCTCCGAAGACAGGGGGGCACGCAGAGGGGGTCGCGAACTCCCGGCCTTTGTCACGGGACGTCCAACACTCCGGTCAACACTCCAGGACAGCAAGTCATAGGAAGACAGGGAGACGGGACAGGCGTTAGACAGCTCATGAGATTGTAGTAGGCGGACATAGCAATAGATACAAGTGGTAGGCATATATGTGAATGGAGTAGATATATGATATATGAAGTAAGCGTATTATGTGAATAGAATAGAAGTACTTAACCCAGCAATGAAACCGCGTTGACTGTTAATCTGTTAACAGTCTGTTAATCAGTTGACAGGACCACGGACAGACGGCGGTGAATAACTGATCCAATGCCTCGGAGGTGCATGTAGAGCAGTCACTACAAGCTTGGCCAAGACCCCGAGGCATCCATCACCTTGGTCAGCGCCAGGAGACGGGTACTCAGAGAGAAGGGGGAGGGAGGGGGGGGGGGGGGGAGAGGGGGGGGGGGAAGAGTTAGAGAGTTCCCATGTTTGTGGTGCTGCAAAGGAGCAGACATGTAGTACCCTGTAGTGCCATGTAGTACCCCGTAGTGCCATGTAGTACCCCATAGTGCCATGTAGTACCCCGTAGTATCCTGTAGTACCCTGTAGTGCCATGTAGTACCCTGTGGTGCCATGTAGAGCTATGTAAGCCATGTAGTACCCTGTAATGCCATGCAGTACCAAGTAGTACTCTGTGGTACCATGTAGTACCCTGTACCCTAACTAAACTACCCTATAGTAAACTACCCAGTGGTACCATGTAGTACCCTGTACCATAACTAAACTACACAGATTAATCTAAAGGTCAGTCCCCGACCAGGTGAGATCAAGGTAGGTTGAAGGAGAGAGAGAAAAGATGAGTCTTAAGCAGGGATTTAAAAGCTTCGACAGAGCAGGCGCCCCTGATGACGGCAGGTAATTTGTTCCACAGGTAGGGAGCGCGGTAGACAAAGGCTCTGTGGCCGGCGGATTTCTTTTTAACCCTAGGGGTCGATAGAAGCCCCGCATTTTGTGAGCGCAGAGCACGAGCGGGCGAGTATCGGGAGATGAGATCAGATAGATAGAGCGGTGCAAGCCCATTTAAAATTTTGTAGGTGAGGAGTAGCACTTTAAAGTCAGAGCGGGCTTGGATAGGAAGCCAATGTAGGGCGGACAAAACTGGTGTGATGTGATCAAATTTTCTAGTTCTAGTTAGTATCCGTGCAGCCGCATTTTGCACGAGTTGAAGATTTTTGATGCTTGAATTAGGTAAGCCTGAAAAAAGTGCATTACAGTAGTCCAGACGTGATGAGACAAAAGCATGAATCAGGGTTTCAGCATCAGCCAGAGTTAAAATGGGGCGTATTTTTGCGATATTACGAAGATGGAAGAATGCAATTTTGGTGACATTTTTTATATGTGCATTAAATGAGAGGGAGGAATCAAAAATGACTCAGAGGTTTTTTATGGTGGAGCTCTGGGATACATGACAGGTATCAAAGTTGAGGGAGATGTCCTGAAACAGGCCTCTGTGGTTTGGGGGGCCAACAATTAACATCTCAGTTTTATCTGCATTAAGGAGTAGAAAGTTTTGCGACATCCATTTTTTGACGGCAAGCAAGCAGGCCTCAAGGTTTTGTAGTTGGGAGGAATCATTTGGCTTAATAGGTATATATAATTGGGTGTCATCAGCGTAAAAATGAAAGTTTATGCCAAATTTGCGTATGATATCGCCGAGGTAGCATGTAAATCGAAAATAGCAAAGGGCCCAGGACAGAGCCTTGTGGGACACCACATTGCACTGGGAGGGTCTCAGATGTTAAATCATTATAGACCACGCAGTGTGTTCTATCAGTTAAATAGGATTTAAACCAAGCTAGTGCGAGACCCCGAATGCCAACATGGTTCTCAAGCCGACCTAGAAGAATCGAGTGATCGATAGTGTCAAAGGCTGCACTGAGATCAAGCAATAAGAGCACAGAGGTGAGGTTTGAGTCAAGAGAGAGCAGTAAGTCATTTGTGACTTTGGTAACCGCCGTTTCGGTGGAGTGTAAGGCTCTAAAGCCAGATTGAAATGATTCATTAAGATTATTGTTTGATAAATGGTCAGTAAGTTGCGTTGCGACGATCCGTTCTAACACTTTGGATAGGAATGGGAGATTGGAGATAGGTCTGTAATTTTTCAAGATTAGAGGGTCGAGGTTCGGTTTTTTAAGTAATGGTTTAATGAAGAATGAAACTATTATGGGCTGTTTAGTAGACTAAAGGGATATTCAGTGCATATTGTACAAGGAATATACAGGGGATATCAAACGATATACAAACACTATTTAAATATATATATATAAATAAATATATATATTCGGTTTAATCTGATCCTTCACAACAATACTAATATACTATCAATACTACTATTGAATATATATAAACTATTCATTTCATTTACACTATACATTTCATCAAACCAGCATGTCATGTCTCCTTTAACTGTGGGTGAAAGCGGTTCGAGAACTACAATGGGGACCCTGATGTAAACAAGACAAACGTCTTTCTCAGGTTTGCATCCCCTTAACAATTGTGTGTATTGAGCCGTACTGTATTGTACCCATTCTGCCATCTGTTAAATAAAGTTTTCATTCATTAATTCATTAATTCATTCATTCATTCATTCATTCATTCATTCATTCATTCATTCATTCATTCATTCATTCATTCATTCAATGCCTGGCAATGTTTACTTCTGCATCTCACGCAACACACACAAGCCACCGGTCGTTTCAGACACAAACCCACACACAACGGACAAGATAGCAGTTCTCATTCATAAGAGCACACCAAAGTTCCACCACATGAATCTCACCGTGACAAATCAGCAGAGCCACAGAGGCACTAGATCAGCCGTGCATTAGCAAAGTACGCTAGCCTAGCCACAAGCTAGCGGCAACATTCATTCACCACTAACACAGTGCACATGCAAATATTATCTGCAGGCTGCATTAGCAGCCAGCAGCCAACGTGATACATTACATTGTGTTTATATGTGACATAGCCAAGTTAACAACGTTTTAATCCCTTAATCAAGTCTCTAAACAATTCGGCTGGCTAACGTTAGCCTAGCCACAAGCTAGCGTCAACATTCATTAATTTACACTAACACAGTGCACATGCAAATATTATCTGCAGGCTGCATTAGCAGCCAGCAGCCAACGTGATACATTACATTGTGTTTATATGTGACATAGCCAAGTTAACAACGT
>NC_140176.1:15745098-15747598 GCF_963971535.1 Notolepis coatsorum
AAATCTCCCCTGAGAGGTACACAACTTCAACCCCTGTCACTAAGACTATTCCACAATTTAACTCCCCAAAATTTAAACACATCTAGCTTTTACATTAGTTCTTACCTTTTTATATGTTTTAAGAATGCACAACCCTCTTAAATTATACTTTCCTTCTCTTGGTTGAAAGAGACATTGAATACAAGCTGGTAGGTTCATACTCTTAGCACAAAACATTTTCTCCAGGTTTTTATGTAAACCATATCTACAAATTTTAATGTGCAGGACTTTATGAATAATGATTTGTCGATTCAAGATAACTAGCTTTATTTATTATTCTAATAGCTCTTTTCTGTAGTTTAATAATAGGATCTATTTGTTTTATAAACATTCCCCAGACCTCAACACAATATGACATGTATGGCACCACAAGTGAAAATACAATATATGCAAACATTTCTGGTTTAACAGCTCCCTTGTTTTGTACAGAATGCCAACAGATTTGGCTAATTTACCTTTGATATATTGTATATGTGGCTTCCAACAGAGTTTGTGATCTATAATCACACCTAAGAATTTTGTTTCATATACTCTTTCAATTTCGGTTCCTTTAAAATTCAGTTTAATTTCACGGGTGGTAGGAACACCACCAAATACCATACATTTAGTTTTGTTTTCATTAAGAGACAATTATTCCTATCAAACGCATTTCTTAACTTTATCAATTCCCTTTCTACTCTTTTCAATAATTCTTTTATGTCCTCCCCTGAACAAAGTAAATTAGTATCATCAGCAAACGTAACAATTTTCAAAATATTCGATACTGTAAAAATATCATTTAAATAAAGTATAAATAACTTGGGTCCCAATACGGAACCCTGTGGAACACCACAAGTTACTCTTCTAAGATGTGATTCTGTATTATTAATATTTACATATTGAAACCTATTATCTAGATAACTTCTTAACCAATGATGAGTAACACCTCTTATTCCATACCGTTCCATTTTTTGTAAAAGCATACGTAGTGTGACGTGTCATTGAGAACTCTTACTCAGATGATTGACTTGTGACAATTGGTTCAGAGCTGACGAGCTAATTATCAACTTGAATACCTTTGTGACGTGACATGGCCTCTGATTGTCACCTCTTTCTTCTTTATATCTCTCACCTCTCTCACTTGTTTTCTTTCTTCTTTATATCCCTCACCTCTCTCACTAGTTTTCTCTCTCTCTCTCTCTCTCTCTCTCTCTCTCTCTCTCTCTCTCTCTCTCTCTCTCTCTCTCCCTCGCTCTCTCTCTCTCTCTCTCTCTCTCTTAGACGGCAACATACTTAAAATGAGTAAATATTATTCATTTTAAACATGTTTATATTATTTATAGGGCTATAAAACAAAAAAACAAAAAAAAAATTCTTATTCTTCTCTCTTTTAACCAGGGTTAACCAGGGGGGTCGGCGCCCGAGCGCCCCTAGTGGCCAGCTGCCACTGGTCCAAAGGATGGTGCCGCTTTATTGATACGTGTGTGTATCTCCGCGTCAAGGGAGCAGCATGAGGACAGAGTGGAGCCGAGGTAGGTGAAATGAATGAATGAATAGTTTTATTTTCGGTCTTTGTTTACAGATACATCAAAAACACACATGTGTGGACTTTCAAAAGGAAAAGAAAAAAAGAAAAAATCACAAAATGTACATATTCAAAGTAAGCTCACACACAAAATCCAAACTCAATGATGAATTGGCTGAAGCACATGCTTATTTTTGCCTATCCTTTACAATTCTTACAAACTAAATATACTTTAATATAAGAAAGACAAATTTAAAATATGCTGCAAGATATAATTTTTTTTCTTTTTCTTTAAGAGAAAAAAGAAAAGAGAAAATAAATGTTTGATGTTTTACTCAAAACTGTATTCCTGGATTATTTTATCCTTCAGGGCCTTTTTAAATCTCCCCTGAGAGGTACACAACTTCAACCCCTGTCACTAAGACTATTACACAATTTAACTCCCAAAATTTAAACACATCTAGCTTTTACATTAGTTCTTACCTTTTTATATGTTTTAAGAATGCACAACCCTCTTAAATTATACTTTCCTTCTCTTGGTTGAAAGAGACATTGAATACAAGCTGGTAGGTTCATACTCTTAGCACGAAACATTTTCTCCAAGGTTTTTATGTAAACCATATCTACAAATTTTAATGTGCAGGACTTTATGAATACCATACATTTAGTTTTGTTTTCATTAAGAGACAACTTATTCCTATCAAACCATTTCTTTAACTTTATCAATTCCCTTTCTACTCTTTTCAATAATTCTTTTATGTCCTCCCCTGAACAAAGTAAATTAGTATCATCAGCAAACGTAACAATTTTCAAAATATTCGATACTGTAAAAATATCATTTAAATAAAGTATAAATAACTTGGGTCCCAAAACGGAACCCTGTGGAACACCACAAGTTACTCTTCTAAGATGTGATTCTGTATTATTAATATTTACATATTGAAACCTATATCTAGA
>NC_140176.1:15750098-15825204 GCF_963971535.1 Notolepis coatsorum
TAGCTGTGTCTGACCACCATACTGGTCTGTTCACTATTCCTGCTACTCTACCCAAGCTACGAAATGCACGCACCATTACCTACAGGAATATAAAAAAAGTGAGTGCACCAGCCCTCACCAACCTGCTAACCACCCATCTGGCTCCAGCTCCCCCCAGCACCCCGGTGGATGATATGGTTGCCCACTACAACTCCGCCCTATCTCTCATCCTGGACTCTCTTGCCCCCATCATAACCCGGACTGTCACCTACACCCGTCCTGCCCCTTGGTTCACCACTGAACTTCGCACCTTGAAAGCTGTTGGCCGGCAGCTGGAGAGGCGCCGCAATAAATCCGGCCTCACTGTCCATCGCGAGGCCTACAAAGACCATGTGGGACGGTATACGGATGCCTTGGCCAAGGCCAAGTCTTTATACTACTCCACCCTCATCACCAACCAGCAAAACCACCCCAGACGACTTTTTTACGACCATCAACCGCCTGCTCTCCCCCATTGTCACCCCTCACCCTTCAGATGCCTCCCCTCAACATACCAGGATTTCTTTCAGGGAAAAGTGGATTCCATCTACCACCATCTCTCAATCCCTGCCCCCTGTGTGTGCCCCCCCCCCCCATTCCACTCACAATCCAATGTCTGGTGGGGTGGGGGTGCTGGGCACTTCTCCCCCCCCACCCCCCCCCTGTTCCTAATCCGCCTCAGTGCTCCCTCTCCTCCTTTGCACCTGTTGACGCTCTCCAGCTGGTCACCAAGGCCAAGGCCTCCACCTGCTCCCTTGAATGAATGAATGAATGAATGAATGAATGAATGAATGAATGAATGAATGAATGAATGAATGAATGAATGAATGAATGAATGAATGAATGAATGAATGAATGAAGGGAGGAATGAAGGGAGGAATGAATGAATGAATGAATGAATGCATGAATGAATGAATGAATGAATGAATGAATGAATGAATGAATGAATGAATGAATGAATGAATGAATGAATGAATGAATGAACGAACGAATGAATGAACGAATTAATTTATTCACACACACACACGATACATTACATGTAAATATCCTCATGTGATACAACAACGTCGCAATTGTGTGCATGTGCCAGGTCTGCCAAGAAGCTATTTAAAGCTTTTGGAGGGAGCCTGAACACAAATATAGACTGAATATAAACAACAAACTGGGACAAGCTCAGACAGTCTGTGATTCATGTTGTTGACAACTTGATACATAATTGATGCGTTTTGATGAATGTTAAATTCAGCGAGCCTCAGGAGACCAAAGCGATGGAACAGAGGTTGTGAGGGCGCTTTATACCCGGACCATGATAGTACTCGTAGTATTTTCTTTTGTAAGCTTTCAAGTTGCTTGAGATGGCTGGGGTAAGTGTTGCACCATATGACATTACAGTAATTAATGAGGGGTTCATACAAGGTTTTATATAGAGTGAGAAGGGCATGCAAGGGAAGAAATTACGTATTTTGCAGAATAAGCCAACATATTTGGACAGTTTAGTTTGTAGATATTGTATGTGGCATTTGAAATTGAGTGACTCATCGATGACGACCCCCAGGAATTTTGTCGACAACACTCTTGACAGCTCCTTTCCATTTATTTTTATGCACATGTGATGTGTGCGCATCCAATTTGAGTGGAAGACAAGTGATAAACTGAGATTAAGTGATAATTTGTTGCATTTAAACCAGGTGTCCACTTTTTGTAGTTCTGTGTTGAGTAGATCTTGTAGCTCGAGTGGATTTTTATGTGACAGAAACAAATTAGTGTCATCAGCAAATATTACTTTGTGCAGAAGTTCAGATGAGTTGACAAAGTCATTTATATATATAGAATAAATAGTAAAGGCCCTAGAATTGACCCCTGGGGGACCCCATATTTGATGTCCATTTTTATTGATTTGTGATTGTTTATATCGACATACTGTTTGTTGCCTACCATGTAAATAGCTACTGAACCAGTTGAGAGCCAGACCCCTTATGCCATAATGGTGCAGTTTCCCAAGTAGAATAGTGAAGTCAATGGTGTCAAAGGCCTTTGATAAGTCCAAGAAAACGCCCACCCCACAATCGCCCTGATCAATGGCATCTAGGGATGTCCGATATTATCGGCCGACCGATATTATCAGCCGATATCGGCAGTAAAATGTGATATCGGAAAATAACGGTATCGGTTTAAAAACAAAAAAAAACAATAACAATATTTGTTATATATATATCCAGTGAAATTATTAGTTACCTGAAATTATTCAGTTTTTTGGACGGGGAAACCCTGCATATATCGGTATCGGTTGATATCGGTTGATATCGGTATCGGAAATTAAGAGTTGGACAATATCGGAATATCGGTATCGGTAAAAAAGCCAATATCGAGCATCCCTAATGGCATCATTTATTTTTTCAATGAGATCTAATATTGCCATGTATGTTGTTCTCTTTTTCCTAAAGCCGTATTGAGAACTGGTGAGTATATTTAGCTTGGTAGTGTATTCGCTTAATCTGTTATACACAACTCTCTCATACACTCAAGTTTCAAGTTTCTTTTCAAGTTTCTTTAATATTTGTCATACAGAAGTACAGAATACTTTTATACAAAATGCTTCTTACTGTTACGCTCCAGAGACTGTGCAAGACAAGATAAGTATGAAATAAAATAACATAGTAAAATTAGAAGTAAAAAAATGAGGTCACAGTGTTCAGTTTAGACATATGTACAATGTTCGATGCAGAATAGACGTAGTTACCATACAATATATAATACTGTGCAGTGTACTAATATACAATACTATATAGTGCAAGGCAGAAATGGGACGAGGTGCAATTTAGGTACAATTCACAGTAGGTGTACGAGTTATAGTGCAAATCCTTTATCAATAAATATAAAGTGTAAAGTGTGTTTGTGTGATCTAAAGTGTGGAGTGTGGGTGCTGCAGTGTGTTGTTTGTTTGAGTGAGTGTGTGCGTGTGGGTGTGTGTGCTGTGTGCATTTGATGGTTGTTGCATAGTGTTTATTGTTTGTTTAGCAGCCTGATGGCCTGGGGATAGAAGCTTCTTGATAGAGCTGGATAGAGCTGGTAACACGGATATTGGACAGTAATTATTAATATTTTTGTCACCTGATTTATATATGGGTATTATTCTCCCAATTTCGATGTTTATTGGCACCACACCATGTAGTAAGGACAAATTAATACAGTGAGCGAGTGGTCTGACTATAATATTGGCTATGGCTATTAGGATTTTGCTGCATATTCCATCAGCACCGGCTGTGCGAGTGTCCTTTATCTTCATGATAATGTTGAATAGTTCATCATGGTCAGTTGGTTTCATGAAAAAATAGTTAATATAGTTACCTGATAAATACTGTTTAAAAGACACACCCCCGGGATAGCTAATTTTATTCGCCAGGTCTTCACCAATGGATGCAAAGTAGGTATTGAATTTATCAGAGAGATCCTGGTGAGACATATTTGCAGGGTCAGGGAGCACTGATGTTTTTTTGTCCCTGTTTAGTACTTTATTTAGAACTGACCATGTCCTTTTTTAATCACCCTGAGATGCAATTACCTGATCAGTATAATGATCACATTTGCTTTTCCTTATTAGATGGGTGAGCTTATTTCTATATAGATTGTATTTATTTCTATTATTTATACTAGGCTTCTTAAGATAATGTTTGTAGAGTTTATTTTTGTGTTTAATGGATGTTAAGATGCCCTTTGTAAGCCAGGGGTTCTGGTCATTTTTACTGCTCATGACAGTCTTCTCAGGAATAGTTTTATGAATGGAGTCAGTTATTTCCAATATCAGACTATCATATGCAGTATCAGGATCACAGGCATCATATAAATGTTTCCACCATTTGGTCTCCAGGCTTCCATATAGTTGCTGCAGGGTTCTGTCATTTATTACTTTAATTGTTGTCTTACAAGGAGGGGGTGCAAGTTCACTGGCAAGATTTAGGGACAACATGACAGGGAAGTGATCAGTTATGTCAGTTAGGAATAAGGATCACACCCGACTCCAGCTTGGTGTTTTGGATGTTGGTGATGATGTTGTCAATGGTAGACTTGGATGAGTGTGTTATTCTAGTGTATATGTTTATAGGTGTGAAGAAGGAGGAAGAGTGCAGTGTATTAATGAAATAATTTTTTATAGAATCATCCTTGGAGATGTCTATGTTAAAATCTCCCAGTAGAATACAGTTGTTGTTTTTTATGTTTAATGAATGAAGGGTTTCCTCTAACTTGTTCCTAAAGACATCCAAGTTTGTGTCTGGGGGGCGATATATTACTCCGACGGTAAAGTTTTTTTTTCCATTTTTTCCATTTATATCAATGAAGAGAGAATCAGAGCCGTCATCAAAGTCAACAATGTCACAAACATTTGCTTGTAGACTGGTATTCACGTAAAGACACACTCCTCCACCTATTTTCCCAATTCTGTTTTTGTGGAAGAAATTATCTTCTATATGTATATATATAGAAATTTGTCAGAATGCAGGTAGGTGAATTCCAATGGGTGAAGGCAATCACAGAGACGGAGAGTGTTTACTCTTGAACAGGTTCGACTTTAATAGTAAGAACACAGAGTAAATTCTAAGAGAGAGCAAGTGCTAAGCACAAGAGTAAAATAAGGTAAATGGGGGCTTATTGGAGGTCCAGAGTAGAACCGTCCGCGTTATCCCCGAACGCAATTAGTGAAGACCTGACAATGGACAAGCAGAAGAGAGGTATGTTAAATAGAGACAAAATACCAACATTCCACACACACCCCCGTGACAGCCAATCAGGAACCACCCCTAAGTGACAGCACTAATTGACAGGGATATGACAGGTGACAAGCCCAGTGACATATGCCAGGAATGTGGGTGGTCACCGACCGAGGTCGGTGTCCAGAACGTAACAGTACCCTCCCCCGACGAACGGCACCAGACGTTCACCTAGGAGCCTCGGGATTCAGCCGCCGGAAATCAACGATCAGGCTGGGATCTAAAATATCCCTTTGAGGCACCCAAGAACGCTCTTCTATCCCGTACCCCTCCCAATCCACCAAGAACTGAAACCCCCTACCCCTCCGCCTACAACCCAGTATCCTCCGCACCGTGTAAATGGGTTGACCGCCAATAAACCGGGGCGGAGGAACCACAGGCAGTGGCGGGGCCAAGGGCGATGAGAGGAATGGCTTCAACAGGGACACATGAAACGTCGGATGAACCCTCATAGAGCTCGGAAGTCGTAGCTTGTAAGCCACTGGATTAACCCGATGAATCACTTTAAATGGTCCTATAAAGCGAGGAGCCAGCTTCTTGGATTCCACCCGGAGAGGGAGATCCCGGGTGGAAAGCCAAACCCGCTGCCCTGGACGGTAAACTGGAGCCGGACGACGCTTACGGTTAGCCTGCCGTTGGGTACTAACCGAAACCTTCTGTAGCGCCTTCCGAACCCGTTTCCATGTCCTGCGACAGCGAGCCACATGTGCCTGGGCCGAGGGCACCTCCGCCTCCTGCTCCTGCTCGGGAAACAGAGGAGGTTGAAAACCATACTGGCACTGAAAGGGAGACATACCGGTAGAAGAGGAGAGAAGGGTATTATGCGCGTACTCAGCCCAAGCCAACCTCCTACTCCACGTTGCCGGACAACCGGCAACGTAACACCTCAAGACCCCCTCCAAATCCTGGTTGACCCTCTCCGTCTGCCCGTTCGACTGTGGATGGAACCCAGACGACAGACTGACAGAGGCGCCGAGGCCGGCGGCAAACGCCTTCCAGAACCTGGAGGCGAACTGAGGACCCCGGTCCGACACGATATCTACTGGCAGCCCGTGGACCCGAAAGACATGCTGTATAATTAAATCAGCAGTCTCCCGGGCCGAAGGAAGCTTGGGGAGAGGGACAAAGTGAGCCGCCTTAGAGAACCGATCCACCACCACCAAGATGGTGGTGAATCCGTCCGAAAGGGGAAGACCAGAAATAAAGTCCAGAGATATGTGTGACCAGGGTCGTTTAGGAATAGGAAGTGGTCGGAGGAGACCCGCCGGTGCCCGTCGAGAGGTCTTACTACGTGCGCACACCGGACAGGCCGCCACAAAGGAACGCGTATCCCCCTCCACTGTCGGCCACCAGAACCTCCTACGGATAAATTCCAGGGTCCTGGTTGCCCCTGGGTGGCTGGTGAGGGATGACGCATGTGCCCACTGTAGCAAGCGTGAGCGCGCCACCTTGGGAACAAACGACCGTCCCGGAGGACCCCCACCAGGATCGGGCTCCCGCGTTAGCTTCTTTGATGAAGCGCTGCCTCTCGTCGTCCGAGAGCGACAGCGCTCCAAGCTGCATGGATTCATCACCCAGTGGCCCACTCGTGTAATGCATGGAATTATCAACACCAGGAGAAGAAGGAAAACATACCTGGGGCTGGGTGTTGTTGACATGCTCCTTCTCCCTCTCCCGGTGCCGATTATCCATCTTGATGGTGGTGTTGATCAGCACTTCCAGCTGCTCTGGGATCTCACGCGCGGAGAGAGCATCTCGCATCCGCGCTGAGAGTCCCCTGACGAACAGAACCACGCAGACGTTCTCCGCCCATGCTGTCTCCCGAGCCAAGATCCGAAAATTTATAGCATAAGCTGCGACCGTGCGGAGGCCCTGCCGGCAGTCGAGAAGACGACCACCAGCCTCGAAGATCGAGAGTACCCGGGAAGTATCGAATACTCTTCTCAATTCCCGGGTAAAGGCGTCCAGACTGTCGCAGATTATCGCCCCTGCCTCTAATTCCGCCGTAGCCCAGGAGAGAGCTTGACCGGTGAGCAGTGTGATAATATACGCTACCTGCGCTGTCTCCGATGGAAATGATCGTGGTTGCAGCCGGAAAACGAGTAGACACTGGGTGATGAATTCCCGACAACCATCCGGTGATCCGTCATAGCGAGCGGGCGCCTGCAGATGTGGTTCGCGGGACCGCTCCTGGACCCCGAACACCCCCGACTCTCCTCTGCGTGGAGCGCTGCTTCTCCCGCCGCCGACTGAACACCAGCCACTCCTTCTTGGGCTTGTCGGGCTGTGGCCAACGCCGACTGCGCCACCGCTTGGGATGATCCGACGACCCCATTGAGTTGGATTAACTCGGCGCTGACCAGCTGCTGATGTTCCTCCATCCGTGTCTGGGCTGCTCCCTGCGTCCGGAGCATCTCCATGATGGCCTCCATGGAATTCTGATGGTCAGGTCTTCTGTCAGAATGCAGGTAGGTGAATTCCAATGGGTGAAGGCAATCACAGAGACGGAGAGTGTTTACTCTTGAACAGGTTCGACTTTAATAGTAAGAACACAGAGTAAATTCTAAGAGAGAGCAAGTGCTAAGCACAAGAGTAAAATAAGGTAAATGGGAGCTTATTGGAGGTCCAGAGTAGAACCGTCCGCGTTATCCCCGAACGCAATTAGTGAAGACCTGACAATGGACAAGCAGAAGAGAGGTATGTTAAATAGAGACAAAATACCAACATTCCACACACACCCCCGTGACAGCCAATCAGGAACCACCCCTAAGTGACAGCACTAATTGACAGGGAAATGACAGGTGACAAGCCCAGTGACATATGCCAGGAATGTGGGTGGTCACCGACCGAGGTCGGTGTCCAGAACGTAACAGAAATTATCAAGATTGAGAATATCAGTGAACGACCTGCCATTTAGCCAAGTTTCACTGCAACCAATTATATCAAATTTACAGCCGGAAATAGAAAGTAATGATACAAGGTCAGTATGGTGTTTACAGAGGCTTCTAATATTGAGGTGCAATAGTGAAAGGGTGTTTTCAGTATTGAAACAATCGAGATGCTCTGGGTCATATTGCTTGCAGGTAATATTTCCACCATCAAGACAGCAGCGCCAGCGATGGACATGATCTCCATCCTCATCACTCAAGCCAAAGAAGCCCATAATACAGTTTCGAATCAAGTTTCAAGTTTCAAGTTTCTTTAATAGTTGTCATACAGAAGTACAGAATACTTTTATACAAAATGCTTCTTACTGTTTCGCTCCAGAGACTGTGTTAGACAAGATAGTATGAAATAAAAATAAAAATAGTATAGCATGTAAAATAGAAGTGAAAATAGAGGTCACAGTGTTCAGTATGGACATATGTACAATGTTCGATGCAGAATAGCCAGACAGAGCCCTTGACCCCTTACCCACAGTCCTGGTCAAAGCTGGCCTACGTGCCGTGTGCCCTACCATCGTGGGAATAATTCATTCCTCCCTGGAATCGGGCAGGGTACCCTCTAGCTTCAAGACAGCATCAGTCACGCCCATCCTGAAGAAGCCTGGTCTGGACCCAGATGACCTTGAGAATTACCGGCCGATCTCCAACCTTCCTTTCCTAAGCAAGATCCTGGAAAGAGCAGTGGCCGCCCAACTGTACCAACACCTGTCCAACCATGAGCTCTATGAACCCTTTCAATCTGGCTTCAGGAAACACCACAGCACTGAGACTGCCCTCACCGAGATCACCAGCGACCTCCTCATTGCCTCTGAATCCGGTCACATCAGCCTCCTCATCCTCCTGGATCAGTCTGCAGCCTTTGACACGGTCTCCCATTCCATTCTCCTCAACCGCCTCTCTGACCACCTGGGTGTTACTTGGACCGCTCTCACCTGGTTCGAGTCCTACCTCACTGACCGAAAACAGTTCATCTCCATCTGCAACTCCACCTCCACCCCTGCCCCAGTCAAGCAAGGTGTGCCGCAGGGCTCCGTTCTTGGTCCACTCCTCTTCACAATCTACATGCTCCCCCTTGGTCACATCATCCGGAAACATGGTCTCAATTTCCACTCTTACGCTGATGACACTCAGCTCTACATCAGCACCTCACCCTCCACTCCTCTCCCCCCACAACACCTCGTCAACTGACTCCTTGACATCAAGGCCTTTACATATTTTTTTTCATTTTCATGAGTGCCATTGAATGCGTGGACCAAGGTTTGTGATGATTGAGTTATGGCCATGTTCGGCCACACCCACTTTTGGAATTAGACAATTGCAACTTGTTAACCAACAACTTTCAACAGCCCTTGATGGAAACACATCTTTGACATCACTACAGCATAGAGGGTCATATCCAGTGCCGTCTGGGAGAAATGCGCGGCCCTGTGCAAGATTTAAACGCGAGCCCCCCCCCCCCTAAAGGTACAAAAATAAAAAAACAAAAAAGTTATATAATAGTAATATTTTTTTTTTTATTATTCGTAATATTTTTATTAAATTTTTTTGCATACAGTCAACGTATTCTTAAATAATAGCACTGCCCGAGGCTGGGCATACAGTTAACGTATTCTTAAATAATAGCGCTGCCCGAGGCTGGGCATATGATACAGTCAACGTATTCTTAAATAATAGCGCTGCCCGAGGCTTAGTGCCACGCACCTGTACAATTAGACGTACACCTGGCAGTAACAGGGAAAATGCATAAAACACCCCTGGAACCTGATAAACAAGCTTAAAGCCAGGTAAAACTTTCAAGCACGACATGCAGATTTGCAGTTTTGCCTTATTTGAATCGAACTCTATAAGCTTAGTACACACGTCACAAACTGCACGAGCACAGTGTGAGCAGACCCTTGCATGATGCAACACACCGAGTGAGAGAGAGAGAGAGACAGAGAGAGACCGAGAGACCGCGAGGGAGAGAGAGAGCGCGAGAGAGCGTGCGAGAGAGTGAGAGAGAGAGAGCGAGAGAGAGATCAAGAGAGAGAGAGCGAGAGAGAGAGAGCAAGAGAGAGAGAGAGCGCGAGAGAGAGCGCGAGAGAGAGAGAGAGAGAGAGAGAGAGAGAGAGAGAGAGAGAGAGAGAGAGAGAGAGAGAGAGAGAGAGAGAGAGAGAGAGAGATCCACGGCGGGAACAGAATAGATTGCATTAAAAACTCACCCTAACGCAGAATCAGGTCCAAGAGGAAGGAGACGACCGTGGAGATGACAAAGCCCGACTGAACCACACGTTAGCACTCGATAACGTTACGTAGCTAAAGCTAACTAGCTAGCTAGGTTAGCTAACGCTAGTTAGCTGTCCCTGCCTTTAGCTAAGCTACTAGCCGACATGGCTAGCCTGACTGAATGTTCTAACATGCAACAACTTTCATCTTCAGTCCATCTGCCGAACGTCCTCTTCGTCTTGGCATAACCTAATCACTATACTTGGTATTGATAAGCTTACGGCACGCAGCGTTATTTCTTCTGCTCCGATGCTGCACATTTGGTTTTCAAAAGTAGGATGCTCTTGGCCAAGACATCCACTCGCTCCCGTGGATAGCGCCGAATAGACCCTGTACCTGTACCCCCTCCCCTCGTGGATAATACCGGCCTTCTTCACATCTCTCTACCGACTAGGGTGACCAGGTCAAAATGGTTCAGTCGCAGGACAGCAGCACTGCTTTTGCGGGACAATGCGGGACACGTAGGTGGGGGGGGGGGGGGGGGGGGTAAATGTTTTATTTTTTATTGTTAAAATTAAAGAAATGTATTTATTATTTAAATGCCTTTATTTCATATTCGACGCAGACGGTAGGCTATATATAGCACATTTTGTTATTAGTCTTATTAAACTGTATAGATGCTTCACCAATCACCTTCTCAGCCGCTACTGTCTATGTCACCAACATCTTTATTTAATCACACTTTCATCATTAAGCAGGTAACCATCAATACTGTACGACTTAAGTTCTAAACCTGTCTCCGGGAAAGTGCACAGTCACAGTGTCAGGGTCTGTGTCTTCACAACAAGCATCAGTGCAGCACAAGATGGCACACTATAGCCACTGCGCCACCAATAACGGGATACCAACTGGTGACAATGAAGGCATTTGAGACACTCACCTCCGGTTTTGGGGATATTAGCCTCCGGATTCTATTGCCCCGTTCCCTCTGGACAGTGTCCCGGCGATACTCCCCGTGTATTCTGTTATTATAACAAACCGACCCTCTGATTCAGTTCTCAATAATAGTCGGGCCAGACTTGCTGAAGAGGCGCTCCTCTGAACAACTATACTTATACGTGACGTCCCCCTCTCCTCCATGGGTGATGGTGAAGCTCCTGTGGCAGATCCTGCATTCTACCTTTTGGGGATCATCTGAAATGGATCTCAGCCACGTATACTTCTTGTCCCAGTCTCTGTTATATGAGCAAAGTCTAATTTTTTTGCTTCCATTTCCTTGTTTTTCTTAGCTAGCTAAACAACTTGTATCAGTAATATTGGCGGTCTTTCTTCTGACTACTCGAGTGACTGACATCAGTCACGTCACACACACAGCTGCCCCGGCCTCGCTCGGACAGGTGACAGGCAGCGCGACTCGCGAGACTCGAGTGAGCTGCTCCGCTGGCTGCGCAAATGCATTGGTTTGTGATGTCGCCCGATTTTTTTATTTTAAATATAAGAGGGTATTGGAACGAGGCATTAAATTAACAACATTTATAAAAAAAAAAATTTATAATAATCGTTAAAAAAAAATATAAAAAAAAATAAAAAATAATATTTTTATTTATTTATTTTTTATCTTTAAATTGCGGAACATTGTTTTGTTGTAGCGGGACGCGGGACAAACGTCCCAATATCGGGACGTTTGCACCCTACTACCGAATACCAGACCAATGCCAACCAGCTCCCCCTAGTGTTAGTCCACGATGCTTTGCAAAAAAGTAAACGGGTCATTGAATGAAACCAATAGTATATCTGCAGAGCCGCAGAGCCCGGAACACTATTCTACAAACGTGTCTAATGTGAAATATATAAGCATGTAAGCAAAACTAGATTTTAGGTCTGTGATGGAAAGTGATTGTTAACATTCTATTTATTTGTATTTTTATTAAAAAAAAATTAAAAAAAATCTCTTCTCGCGAGGCCCCCCTTCTCGTGAGGCCCTGTGCGACCGCACTGCTCGCACGCCCCTAGCGGCGGCCCTGATCATATCGGTCTTTGAGGAATTTACCACGAGTAAGGATGTACTCAGACAGATGTGTAGACACAGGTTTATTTAGCTTACAACTCAGGAGAATTGGCTTGAGAGGCCCGGCGAAACCCCTGGGGGGGGGTCTTATACCGGACTCCCCGAGACAAGGGGAACGTTGATCTTTATAGTCGGAGAAGACGGGCTGTGCCCAGGTTTAGTTTAGTTTAGTTTATTCGGATCCCCATTAGCCATTGCCACAGGCATAGGCTACTATTACTGGGGTCCACACAAATCAATACAATACAATAAGATCAATACAATACATTCAATACAATAGAATAAAAACAATACACCTCAATAACACATCAAATATCTAAGTTCACCAATCACACATCTCAATCATGTTTCAAGGCATTATATGTTCACTTAAAGTACAACAATACATCTCAATACAACATACAAATATAAGGTGAGAGGGACGATTGGATTGGAGGAGTCAAGGAGGGGGGGGGGGGGGGGGGCGGTTAGGAGGAGGAGGAGGGGCTAGGTAGACATGGGTTTGGGGAAGGCAGATGGAGGGTTGAACGGGAGGGGGGGGGGGGGGACACAAGTTGGATACATGGAGGAGGATAGACATATTGGAGAGGGGTGGGGGGGGGGGAATAATAAGAATGGGGGGGGGGGGGTTGGAATGAAATGGGAGATGTTTGAGGAGGGGGGGGGGGGGGGATATTATTCCACAGTGTGGACATGCGGGGGAAAATGAAGCAACAACACATTTGGTACGTTATCGGAAAATCTTTATTTAAAATGACTTAAAGTGATGAAGAATGTCAATAATAGAGAATCAGGAGAAGTGAGACCATTATCTCTCGCTCCCATGGAGCCACACTTGTTCCACGCTAACCCTTTCACCGCAGCACTACCAAAACGGTTAACCCTTTCACTGTGACAACAATACACAGAAAAGGTTAACCCTTTCACTGCCACACGACCGTCGGTTGTGTGATAGTAAAAGGGTTAACCTTCTGTCGCGTGGCAGTGAAAGGGTTAACAGTGAGTGTGCCTGTGTGTGCGTGCAGAGGGACACCTCTCACCCATTTCACACTGAGATACTGCATGTGTATGTGTGAGCGTGCGTGTGTGATATTCGTTTCTCACACACAGATTGTGTGTGCGTGTGTGTGTGTGTGTTGGCGCACGCATAATCTTGAGAAAAAGTGATTACCCCAGTCTGGAAATGATCCTTTATTATTAACATCGTAATCCTGTTTTGACCACGTGCCCACGACTCAACATGTAAAATGATAGGAGACCAGGAAATTAAAGTCTGCGTGTGGGACAGAGAGATGGATCGCAAGTGTGTGTGTGTGTGTGTGTGTGTGTGTGTGTGTGTGTGTGTGTGTGTGTGTGTGTGTGTGTGTGTGTGTGTGTGTGTGTGTGTGTGTGTGTGTGTGTGTGTGTGTGTGTGCCTGCCTGTGTGCGCTTGTGTGTCTGTGAGTTGGAAGGGTTGGCGAGTGGCGACTACAGACACCTGCTTTTGACTAGCAGCAAACTGTTTCTCTGTCTTTCTTCCAGTGGGTGAATATAGACATGTTTACATGGAGGGTGGCAGGGAGTTCTGTGTTGCGTTATTATTATTCTGCCACATGGTGGCGCTATTCACAGAAATCACACCATAGAGACATGAATATTTGTCACACTGATATATTGACATACCAATGCCAACGCTGCACACACCGAATATCACATCAATTGACCAGATGGTGGCGCTATAATGGCATTTCTCAATCAACACTGATACACATTTCCAGCTAACCTTGGTCTACAATTTTGCCGTTAGAATCAAATTTCTGAAATATGCTCCCGAAAGAATAAGCACTGACAATTTGGACAAATGGATCCAAGATCCAAGCATGACACAAACAGGCTGTCATACACAGACACTGTCTGAGCAGAAGGCGCTCATTGATCTTTTGTGTGATGAGCTACTGGAAGTCAAGTTCACTGGACAGGCCCTTGCATCAACATACATACCTCATCAATACAAAATAAATACAGATCTCGCCTCAGAGTAGAAGCGGATCTCCGCCTCTTTCTCAGAACAACGCAGCCACGTATCATGGAACTGTTCAAATGTACAAGCACACCAGTGGCGTCGTTAGCCCTGGGCTTCCGGGGCTTTAGCCCCGGATGTTTTTCTCCTAGCCCCGGACATTAAAAAAAAAAAAAAAAAAAAATTGTTTACATTTTTTTTTTTTTTTTTTTTTTTTTACTTTTTTTTTTTTTTAAGATGTCAGCATCCCCATTGTCTGTGCTGAATGTTTGTTAGTGTTTGGTATTTTTTTTGGTTTTAAGTACTTTTAATCCATTTTTAGTAAGTAGTTTTCATTTGATCCTATAATTTTTTCATTTACCGATTTGTGGACTTTTTTTTTGTTTCCTGAAAGGCGCCTTATAAATCAAATGCATTATTATTATTATTATTATCATCCAGGAGGGAAAAGACACTTTGGATAGTAGGGACTGCATCTCTGCCTGTCCTGACCAGGAAACACTTTGCAACTGTGATCTCCTCTGGCAATAGTTGGATATTGTAATGTGTGGCGAGGGGTTGCAGCAATTCCACTGAGAGAAACTGGTCTGAGGCTGGATAACATGCCTGTGTATGCCTCTCATAAGTTGTTATCCAACTCATGAGAACCTGCTCTCAAGCTCTGGATAGAACAGTCTCTGTCTCAGCTGATCTCCTGAGCTGAGGTCTGAGCTTGTGCCACAAGATGCCATTACATATGGCCTTTGTCCTGTCATACATGTCCACTGCCATCTCTGAGGTGCGATAACCTTTGAGTGTGTCCTGCACTGTGCTTTTAAATAGTACAGATAGGTATTGAAGATGTGCACTTTAACGCAGCAGCACCTGGAGCCATCCATACCCATGTCCAGTGTCCACTGACAAAGACATGCTCATGATACTGTGATAAACTATAATAAGCTTTAATCGAACCCTGGTTCATTTCCTCGGATAGTCCGGTTGGTTTGGGGTGGTCTGAAAGCTCATTCACTCTTGCAAGTGAACCCTGCATTTGAGATGTGAATGCAAAGTGGACCAAAGGCAGGAAAATACCCAAAAATCTAATATCTTTTTTTTTAAGCCTTTTATTTTCGATTGCTTAAGCATGATTTTTAAAACGGGGCCCGGTGTTTCAAAACACACAATTAGCACAACCACACACACAATTATCAGAACACCTCAGATCCTTTGCTAAATTAAACACTTGTCAAAACCATACACTAATTTAAAAAAACTACATTTTGTTACCATATGAAACACACGTTTTATATGACTTAATTCTGTTTGAACCAGTTACTCACACTGCTGTGCTTAACCTAAAACACATTTAGCAATTCTACTTCTCAGTGATTAGAGTACTGTAAGTGAAGTACGCAGATAATGTGAAAATATACAATAAATTCACCAAACACTACACAATACCAATGCTGTAGACTGATGAAAATATAATTTATTTATTTACATATACCCAAATCAATGATGCAGACTGCTGAAAAAAAACATTTTCTCTCCATATACCCAAATCAATGATGCAGACTGATGAAAATATAAATGTTCTCTCCATATAACCAAATCAGTCAACATTTCAACATGGAGAATCACAACAAAACATGTCCCAGTTTTCATGCTACTATGTGCATAACACTGTAAGCTCAGCAAATATCAGACAAACATAAAATACTGTATCCAGTAGGCCTACAGGTTAAAATTACAGTAAAACAAAAACAATTTTGAATTTTTTTAAAGAGTACAGAAAATACTAGACATTATCTCTTTGCCTAGCTGGATCTGGCAAGATAATTTTTTGCTCTGTGTATTGTTTTGCAAAAAGTGTGAGGCTGACATTGTGCTTATAGGGGTGCAAATCTGGGCCTATGTTTTGCTCCTTGAGTGTAAGGTTTTGATAATTGTGTAATACTTTTGATTTGAGTGTTTATGCAATTGAAGAAAACTGTAAAGACTAGAGATGAACTGTTTATTTCTTTTGTACATAGGCTGTGCATATGTTTGTTTGTTTGTTTATTTGCTTATGTGTATGATTCTTAACTGTTTTTATTTTGTTATTGGTGTATATGTGTGTATGTATGTACAGTATATGTATATATATGTGTATATATGTATATTTGTACTCCTGTTGGGGCCTCTTGGACCAGATCAATGTTTTATCTGGCTAAATAAAGGTTAAATAAATAAATAAGAAACTGATGATTTGGTCCTGTTAACTTTGAATTTTCTATGGGGACTGCCCAGATCCCTCTCATGGACATGGACCTCACTTTGAGAACCTCTAATGGTTCTAGTTCTTCAGTATTCATCTCTAATTACTCAAAAATTGCGTATTACTGTGTTTAAAAAAAAAACCTAAAGAAACCCCCCTCCACCCCCCTGGGCTGAAGCCCCCAATGTTTTCTAACCCTAAAAACGCCCCTGAAGCACACCCTTCCCATTAACTCATTCTGTGCCAATCACGGAAAAAGTCTGGTTAACTCGACAACCGTTCAGCACCAATCGTTATTTCTTTTATTAGCTATATCCATCCATTTTCATCCATCCAGCCTGATGTTATCATTGGGAATGGGTCTGAGCTCGCAAAAGGGCAAATACCACCGCCTACGCCTTCCAGCTGGTATTGCACTCCATTATAAATGGTGTAGTTTATATTCTGGGACGATCCGAGCTGTGCAGCCGGGGTTTAGGTGCTCAGGCGAGGTAGGCCGTTTGCAACGATGGTATGGAACAGTAACCCCGCCCACCCGTTTGTGTGTAACGCTCGGTAATGTGGGACGGACCTCCACGAGCAGTATTTGGAATGGCGATCAGATAATTGGATTATTTCTTTTGCAATACATCAGATACCAGGTAAGAACACTATATATAAAAGCTTGCGTTGATCTGATATTTCTTTCTACCCCGATCGAAGCTGTCTCTGTGTGTGTGTGTGGCTGTGTGCCGTTGGGTGGGAGGAGGTGGCGGGGGAGCCCCGCGGTCCAGGGCTTTTCATTCTTGCATGAGGAAGGATAATAATGATGATCTAGCGTTGATTTCAGGAAGATTCGATAATCAGGTGAAAAATTACAACGTGTTTAGTGTATTCCACTAAAGGGCTATTATTGCGTCTTTTCCTGGAATTACTCAGAAGCACCCAAACTATATTCATATTCAAAACGGTATAAAACGGAAATGTACCGTGGATGTTGACTGGAAGCAACTCACTGACAGTCGACGGGTGTATTAGACCCATAGATATAATATAAGATATATTTTAAGCACTCACAAATCTCGCAGTCCCCCCATTGATTCAAGCGGTGGCGTTCTAGCGCCCTCTTGCGCATTAAGCGATGGCGCAGAATGAGTTAAGTCTCATTTTAGTTTATTATTGAAAAGCGCATGTGAACGCATTATTATTATTTTTTTGTTTTGTTCTGGAAACATATTTTGGCTAAATATGCCTTGTTTTATAAATGTGTATACAGAAACAATTCCGTTGCTTTTGTTGATAATATTCATTAATTTCATTGATAACATTGTGGTGTTATTTCATTTTCTAATACATACTGTATGCATGATCGATGCATGCTTTTATTTTGATATTCTTTATTTCCACATTGAAATTACGCGATACATTAAGTGTGGGGTCGCCAAAGAAAATCCTAAATTAAATGGGGTTGTGGTATAAAAAAGTTTGAGAACCCCATAACTGCATAAATATAAGAACAATATCAAAGCAGCAAGTACCAGTAAGAATGGGGACGGGGGTATCCTGTAGCAAGACTGGTCACAGCTTATCATGAATTGCATACTTAAATGCAATTTTTCAATAGACAGTGCTGGTGCCAGTTTGTGACGGTCAGTTTATGTCTGTGTATGAAAGAGAGTGAGTGAGTGAGTGCCTGTGTGTATATATATGTGCACATATGTATGTGTGTTCTAGCGAGCACGAATGTGTTGAAACACAGTTTGTCCTTCGACCAGCAAGCTGCAGAGTGATTGATGGCCCGAGTCAGCTTCAAATACGATCTATTCACACACGTACACATGCCAGGGCTGCACTCAACTCCCTTTCAATTCAATCAATTCAAAATGTGAAAAGAAATGAACTGTAATTGATTTGCTGACTAGGAGAATGCACTCAGTATAGAGTGCAGACTTCCATCAACGCCTAACAATCTCACGCACTTTTGTCCTTATTTTCACACGCAACATTTGACTAGGTAGATGATAGAAACAAGAGTTGTCGATATTGACCGTCTCAAGATCCAGGCTATGAATCCATATGCTGGCGCTAGAGCAAATCAATCAACCAAAACGTTATTACATACTCAGGGTCCATATAAAAAACAGGACACTACATAGAATAAATTACATGTAAAAGCAAAGCTCACAGGGTCACCTAAATCAAAGTAGAGATCATGTGATGGGGTCAGATTTCTCCCCCTTGGGATCACAAATGTGCACAGCTAATTTCATGGCAATCCTGCCATTACTTTTTGAGATATCTTGTTCAATTTCAAACAGACAAACATAAATACTGATTACATAACGCCCTTGGTGGTTCATTAATTATTTCTTATTCTTGAAAAAAAGGTAGTTCAGTTTACAATGCCTTAGAGATTACAGGCATATTGAAAAACACAAAGTAAGAATAACAAAAAGATAGTTCAGCTTAGACATAAACGAGACAATGAACAAATAGGACAGAAACATAGATGCACAAAATAAGTCACAGACTGAAGCAGGGACATTTGTAATCATCTGTCCAAACGATAGTGGGGTGTAACGTTTGGGGTTTTGCTCTCACCTGGGAGAAAAGGCCCGGGCGTTGCCCAATGGTAATTATCTGTCTTCCTGCCCTGATTGCCCCAATTGATACCTGGTGTGTATAGTTGACTTGCTTCATATATTCCTCTGGTTTACTACTCAGATTGTCAGTCGTTCACTGAACATACCTGAACCTATACCCATGAGCTAGTGAGTCTAAAGACTTATCGGTCCTGCCCTTGAGGAATAAGTCCGTTCACCATTTGCATTATTGTATGCGTAATTATCTTTGAGTGTGTGTACTTTGACGTGTGCGTCTGCAGCAGCATCGAGTGCCGCGTTATCTTTAGCTCATCCCGTTTTGGAGACTGGCATTCTCCAATTTGTTTTTCCCTGTTTAAGTGTTTTGTTTTTCGTATTATAGTGTTTTGCCTGAGACTGAGTTGTCTCGCCTTTTCTTTACTACGTTATATATAGCGTTTTTGTGGAGACTGTGTCTCACCCTTTTTGTTTGCTACGTGCTACTAAATGATCCGCTATTCACAATAAAGACATTTTTATATTGTGAAGATCAACCCCTGCATTCCCGCCTCCTCTGTTCTACCCTGCGCCTGGGTCCAACACACCTACCCCAACTCTAACAGTGGGGTATTGATTTTTAGCTGGAGTTGGAGAGCATTCCAAGAAGCTGGGGCATTCAAACAAAAGGCTGACTTTCCAAGTTCAGTCTGCACTCTGGGAACCTTAACCACCAGCCAGTCATTTGAGCGTGTCTGATAGGGTTTGATTGATTGATTGATTGATTGATTGATTGATTGATTGATTGATTGATTGATTGATTGATTGAAAATGTTATTAACAGATTGCAGAATGGGTACAATATACAGTACAGCTTAATACACACGATTGTTAAGGGGATGCAGACCAGAGAAAAACTTTCGTCTTTTCGTCAGGGTCCCCCATTTTCAATTCATCATAACATATATGACATACATGATATACAGATAGACAGTACTGCTACATCTCTACATTTATGACATACCAGATTTACAAATACAGTACTGTTTTTGATACAAGAAGAGTCTAAAAGAGGGAGAGCATATACATTTGACGAAGAAACTGTACATTGGAGGAGGTTGGTAGGTACGAGGTTGGTAGGAGGGGTGGAGGGGGGGGTTGGGTAGGTGGGGTGGGGGGGAAACTGTACATTGGAGGTGGTGTGGTGGGGGGGGGGTTGGGTAGGCGGGTGGGTGGGGGGGGGTAACTGTACATTGGATTATCGACTAAACCTTACTTGGTCCCAAGAAGAGGGTCTCGTGTATTATTGGGTTTAATAGGATATTTATTGTACATTCCAATCTCGGGCTATAAGACCAAACAGCCAACGAGCGTCAGTTTAGAAAAAGTTACCATGTCCGGTGACGCCTCCCGGTGAATGGACCAGTCACTTCTGACTGTGAAAATCATTGACAGTTTTTGTAGCGAATGAAATTCTGGAGATGACGATATCTTACATGAGGGATGATAAAGTAAGAGGATAAGAAGAAGAAGAAAGGAGAATTACTCGCTCGATGTTGCGCAATGTGAAAATGGTATTGTTATCAATGGTATTGTTAAGACTTCAGGCTATGGAGCCATTGTGTTTTCCAACTCATACCTCTCAGCTGGAAATCTTTTGCAGGCATCTGTTTGCAATATAATTCAGTATAGCACACTCACACAAGGACCAATCAGCATGGGTATGGGCGGGTTAATTTTCCATTGATGGGGATTTGATTGGCTGTTTTTAAATAAAGTGCGGCCGCAGGATTAATAAGTTAATAACGTTAACGTTAGTTTGGCCAGAGAAACAAATATACTAATTAAAATAGTTTGACCTGCGAGATTTATACATTGTAGGTCTGCATTTTAAATGTAAGGAGTAAAAAGTATGTTTTTTTTCTCTGAAATGTAATTGAGTAAAGTACAAGTATACAAACCTAATAATACTTGCATAAAGTACAAATCCCCAAAAACAGTATTTAAGTATTGTAACAAAGTACAATTACTCAAGTATATATTACACCCCTGCTTGTAATTAAAACATATGCATGAGAACACCATTTCGGTAGGTTATCTATGACTATGCAGTATGTACACATATATACAGTGAGAAATTATTAAATGTTGACGATAGATGTCTTCCACTGACAGTTCTGTCCATCTCCATATGCCTGTCTATCTCTCTTTCATACTGTCTTTCTGTCTGTCCTCAATATGGCCACTTTCCTAATCCAATTGTGGCAGCAAGTTGTCATGCACTTGTCCTAATAAACTAACCTACACTATAGCACTCAACACTTTGATAAATATTGTTACTCAGCTGATAGAGTTGTGCCCTTCCTGATGACTTGTCGTACAGAACTTGTAAGTCGCTTTGGATAAAAGCGCCAGCTAAATGACTAAATGTAAATGTAAGTTACATTACATTTTACATTTACATTTAGTAATTTAGCTGACGTAGGTGGGGTACAGTGACTCAGGAGGTAGAGGTGTCTGTCTGTCTGTCTGTCTGTCTGTCTGTCTGTCTGTCTGTCTGTCTGTCTGTCTGTCTGTCTGTCTGTCTGTCTGTCTGTCTGTCTGTCTGTCTGTCTGTCTGTCTGTCTGTCTGTCTGTCTGTCTGTCTGTCTGTCTGTCTGTCTGTCTGTCTGTCTGTCTGTCTGTCTGTCTGTCTGTCTGTCTGTCTGTCTGTCTGTCTGTCTGTCAGTATGTCCATCGCTTGTGTATCTGTGTATGTCTCTTCCCATAAAGCCTCACACCCTGAGAAGATTGAAAACAGGTTTCATTTTTCTTTGGCATTTCATTTGTCACACGTAGGCATTCTCTCTGTCCCTCTCTCTGTCTCTCTCTTCTTCCTCCTCTCTCTCTCTCTCCCCCCTCTCTCTCTCCTTCTCTATCTCTCTCTGTCTCGCTCTCTTCCTCCTCTCTCTTTCAATCTTCGTGTATTTTTTTTAGATAAAACTACTGTAGCAGCATAAGTAGCCTTGACACAACTTTATTTTTCAGTTCTGACTTGCCATTCTCAGCACACACACAGACACACACGCATGCACACACACGCATGCACACACACACACACACAGACACACACACACACACACACACACACACACACACACACACACACACACACACACACACACACACACACACACACACACACACACACACACACACACACACACACACACACACACACACACACACACACACACACACACACACACACACACACACACACACACACACACACACACACACACACAGGGGCCAGGGTCAAATATGACAACTATCTTGTTGAGTCTGATTCAGAGAGGACAGCATCATTGCTCAGATGTGTGTGTGTGTGTGTGTGTTTGTGTGTGTGTGTCGCCGCACGCACTATTAAAACTTTGGAAAAGCAGTTTCCTGGGAATTTGAATGTGAATGTTAATGTGAATGTGGCTGTGTGTAGGTGTGTGTGTGTGTGTGTGTGTGTGTATGCATGTACACACATATGTATTTTAAAGGTGGGGTGGGGGGAACTGTACATTGGAGGTAGTTGGGTGGGTGGGGTGGGGGTGGGGGGGTTGGGTAGGCGGGTGGGGGAAACTGTACAACTGTACAAGCAAAACTGTACATTGAAATATCGACAAAACCTTACTTGGTCCCAAGAAGAGGGTCTCATGTATTATTGGGTTAGGACATTTACTGTACATTTACAGAGGCCAGTTTTGAATTGCAGTCTCCCGTAGGCAGTGTTGGGCAAGTTACTTTTAAAAAGTAACTAGTTACAGTTACTAATTACTTCTTCCAAAAAGTAACTAAATTACTTACTCAGTTCCAAATTATAAAAGTAACTAGTTACTTCAGAAAGTAACTATTGCGTTACTTTCAAGATTTTTTTTTACATAAACAACATACACAAATCTAAACTATTTTAATGTTGCTGTGGGACAAAGTGAGAGTAGCCTAGGGGTGGGACGGTACGCATCCGAACCTACCGTTCAGCATGACCTCCACGGTTCGGGGCGTCTGTGTATTGTACGGTTCCGGGGATGCGCAAATAAAAAAAATACTTCATTTGGCACGGAGCCGGGAGAGGTGAGCGCTGGGAGGGAGACAGACCGAGGCGAGGTGGAACGGGAGAGTGCAGCGGGAACAGTAGAGTAGGTTGAGTGTCTGGTGACTTCCTGTTTTGGAGACAGTTTGGTTGTGACGACGGTCCGCGGCGATTTTGAACAAGTTTTGGTGGCGATCGGACATGAAGGGGACTGAGCGAACGATGCAGGTTATCGGCTGGGAGAGTGGCGTCCTCGTGATTGGGCCCGGCCAGTGGAAGACTGTCCAGGGTTTTGGGTAAATCGAGATGGGAGCGAATGGAATGAGGGCTTGCGTCAGGAGGGACGCGAGTCGCCAGTGTCCCCTCGGGGTGCGACGTGTGGAGAGGGAAGTGAGGTGACGGAGACTTCAGCCAAGGAAAAGGAGACTGATAGAGACAGTATGGAGTGTAGTGAGGGAGAGGAGAGCGGGGGAGAAAGATGGACGAAGGTGGAGAAGAAGAGTAGGGTAAGTGAGGGGAAGGGGAGTAAGAGGAAGAAAGAGAGGGGAGATAGCTTGAGTGGGTCAGAGGATGAGGGTAGAGGGAAGGATTTTTTAGAAGGGTTGAATATAGTGGTGCGATTTGAGGGAGAAGACGGAGTTAGGGATATAGAGCCGAGACAGCTGTCAAGAATCATTAAAGCGCAGTTAGGAGAGGTATGCAAGGATGCTGGGGGATGGAAACTTGTTTATAGGATGTGTAAGTGTAGTGCAGGTAGAGAAGGCAAGGGAAATGAAGAGCATTGGCAAAGTGAATGTCTGTAGAGTAGTGATAGTAGGGAGAAAAGGGATGGTGGTTGCAAGGGGGTAATTTGTGGAATTACAATTAAGGTTAGTGAAGTGAAACTACCGCCCTGTTTCTATTCTCACCTCCATCTCGAAAGTCATGGAAAAAATAGTCTACGAACAGGTCGAAAAGTACCTAGCGGAAAAAAATCTAATCTACGAATTCCAATCTGGCTTCAGAACATCCCACTCCACTGACACATGCCTTCTCTATTTGAATGACCACATCAACAAGAGGTGGACGCAGGCAAATACTGCGGCATGGTCATGCTGGACCTACAAAAGGCCTTTGACACGGTCAATCACTCCATTCTGATTGACAAGCTAAAAGCAATTGGTTTTGATAGTCTATCAGTGAGCTGGATGCAATCCTACCTTGAGGGGAGGGAACAGATGGTGGAGGTAAACGGTACCCTATCCCCCCCCTCACAGTGAGCTGTGGTGTTCCACAAGGAAGCATACTAGGACCGCTACTGTTCCTAATTTATGCAAATGACATGTCGTCAGCTTGTGACTGCAACTTGTTCCTGTTTGCGGACGACTCAGCCTGCTGGTCTCTGACAAGAACAAGTTACAGGTTGAAAAAACCCTCAGCTCGGAACTAGGCAGAATCTGCATATGGCTCGCTGATAACAAACTATCATTACACATGGGCAAAACAGAGTCCATTCTCTTCGGTTCAAATAACAAACTCAGCAAGACCGACGGCTTCTCAGTTACAGTGGGTGACAATATTGTCACAAGGAAAGATGAAATTACCTACCTGGGGTCCATCCTAGAGGCTAATCTCTCCTGTGACAAAATGGCATCCAATGTAATAAAAAAAGTCAACCAACGAACTCGATTCTTGTACCGGATCTCCTCTCTGGTAAACAAGAACACCCTGAAGACTCTGGCAGGAGCACTCATTCAGGGGTACTACGACTATGCTTGCACCTCATGGTACCAAAGCACCTCAAAGGCGCTAAAAACAAAATTACAAACATCTCAAAACAAACTGGTCAGACTACTGCTTGACCTTACTCCTAGAACCCACCTCACCCCTGCCCACTTCGACAACCTAGGATGGCTTAGAGTAGACGACAGAGTACAACAACTTGCAATGGGCCTGGTCTACAAGATACACTACACGACCAAGGTACCCATGTACATGTCAAAATACTTCCCAAAGGTCAGTGAATACCACGATCACAACACCAGAGGGAGCTCCACAAATCATGTCAAACCCAGATTCGGCTCAAATAAGGGACTAAACACGTTTCGCAATTATGCCACATCAATGTGGAACGCCCTACCCAAAGCTGTAAAGGAATGTGGATCACTACCCACTTTCAAAACCTCTCTCAAGGGACACCTACGGGAGACTGCAATTCAACACTGGCCCCTGTAAATATCCTAACCCAATCATTCCAACCCCCTCCAATGTACAGTCATTTACCTAGTATGGTTTTGTCAATAGTTCAATGTACAATTGTGTTTGTTTGTACAGTGTCTCCTCCCCCCCCCCCCTCAATGTACAGTGTTACTTGTTTATACAGTGTGCCCCCCGCCCCCCCCCCCCCCCCAACCACCTCCAATGTAAATTACCCAGTATGGTTGTCAATATCCCAATGTACCCAACCCCCCCCACCCAACCTCCAATGTACAGTTTCTACGTCAAATGTATATACTCCCTTTTCTTGACTCCTTCTGTATCACAAACAGTACTGTATTTGCAAATCTGGTATGTCATAAATGTATAGATGTAGCAGTACTGACTATCTGTATGTCATGTATGTCATATATGTCTATATGAATTGAAAATGGGGGACCCTGATGGAAACAAGACAAACGTCTTTCTCAGGTCTGCATCCCCTTAACAATTGTATGTATTGAGCCGTACTGTATTGTACCCATTCTGCAATCTGTTAAATAAAGTTTTCATTCATTCATTCATTCAAGAGCAGTTGTTAGGAGAGTTGAGGAGTAACAAACGTAATGGGAAAGTTAAGAGTGTAGAGAGGATGAAGAGAGGGGCAGAGAAGGAGGAGACAGGGACGATAGTCATTCAGTTTGAGGGTGAGGTTAGTCCGAAAGAGGTATTTTTAGGGTATTTGGCATATAGGGTTAGGGAGTTTGTGCCGAAACCGTTGAGGTGTTACAGGTGCCAGGAGTTTGGACATATAGCTAAGTTATGTAGGAAGGGGCAGAGATGTGGTAGATGTAGTGGGGAGCATAAGTATGGGGAGTGTGAGCAGGGAGTGGAGCCGAGGTGTTGTAGTTGTGGTGGGAAGCATAGTGTAGCGTATTGGGGTTGTGAGGCGATGAAACGAGAGGTAGTGGTCCAGCAGGTGAGAAGGGAAGGTAGGATTTCATATGCAGAGGCAGCTAGGAAGGTAGGACAGGGAAAGCAAGACAAGGGACAGGGGTTTAGAGAAGGGCAGTTGGCAGTAAGGATAGTGCAGGAGGATCAGGGAAAGCAAGATAGGGAACAGGGTTTTAGAAAAGGGCATTTGTCAGTAGAGGAAGTTCAGGAGGAGAAAGAGAGGGTGTGGGGGGAGAAGTTGGATATAGTGGCATTTGTGGCAGGAGTAGTGAATACAACAGCGATGGTTAGCAGTAGGACAGATAGGACCAAGTTGATAGTTCAAGCAGCAGTGATACACTTGGGTATGAAGGGGTTGACAGTGGAGGAAGTTGTAAGGGAGTTAAGTAAGGTGGTTGGGGGTGATCAAGTAGGAGAGTTAGAGAAGGGGGGTGTGAGTGATCGAGTAGTCCAGAGTCAGGCCACAGGAGGCGAAGCATGTCTCGTGGAGGGGGACTCAGTCAGGAGGAAGCAGCGCTAGCTGCACTCTAGGATGGTGAACGCAGAATGGACATTGTGGGAGGTAAAGGGGTCCAGAAGATGGCGGTATTGCAACGTGTCAACGTGTATATATATCTGAGCAGTGAGCACCTGAAGACTGTGCTATTAAACCAGGAAGTGCAGCACTGTTGATAAGGCTGTAGCCTCCACTACTGTGTAGTGCCCTGCGCTGCAACACAACTAACAGAAGAGTGAACAAAAAACGCTCATGGACCCGCGGTCTGTCGTTGACTGCTCGCTTGTGTTGTTCGTTGGATTTGTTTTGGATTATTTGGGCTTGCCAAACCAACTATCAAAACGTGCACGGACCGCGGTCTCACGTTGACTGAACTGTCGCTGTGTGTCAGACCCTGGATGCTTTCAAACACCCGCCCACCTCTACCTCTGATTGGCTTACCATGACATTTTACTCAACCTCAGCCAATCGCGCACTGTCCACTAACCAAGGAAAAAAAGTATTGCTTCTCGGCGCAGAGATCTGTCTGATGAAAAAACAGATTAAATCATAGTAACGCGCCGCATTTTTTGGCAGTAACGGTAACAGCGTTATTAAGATTGGAAGCGTAATCCGTTAGATTACTCGTTACTGAAAAAACGAATGCCGTTAGTAACACTGTTATAACGCCGTTATTCCCATCACTGCCCGTAGGTGCTCTTTGAGAGTGGTTTTGAAAGTGGTTAGTGATTCACATTCCTTTACAGCTTTGGGTAGGGCGTTCCACATTGATGTGGCATAATTGCGAAACGTGTTTAGTCCCTTGTTTGAGCCGAATCTGGGTTTAACATGATTTGTGGAGCTCCCTCTGGTGTTGTGGTCGTGGTATTCACTGACCTTTGGGAAGTATTTTGACATGTACATGGGTACCTTAGTCGTGTAGTGTATCTTGTAGACCAGGCCCATTGCAAGTTTCTGTACTCTGTCATCTACTCTAAGCAATGCTAGGTTGTCAAAGTGGGCAGGGGTGAGGTGGGTTCTAGGAGTAAGGTCAAGTAGTCTGACCCGTTTGTTTTGAGATGTTTGTAACCTTGTTTTTAGCGCCTTTGAGGTGCTTTGGTACCATGAGGTGCAAGCATAGTCGTAGTACCCTTGAATGAGTGCTCCTGCCAGAGTCTTCAGGGTATTCTTGTTTACCAGAGAGGAGATCCGGTACAAGAATCTAGTTCGTTGGTTGACTTTTTTGATTACATTGGATGCCATTTTGTCACAGGAAAGATTTGCCTCTAGGATGGGACCTAGGTATACTGTAACTGAGAAGCCGTCGGTCTTGCTGAGTTTGTTATTTGATCCGAAGAGAATGGACTCTGTTTTACCCAGGTGTAATGATAGTTTGTTATCAGCGAGCCAGGTGCAGATTCTGCCGAGTTCTGAGCTGAGGGTTTTTTCAACCTGTAACTTGTTCTAGTCAGAGACCAGCAGGGCTGAGTCGTCCGCGAACAAGAACAAGTTGCAGTCACAAGCTGACGACATTACATTTGCATAAATTAGGAACAGTATCGGTCCTAGTATGCTTCCTTGTGGAACACCACAGTTCACTGTGAGGGGGGGGGGGGGGGGGGGGGGGTAGAGTACCGTTTACGTCCACCATCTGTTCTCTCCCCTCAAGGTAGGATTGCATCCAGCTCACTGATAGACTATTGTAGTATAATTTGGCTGTTAAATTATACATATTAACTCCCAATTTTGGAATTCAGGAGGAAGGTTTTAGATTAAATCCTCTGGTGACTTTAACTAGGAAATCATTATAGGGACCATTTGTCTGTGGTCATGCAAGCAGGGATGTCTCAACAGAAACCAACTTTGCATACAGACCTGCTGAACCCTTAGAGAACAATAGTGTGAAGATGTAGTCGGGGTCACAGTTTGCCAAGAGCCTGGTTACCTAGCAACCAACTCTGGAACAAAAGGTGACCCACGGAATTTTCCTGCATGCTACACACCTCTGTAAGCTTCAAAGCAACACACACAAAAGGAACCAAGAGATGTAATTCACCCCCGAAGACTCAAACAATGATTCAGCCGATGAAGGTGTTAACATTCAAATCACATGCATTATGTGATAACAGCTATATCAACACAGTGTTGTGTGAGCAGGTAGGCTGCTCTTGAAAATCATTTAAAATATAATCATGAAATAAAACATGGCCTGAGCTTCTGGTTGAATCAAGCCTTTTAAAAAAGTTACTTAAAGCATTACATCTTCAAAGTATTATGTGGGAAAAAGTATATATATCTTTTAAGAATAACTCATTCTGTAACTAAGAAATTCAAGAATCAGAAAATGCTGTGGGTGTAACTGAAAAGGGAGACAAAAGCATTTGCATACAAGCAGGCCAGACAGCTGTGTAAACACAGAGACATAGATAGGGAGGAGGGGGAAGAAGTGTATAATGTCTAGTAATCAGGACACATTAGAAATGTATTTGTCTATATTCAATTTAAATTTGATTAAACTACAATTGTCACTGAAATGATGTGTTCAACAAGGGAAACATTATGATATTAAACTTGGAGTTGTTTATAGCCAAATGTACAGGATTAAGGGAAGATCATTTTCAAATAGCTAATATGAGTGTTAAGTAAAGGTAATTATTTAGAAAAGCATGATTTAAGACATTAATGAATCTTGGTAAATAAGTTGATGATAAAGTCAAATGATAAATACACTGAAATGGAAATAATCTTTATGGACTATAAGCTTTGTGGTTTACTCTGGGACAAACAAGTAATGTTCTATGTTGAAATGTGTGTCCTTGAGAGAAGTACCTTCATATTCATATATCATGTGTAGTAAATGTAATAGTAACAATTATTTTAGCCTTAAAATGAGTTGGAAAGAAATACTGTTTTCAGCCGAGCAGTTAGTGGAAAGCCACGCCTACATTTTCAAACTCAAAAATAGCTGTTTGGGATTGGAGGAAAATCTGTGTCACTATCTGTGAGGTCATCACCTAGACCGAGGCCTGCTATAAATACAGGGCCACAAGTCACTGGAAGGAGATCAGAGAGAAAGGCGAAAGAAGACCAGAAAGAAGACAAGACTGGACACCTCGTCAATCAAGGACGAATCATATTCCCGTTGCCATATAAGTGATCACGGGAGACTGTTGTTGATAAGATCAGCGGCCATTTTTGTTAGACTAAGTTTGGATGCCGAGAAGAACTTGAACTGTTGTACACTATACATCAAGTGTTTTTGAGAAGCTACTATTGATTGCTTTTTTGTGGTCAATAAATCAAGAAGACGTTGAGCGAATGTGTCGACATACATTCTTAACAGAAGTATTACTTCTGGTTTGACAACAACACGAGTACAGTGTATCAGGAGAAGATACGACACAATCAAAACCAATTGCTTTTAGCTTGTCAATCAGAATGGAGTGATTGACAGTGTTGACCATGCCGCAGTATTTGCCCGCGTCCACCTCTTGTTTGATGGGGTTGTTCAAATAGAGAAGGCATGTGTCAGTGGAGTGAGATGTTCTGAAGCCAGATTGGAATTCGTAGACTATTTTTTCCATGACTTTCGAGATGGAGGTAAGAATAGAAACAGGGCGGTAGTTGCCTGGGTCTAATTTGCTGCCCTTTTTGTGTCGGGGGGTCACTCTCGCAATTTTTAGGTCCTTGGGGACGTTTCCCTGTTTTATGGAGAGGTTTATTATGTGTGTGATGACTGGGGTGATGGTGGCTGCTGAGTCTCTGAGGAATTTGGAGGGGATGTTGTCATGGCCAGTGGCCTTGTTAGGTTGGAGGGCGCTCAGTTTTTTGAGTACCTCATCTGTTGTTACCATTTCCAGTTTGAAGTCGTCTTTGCGGATCCCTAGGTTTTTGTTGTATGCTACTATGTGTTCTACCCCATAATGCCCTGAGTGGGAGGGTAGTTTATTAACCAGTGTTGTGGCTATGTTTGTAAAGAATATGTTTAGGTATTCGGCCACATCCAGTTTGTCTGTGATGAGAGTGTTTTCTGTCTTGCCACATGGAACTATGAAGTCGGCCCGCTAGATTTCCCCCTACTCCCCAGGGTGTTTGCCTGATTCTCACAAAGGCATCTAAAGATAATATGATTCAGATCATTTATGGTTAGTGGTAGTAGTGCCGGAAATTGCTCACTTATCAGGCCTTCTGCCTCAGCACAGCACTGAAAGGTTAAGAACATTTTCACATTAGTCATCACCAGGGTGGACATTACACAATTTTAATTTAAGGGCAAGGGCATAGACCACTGCAACACTTCCGGTATTCTGAAATCATGGTGGGGGAGAGCGGGGGTAGAAAATGAATGAATGTGGATGAGAGCCTTGACATTAAGTGGTAAGTGGTTGTAGCTACGCCTGTGGGGGTGCTGGAGACATGATCCAATAGACTTGTGTATACGCCTGAGTCTCCTGAACACGGAGCAACCTACCCACAGAGTCTAGGTTCATCAATCATGTTTCCAGCACCCCCGTAGCTAGCGGTGGTCTATGCCCTTGCCCTTAAATTAAAATTGTGTAATTTCCACCCTGGTGATGACTAATGTGAAAATGTTCTTAACCTTTCAGTGCTGTGCTGAGGCAGAATGCCTGATAAGTGAGCAAAATTAAATGTATCCACATTCATACATTTTATCTCCCCGCTCTCTCCTTCATGAGCTCAATGTAACGCGGAAGTGCAGTGGTCTATTTGACCCCACCCAGCACGGTAATTACAGGCCCATTTCCAAGCTTCCTTTTCTGTCCAAAATACTCAAAAAGGTAGTTTTGTGCCAATTGTCTCCCTACCTGCACCAGAACAGCATCCTGGAGACATTTCAGTCAGGGTTTAGGACTGGCCATAGCACAGAATCAGCCCCCCATAAAGTTTCAAATGACCTACTCCTCACCGCTGACAACCGTGACTGCTCTGTTTTAATGCTGCTTGACCTCAGCGCAGCTTTCGACACTGTTGATCACACCATTTGATTGAATAGTTTATTGATTTAGAATGGAAAATCACACATATACATTTGATCACAATTATGAACAGGTATACATTTCTCCATTTACCAATAGGATTCCAATAAACACAATAAAGCCATAGGCTTGTGTCCATTGTGGTCCTTCATCATTGGTGTCAGTGGATTTATGTACTGGTATGTGGACATGGGTGTTTGTAGTGTCTGTATGTCAGGATGTGTGGTATAAAAACAAAAAATACATACAATAATATTCCATTTTATAGACAATAAAAGAATAAAAAGGAATAACACTTATTAAAAACCCTTTGTTCACTACTCCCAGCTTCTGCTACTTATGATCCACCTCTTTATAGCTCATTTAAAAGTGGAGAAGGGGCTTATGGGCTTTGCTGTCAACATTGCCAACTGCTCCTCCCCCTCAACCTCCCTCTCCTGTGGGGTCCCGCAAGGGTCCATCCTTGGCCCGATCCTGTTCTCTCTTTACATGCTACCCCTTGGTTCAATCATTCAGAAGCACAACATCTCATTTCATTGTTATGCTGATGACACACAGCTTTATGTCTCTCTGAAACCTAACAACCAGTCTCTACTTAACAGTCTCATGTCCTGCCTTGATGACGTTAAATGTTGGATGGCACAAAACATTTTACAACTAAATGAAAACAAAGGTGAAATAATCCTCTTTGGTCCCCCAGACGCTGTCACCACCCTTACCAACAGTCTTGGCAACCTGTCCTCCCTGGTCAAGCCCTATGTCAAGAACCTAGGTTTCATTTTTATCGCCAATTTAAAGGGGACATGCATTATAAATGGCTTTTTTCAGTATTTACCATTGTTTTATAGCAATAGGGGTTAGTATCAATGGGTCTGTGTCTCTAATTACCATATTGACATATTCACTCATCACATGGTGAGTATAAATAGAGATGTCTCCTCCCCCTCTACCTGTTTCTCCACCAGCCTCTCAGTGAGAGGAGAACTCATGTGCTGCTGCTCATACCATGTGAATGAATAAACCACGCTGCTTAAAGGCTAAAGATAGAAACCATGCCTCTTGACCATGTTATTGTCACCCCATAGCCAGATTCTGTCAACAGCACTATACCTGTGTGTGTTTTAACCGAGCATGCGTAGCGCACAAGCCCGATTTTTAAGGGCCCTTTTCGGGCGGGGGCCCCCTTTTTATGCTTTTTTAGGGGTTTTGGGGATCAAATATTGAATATTGAACTATAATAATCAGTGCAGGAGCTCACTTATCCTTGAAAGACACTTTTATCACTGACTTAAAAGGCCCATACATCTCCATAAATGTTCAGGGGGGAGGGAATAAGTGCTTACCCTACAGACCCCAAGAAGACAATTTTAAATTTTGAAAACCTCAGACGTTATAAAAGTTCCTGCTTTGTATATAAATGCCTGCACAGATTAGCCCCTCCCCCTCTCAAGGAGTTCATCCACGAGAAAAGGAACACTGGATTAGCCACTAGGTCAAACACCAGAGGGGATTGTGAGGTCCATTTTAGAAAGACCGCCTTCAGCAAAAAATGTCTATCGACCACCCAGTCCACCTTTAGGGGCCAACTCAGGAAATGGCTGTTAGACAGCCAAATATGCACTCATTAGGGATGTTAGTGATGTTGTACTGACTGAATGTCATTTTAGTGTGGTCATGTCAGTGATGTCAGTTTTTATGAATGAACGTTGTATGGTCCGTTTTGTGTTTGTTTTATGTTAGGACTACGGGTGGAAAATAGCCCTGTGCTATTCCCGGCATATTTACGTCCTTATCATGCTGTGATGTTATGCATATACACTCATGTAAATGATGTTAATTAATTTGCATTGTCCTTAATAAACAAATCTTAATCTTAAGTGCTGTATATTCTGTATTGTTTAATATAAATGCATTTTTTATTCCTATCCCGATTTGTATTTGAGATTCCCAAATCCCATCGGACTTGACTTCTTTGTGTCCCTCAGTGAGTATAATACCAGCATTCAACTGTATTCGCCACAGCGGTTTCTATCATCATCATCATCATCATCACCCCCCACGCTATGCATAAAATATATAGGTCCGCGGAGAGGCACACTGAGGAGGCCGTGCAAACTGCAATGGAATATGGGGCATCTCTCTCTTTACCTAATATTTTGATTCTATCCTGACATTTTTCAGTTGGAAGGGCAGTCTATATGCGTAACAAAAAATAAAAATAATAATAATAATTATTATCTTTCAAAAAGGGCACTTTTTTTATGAGGCTCAAAAAGGCAGGTGCTCAAGCACCCCTTGGGCTCTATGTGTGCACATGCCTGGTGGTGGCGATCGAAAGTCGGCAAATTCAACTTTCCAAGTATCCTCCACTCTACCTTGTCACTCTTCTCTTCCTCTCTACCTCTTCTCTTCCTCTCTGCCTCATCCCTCTTCTCATCCTCTACCTATTCTCTCTTCTCTTCCTCTCTACCTCCTCACTCTTCTCTTCCTCTCTACCTCTTCTCTTACTATCTTCTTCTTCACTCTTCTCATCCTCTCTACCTCTTCACTTTTATCCTAGTCCTCTTCCAACTCATTTCCCCTCTTCCACCAACTCCTCTTCCATCTTCTCCACCTGCTCCTCTTCTTCATCTTCTTCTCCTTCTCCTCCTCCTCGTTTTTCCTCCATGTCCTCCCCTTCCATCACCATCTCCTGCTCCTCCCCCTCCAGAATCATCATATTCATAGATGTATGTCATGCTCATGTGTAATCTTGTTATGGTTAGTGGTAGTAGTGCTGGAAATTGCTCACTTATCAGGCATTCTGCCTCAGCACAGCACTGAAAGGTTAAGAACATGTTCACATTAGTCATCACACTTCACATTTTGCATAGAATGCCTGATGATTGCATACCCAAAGCAATTTGCGATAAACATCGGGCAAAAATGCGGCTAGTTTCTTTTGTGTAATAATAAACTTCAGAATGTTACCTTTCAAAAGAGACCAGACTCATGCAAGTGCTATACGTTTAAAGTATAAAAAATGGCTAAATATTTTGGCTATGCAATCATCAAATATGCCCGATGCTTAAGAGGTTAGAGAGTGTTATTAGGAATACATATGAGTTTATAGAAATCACAGTGCATTCAGTCGGAAACCAGCGGATATTGACATGAGGAAATGGCACAGCCAAAAGTGAGTGTAGTCTTTTGAAAGAAGAGACCCAGGGCTTTCGATGGGCTTTCGAATTTCATAAAACTACACTACCCAGCTCACGCCAGCCCCTGTCAAACTTGGAGCCATCTGACGTGAAATAAATTTTTTAACGTAATTTTCCATGATAATAGGCGTGTTCGAGATTGGCTAGGCGGACGCAGATCTGCGCAGGGTTTACTACGGCCTCGCCAAGCGCGTTGCATGACGGTTAGAATGTTGTCCGACTTGCTCTGAAAATCTGACGAGACGAGGCGCGGAACTCTTGCGGGAGCGAGCCACGCACAGCCTTCAGAGCGAGGCTCCACAATACCTCTCACCCGGCTGCTCCACGCAAATACATGATGGGAAACGACTTGCTATGGTCGCGCAAAGCGCCTATTGGCTCAGAAAAGTTGTCAGTCACCAGCCACGTGACAGCCAGGGAGTTATGAGAAGCAGTCTCAACACCCTGAAGCAGTCTCACCCTGAAGCAGTCTCCACACCCTGAAGCAGTCTCCACACCCTGAAGCAGTCTCAACACCCTGAAGCAGTCTCAACACCCTGAAGCAGTCTCAACACCCTGAAGCAGTCTCCACACCCTGAAGCAATCTCACCCTGAAGCAGTCTCCACACCCTGAAGCAGTCTCACCCTGAAGCAGTCTCAACACCCTGAAGCAGTCTCACCCTGAAGCAGTCTCCACACCCTGAAGCAGTCTCCACACCCTGAAGCAGTCTCAACACCCTGAAGCAGTCTCAACACCCTGAAGCAGTCTCCACACCCTGAAGCAGTCTCAACACCCTGAAGCAGTCTCCACACCCTGAAGCAGTCTCCACACCCTGAAGCAGTCTCAACACCCTGAAGCAGTCTCCACACCCTGAAGCAGTCTTCACACCCTGAAGCAGTCTTCACACCCTGAAGCAGTCACACCTTGAAGCAGTCTCCACACCCTGAAGCAGTCTCAACACCCTGAAGCAGTCTCCACACCCTGAAGCAATCTCACCCTGAAGCAGTCTCACCCTGAAGCAGTCTCACCCTGAAGCAGTCTCAACACCCTGAAGCAGTCGCAACACCCTGAAGCAGTCTCCACACCCTGAAGCAATCTCACCCTGAAGCAGTCTCACCCTGAAGCAGTCTCACCCTGAAGCAGTCTCAACACCCTGAAACAGTCGCAACACCCTGAAGCAGTCTCCACACCCTGAAGCAATCTCACCCTGAAGCAGTCTCACCCTGAAGCAGTCTCACCCTAAAGCAGTCTCATCACCCTGAAGCAGTCTCCACACCCTGAAGCAGTCTTACCCTGAAGCAGTCTCCACACCCTGAAGCAGTCTCAACACCCTGAAGCAGTGTCACCCTGAAGCAGTCTCAACACCCTGAAGCAGTCTCACCCTGAAGCAGTCTCACCCTGAAGCAGTCTCACCCTGAAGCAGTCTCAACACCCTGAAGCAGTCTCACCCTGAAGCAGTGTCACCCTGAAGCAGTCTCCACACCCTGAAGCAGTCTCACCCTGAAGCAGTCTCAACACCCTGAAGCAGTCTCCACACCCTGAAGCAGTCTCCACACCCTGAAGCAGTCTCAACACCCTGAAGCAGTCTCCACACCCTGAAGAAGTCTCCACACCCTGAAGCAGTCTCAACACCCTGAAGCAGTCTCCACACCCTGAAGCAGTGTCACACTGAAGCAGTCTCAACACCCTGAAGCAGTCTCACCCTGAAGCAGTCTCACCCTGAAGCAGTCTCACCCTGAAGCAGTGTCACCCTGAAGCAGTCTCCACACCCTGAAGCAGTCTCCACACCCTGAAGCAGTCTCAACACCCTGAAGCAGTCTCACCCTGAAGCAGTCTCAACACCCTGAAGCAGTCTCCACACCCTGAAGCAGTCTCAACACCCTGAAGCAGTCTTCACACCCTGAAGCAGTCTCAACACCCTGAAGCAGTCTTCACACTCTGAAGCAGTCTCACTCTGAAGCAGTCTCAACACCCTGAAGCAGTCTCAACACCCTGAAGCAGTCTCACCCTGAAGCAGTCTCAACACCCTGAAGCAGTCTCACCCTGAAGCAGTCTCACCCTGAAGCAGTCTCAACACCCTAAAGCAGTGTCACCCTGAAGCAGTCTCCACACCCTGAAGCAGTCTCCACACCCTGAAGCAGTCTTCACACCCTGAAGCAGTCTCACCCTGAAGCAGTCTCAACACCCTGAAGCAGTCTCACCCTGAAGCAGTCTCCACACCCTGAAGCAGTCTCCACACCCTGAAGCAGTCTCACCCTGAAGCAGTCTCCACACCCTGAAGCAGTCTCCACACCCTGAAGCAGTCTCCACACCCTGAAGCAGTCTCAACACCCTGAAGCAGTCTCACCCTGAAGCAGTCTCAACACCCTGAAGCAGTCTCAACACCCTGAAGCAGTCTCCACACCCTGAAGCAGTCTCCACACCCTGAAGCAATCTCACCCTGAAGCAGTCTCAACACCCTGAAGCAGTCTCCACACCCTGAAGCAGTCTCCACACCCTGAAGCAATCTCACCCTGAAGCAGTCTCAACACCCTTAAGCAGTCTCACCCTGAAACAGTCTCCACACCCTGAAGCAGTCTCCACACCCTGAAGCAGTCTCAACACCCTGAAGCAGTCTCCACACCCTGAAGCAGTCTTCACACCCTGAAGCAGTCTTCACACCCTGAAGCAGTCTCAACACTCTGAAGCAGTCTTCACACCCTGAAGCAGTCTTCACACCCTGAAGCAGTCTTCACACCCTGAAGCAGTCTCAACACCCTGAAGCAGTCTCAACACCCTGAAGCAGTCTCCACACCCTGAAACAGTCTCACCCTGAAGCAGTCTTCCACGCCCTGAAGCAGTCTTCACACCCTGAAGCAGTCTCCACACCCTGAAGCAGTCTCCACACCCTGAAGCAGTCTTCACACCCTGAAGCAGTCTCACCCTGAAGCAGTCTCACCCTGAAGCAGTCTCAACACCCTAAAGCAGTCTCACCCTGAAGCAGTCTCATCCTGAAGCAGTCTCACCCTGAAGCAGTCTCCACACCCTGAAGCAGTCTCCACACCCTGAAGCAGTCTCACCCTGAAGCAGTCTCCACACCCTGAAGCAGTCTCACCCTGAAGCAGTCTCCCCACCCTGAAGCAGTCTCCACACCCTGAAGCAGTCTCAACACCCTGAAGCAGTCTCACCCTGAAGCAGTCACACCCTGAAGCAGTCTCACCCTGAAGCAGTCTCAACACCCTGAAGCAGTCTTCACACCCTGAAGCAGTCTCCACACCGTGAAACAGTCTCACCCTGAAGCAGTCTCAACACCCTGAAGCAGTCTCAACACCCTGAAGCAGTCTCAACACCCTGAAGCAGTCTCCACGCTCTGAAACAGTCTCACCCTGAAGCAGTCTCCACACCCTGAAGCAGTCTCAACACCCTGAAGCAGTCTCCACACCCTGAAGCAGTCTCCACACCCTGAAGCAGTCTCAACACCCTGAAGCAGTCTCACCCTGAAGCAGTCTCCACGCTCTGAAACAGTCTCCGCGCCCTGAAGTAGTGTCTCATCTCACCGCTGGGCCGTCATTATCAAGCCCAGGTGTGCAGGTCATTACATCGTCTTGGAAACAGGCGGGTCCTGCTGCCACAATCAATTCAAACTCCCTGCAGCTGTGGCCTCATTCACCCATCAATCAATTATCACAGTCCTGGGCACACAGCTATGGGGGAAAACACGGAGTATTCCATCAAACAGGTAAAAGCAGTGTCTCATGTCATAAATCTAAACTAAATCCTTTTGAGGTAGAGGAACCCAGTGTAAACATATACTTCTTTGAATGGCAAATGGTATTTTTAAACTAAGTGGTAGGCCCTGCCGATGTACAGCACAACAGTATCCTGTTACCCGTTGTTTACTGTTATGACAGTACAGCACTTTTCTCAAATTTCTCTCACAAAGCTAGAGTTTATTGTTAACATACTAAACCCCCAGATGTGATCATTAAGATAAGATCATTTTATTCCTTTAATGATCCCCATGACATTCGAGAAATTCAATTACGATGTGCCCTTGATGTGGAATGTTCTAACATGTCAAAGGGCCGTTCAGAGGAGGGAGCGGGAGCCACTGTGGTAACAATCAAATGATAAACATGTCAAAACTATTTTCTAATAACAAATCAAACCACAATGACAATACAGCGAGATTAGAAACAAGCACAAAACCATCCAGACCGCTCGTAGGCTTTAGTGCTGTTAATATTTTGGATGTGAATATTTTGTCGTGCGAGGTGATGATTTAGGGAGAAAGACGTCGCTATAGAAGCACCTATAATATGAACATGACCTTTTCACTTCACAATTCAATTCGATCTTTATTTAATCTTTATTTAAAAGATCATTGAGAGCAAGCTCTCATTTACAATGACACGAGAGGTACAATATAATACAAAACACAATATGGAAACAGAAAAGTGTATCAATTATACTGAATTAAAATTATAATTAATTAAAACAACTACATACTGACGTGAAATGGTTGGCTATTATAGCTTTCAACTGACCAATGGATACTAAAGTATTGAGTTTTAAGGTGCAAAATGTTCCCATGGGGCACAGAAGCTACAGTAAAAGCAGATTTTCCTACTCTGGGGACCTTAAGCGTGAGCCAATCACCAGCGGGAGTATCTGCTACGGTCCAGAGTTCCAGTCCAGTAATGAAGGGATGTACTGTAGGGTGGAGGATCATCAATAACGGCTTTATACAGAAACGACCCACCTTCAGCTAAACATATAAAATAGGTTTTGTTTCTCTACAAAAGCCAACCTTCTGTCGCTGTGCATGCGTCCTACAAAACACCCCTCACAAAATGTCCCTGTGTGAGTCACCACCATGTCCCTACTCACCACAGAGTGTGGTTACACTTTACAAAGCACTTTACCCTTACGAGCTTCACAATGCTCGCTGCAATATTATATATTATATATATATATATATATTAACAAATTGTTCTAAATAAATAATAATGATAATAAATCATTTGAAGTTTGGACACATTTATTTTACAACTGAGGTAGGTATTGTACTTGTACTTTAGGTTGTACTTTAGATTGTATATTGTACTGTATATTGTATATATGTATATTGTATATTCCTCTTTACTTTCTTACTCACTCTCAGGGGCTCATACAGAAGCAAGCATTTCACCGTAAAATATGTGTATTTTATTGTGACAATTAATAAACAAACTTGAACTTGGTAGATTACATTTTTTGAGACAAAAGTACAGAAAAAAGGTACCGTTGGGTACCGGTATCGATCCACAGGTACCGGTATCGGTTCAAATGTGAACGGTACCCAACCCCAACTATATGTCCCTGTGTGAGTCACCACCACGATGTCCCACGTTTAGCCCGCGCCGGCAGTCCTGCCCGCAAATTGAAGACATTGCATATTGACTGGCCGACAACAATTTCAGAATCAAAAAGTATGTTTTCTGCGTGAAGGCATGGTACGCCCACTGGGATGATTGATTGATTGATTGATTGATTGAAAAGTTTATTAACAGATTGCAGAATGGGTACAGTACAGTACAGCTCAATACATACAATTGTTAAGGGGATGCAGACCAGAGAAAGACTTTCGTCTTGTTTACATCAGGGTCCCCCATTTTCAATTCATCATAACATATATGACACACACGACATGTATGACTGTGACATCAGGGATCCCTACCATTGGCCCCAAAAAAATCACTAGGTAATTTTGGTGACATTTTTACTTAGCAAATTACAGACCAGACCAGAGAACAGATATACTGGCAAAATGATTGGTTTACTTTATACTAACATTAGTACAAATAGGCCTATAGTGACTGTCTCTCTTTCTGCCTTTGTCTCTTTTACACACACACACACACACACACACACACACACACACACACACACACACACACACACACACACACACACACACACACACACACACACACACACACACACACACACACACACACACACACACACACACACACACACACACACACACACACACACACACACACACACACACACACACACACACACACACACACACACACACACACACACACACACTCAATGACATGGTCCTCTTCCATATAACTTTACATGGCTTTCATCAAAGGCCCTGTGACACACACACACGCTTTCAGAATCTTTCCCAAAACACGTAAGCTTCCTATATAGTCAAACATCAAACGCTAGTTGACCACAACGACTGCAACACTCATAGGGAACACCCTTCTGCGGTCTCACATGCTCTTTGATGTACACACACACACACACACACACACACACACACACACACACACACACACACACACACACACACACACACACACACACACACAAACACGCACGCACACACACACACACACACGCACACACACACACACACACACACACACACACACACACACAAATACACACACACACACATACAGACAAACACAGACATGCACACACAGACACACATGAATAAAGACACTACAAGACACTACTACTGTAAATACAGACATACAAACCCACACACACACAGACCTGTGCATGAAGACACATACCGCACACACACACACACACACACACTCACTCACTCACTCACTCACTCACTCACTCACTCACTCACTCACTCACTCACTCACTCACTCACTCACTCACTCACTCACTCACTCACTCACTCACTCACTCACTCACTCACTCACTCACTCACTCACTCACTCACTCACTCAATGGCTCAAACTTACAAAGACACACAGACATTTGCATAATACAGATACACAGACACGCATATACACACGTGATATGCATAACCACATTGGTCACACACAAAGCAATATCTCAATATACTAATACTTTCTCTAGTCTATCTTTTTCAGTCATTCACATGTACAGTATACACACACACACACACGTTGTTCTTTGATCCCACACTGAGGCAGGGCAGCATCATCTGCTAGTCATTTCACTGTCCTTGTCATTAGCAAAGAGGCAGTCTCTATTTATATATAGCACACACACACACACACACACACACACACACACACACACACACACGGATGTGGACATAAAGTGCTTCTTTTATGTCAACCCAATGAGCTAATTTATGTGTGCGCATCTCAATAAAACCATTTCCTTTGTGTGTTTGTGGTTGTGTGGCAGTGCAAGAGAGAGAGAGAAAGAGAGAGAGAGATTATGTTTGTATTAAAAGAGATAAATGAGAGTTTCTGAATGTGCGATAAATGGTTGTGTCCCTGTTTTCTTGTGCGGGTTGCTATGTCTGTACGCATCTGTGTGTGTGTGTGTGTGTGTGTGTGTGTGTGTGTGTGTGTGTGTGTGTGTGTGTGTGTGTGTGTGTGTGTGTGTGTGTGTGTGTGTGTGTGTGTGTGTGTGTGTGTGTGTGTGTGTGTGTGTGTGTGTGTGTGTGTGTGTGTGTGTGTGTGTGTGTGTGTGTGTGTGTGTGTGTGTGTGTGATTTGAATTGACCTATCTCAAACCCCACCCTTGTTTCTGATCATTCAATCACAACTGTTCAAGATTCAAGAGTTTTATTTGTCACATACAGTACAGTACATACATACACAAGACACGTAGTGAAATGAAGGTGGTCATGCCCGCCTCGATTGTGCAAAAATACAAATTATAAAATAGAATAATAAAATAGAATAGATAATAAAATAGAATATACATGATCAAATGTAATAAGAATAAAATGCAATGCTAAGCTTAAGAGATAAAGGTAATGAGTACGATATACAATAATATACAAATATACAGTTATGTGTTTGAATGAATGAATGAATGAATGAATGAATGAATGAATGAATGAATGAATGAACGAACGAACGAACGAACGAACGAACGAACGAACGAACGAACGAACGAACGAACGAACGAACGAACGAACGAACGAACGAACGAACGAACGAACGAACGAACGAACGAACGAACGAACGAACGAACGAACGAACGAACGAACGAACGAACGAACGAACGAACGAACGAATGAACGAACGAATGAATGAATGAATAAATGAATGAATGAATGAATGAATGAATGAATGAATGAATGAATGAATGAATGAATGAATGAATGAATGAATGAATGAATGAATGAAAGAAAGAAAGAAAGCACACACAACACACACACTGTACACGCTTGCACACTAGCAGCCACTTTACCATGAGCACACACACACTCATGCTGTACACGCTCACACGTATGGTCACTTTACAAAAAGGAAAGGTCACTTTAAGAATAGTATAACTTGAGATTGTATAATATAGCATTGTATAGCAGTGTACATAAATACCCAGTGCCTCATCCGTAGCTAACAGTGTATTACACTACCACAGGACCTAGCATGTCCTACCATGCTCTGTAAAAACGGATGTACATATACCGATATGCCCTACTTTGATTACTTGTATTTTTTTTTTGATCCACTTTTTCTCCCATTTTTCTATTTTTCTCCCATCCCAATTTCGTATCATCCAATTCAACCCTCCCCTGTCACGAACGCTGTTTCTTGCCTCCCACAAGCCGGCTGCAATGTGGACTAAGTCATACATAGCACAAGTCCCCTCCGGTACTTGAGGTAACAGCAGTCGCATCTTTTCACCTGCGCAGCGCGATCTCTCAGTGTCGAGGAGTATCGCGTGGGAGGCTCACGCTGCCCCCGACACTTCCTGATTCTACTGCGCAGGCGCACCAACCGACTTGTAGGAGTCGCTTGTTCACAACGTTCGATCCCCACCCTTCAGTTTTCCCTCCCCGTAATACGGCCAATGTGTATTACTGCGGACGACCAGCTAAACTGAAAACAATGTGGAGAGCTGGATTCGAACACGCGAATCCTAGCGTCTCCACACTGGTGGCGAGTGCCTTGCCCACTACACCACCTAGCCGCCCTTTGATTACTTGTATTATTGCACAATGTCGTTCTATTGGATTCTTATTATTATATTATTATTATTATTATTATTATTATTATTGTATTATGCACAATCGCTGCGGGCAAGACCCCCCGCATTTCATTGTATACTTGTATGCCGTGACAATTAAAAAACTCTTGACTCTCTCTCTCGACTCTCTTGACTCTTGAGTGTGGTGTGTGTGTTCATGTGTGCTTGTGTGTGGAGAGATCAGAGTTTGGCTGTGTATCATCAGGAGAGGAGAGCCATGGGTGGGGTGGTGCTACCTGGACTCAACCCTCAGATGGGTGGCCTGGGTGAGGGTGTCTGAGTGTTGAAAGACACCGAAACACCCTGGTTAGTTTCCTTGGATAGTTTTGGGTGGCTGGTGTGAAAGCTCATTCAAACTCTTGGCGCGGACCAAACAAGCAAACTCTGCTTCGCTTGGTCTCGGTTTGCTTACAAGTGAACCCTGGTGCGGTTCGTTTGAGGTGTAGATGGTAAACCGGACCAAAGGCAGAACCAAAAATCTTGCATTGCTGATTTATTATACATTTTTATTTTTGCAGCTGGTAAATAAAAAATAGCCAAATAATGTTGTGATACTAAACAAATATCTTGCATGCATGATTCAGGTGACAGTAGCCGGGACAGTGGCACATCATCAATTACTGACAGTGAATTGGAAAACATAGTTTTTCATATACACACACACACACATCATTTTCTTATCCACATATTTAATGTCGTCCCTTGTGATTCAGCTGGATTCAGAAGATCAGGACATTCTGTGTAACAATTATAATCTGTTTACCAAAAAAGTGTGTAATTAAGTTGTATAGTGACACGAATGAAATGAAATCTGGCTTTGTATGGGGGATGTGTTTAGCCAGATTAGATTGAGAAACTGTTGTATCCCCTTCATATATTACGTTGAACTATTCCTGCACATCCTGGCAACCCAGAGTAAACACACAGTTTACCTACAGTACATCTCCTCAGGGCCTGTCAGCCTCCGACGGAAATTAAAGCTAAACAAACCAATGGACCTGTCTCAAACCCTGCCCTCTTTTCTTGATCCTCCAATCACAACTGTCGCTTACCTCGGACAAACCAAGTTTGTCCGAGGTAAGCGACAGTTGTGATTGGAGGATCAAGAAAAGGGGCAGGGTTTGAGACAGGTCCATTGAAGAACGCGACAATGTTTCTTTTCAACTTCACCCCTGAATTGCACCGAGTCTACAGGTGTGAGAACGACCGTAGTTCCAAAAAGGTTTCTTTCTACAGTATACATCATAAAAACTCAAAGAAAATCTGGACACCAACTTCCGACTAGCAAGCTAGTGCTCTGGGGAGCCAACACACGGGCGCCGACCAAGAGGACGTCCCGCGCCAACATACGTGGTGGACATACTGAGGAAGGACACAGGTGTGGAGAGCTCTACGGAACTGACGGGATGTATTGTATGGAGGATCGGGGTGATTGGAATCTCCGCTGGCGAACCCGTCTGAGGACGACCAAATGATGATGGATTGGGGCTTTAAAACACAAAGCATGTGTTCATGGGAGTTTTTTTGCACCCATGCATGTGTGTGTGTGTGTGTGTGTGTGTGTGTGTGTGTGTGTGTGTGTGTGTGTGTGTGTGTGTGTGTGTGTGTGTGTGTGTGTGTGTGTGTGTGTGTGTGTGTGTGTGTGTGTGTGTGTGTGTGTGTGTGTGTGTGTGTGTGTGTGTGTGTGTGTGTGTGTGTGTGTGTGTGTGTGTGTGTGTGTGTGTGTGTGTGTGTGTGTGTGTGTGTGTGTGCCCTTATAAGACATCCAGTATACTGGCGGGACATAGCTTTGGTCACTTCTTCTTTCCAAAGCAGACGACCAGATCAAAGCAGGCTGATCATCCTCTAAAAATAAGGCCAAACATTTCGGCCCAGATTGCACTCTGTGTCTGCGTTATACCTCACGACTTGTTGTGAATATAGAGACCGTCTTATGTCTTCTCACGACACGCCGTGCCATATACATGCACACACACAACCACAACCACACACACACACACAACCACAACCGCACACACACACACACACACACTTTCCATTCCGTTCCTCTGTGTGTGCTGTATGGCGTCATGCGAGAGCCTAAGCGCAGAGACTCTGTTGCTTTCTTTGGTGGGTTTGCCTTTTGGAGTGGTCGGTGTCTTGGTTTGGTTATAGTCTTAGCAAGTGAAATCCACACACAGGGCCAGATCAAGTGGCATGTTAAAGGGAACGTTGAAGATGGCCACGGAGCCATATCTAATTGGTCCCTGGTGACACCAAAGCACAACATCAGAATAAGGTTTTTGAGAAGCTTGGCAGTATAGGATTAGTACAATCTATACTATTCATGTGGTTTGTTGTTGTACACACTAGCCTATAGAGATTCACCACAGAAATACTTGTTGTGATTTATAGCCTTCCTGTGGGTTTTGTCATACCCACTATAGCTTTACCACGGACATCGCGGAGGGATGCTGGCCCTGTATGTTGAATTGCTAGTGTTATCATTGTGCCAACGTTGTTCAAGCATTGTTAACCCTTTCACTACCACACTACAGACGGTTAACCCTTTCGCTAGCACACTACAGACGGTTAACCCTCTGTATTGTCGCAGTGACAGGGTTAACTCTTTGGTAGTGAAAAGGTTAATTGATAGGTTAATCGGGGAACACCACCCAATATAAAACATATAGACTAAGACGGTCTAGAAATATGTGTGAACATGAACAACTCTCTCTCAAATCAAAAAGACTACTGTCATCACTCATAACGTGTTGTAGTAACAGTGAATTGGAAAATACAGTATAGGTAACACTTACAGTAGCACCCAGGGGAATGTTTTGAGAATATGGGTATGATATGGGTATGAACAGCAGGGGACACACACACCACTGAGGATAAACAGGGCTACCGTGGACAGGGTGAGCAGCTTCAAGTACCTGGGGGTCCACATCTCAGAGGACAACACACATACATTAGACTCAGTCGTAAAAAAGGCGAAGCAGCACCTCTACCACCTGAGACAGTTAAGGAAGTTCAGAGTATCGGGGAAGATACTCCAGTCCTTCTACTCCGGAGCTGTAGAGAGCATCTTGACTGGAAACATCACTGCCTGGTATGGAAACGGCACAGGACAAGAAGGCCCTACAGAGAGTGGTACGCTCAGCCGAGCGTACTACGGGTATTGCACTACCACCCCTGCAGGTCCTATTATACCCTTTGTGTTTCAGTGTTAGTTGGCTCCCTGGTTCGTTTGGTCTGTGTGTTGGTGGTAACTATGTCTCTGTGCTTTTGTAGGTAGAGCTCTCTCCGTTTGTGTGGTAATAGAGCTGGTGAAGGCTCTGGCACTTTGTGCTGTTAGTTAGTTAGTTAGGAGACATCTTTTGTATTCAGCCTTATTGTAGAACTGTGGCTTTTGGAGCATTATTGTATTTGTAGAGCTGTGTGCTTTTGAGTAAGAACTATTTGGTGAATAGTTCTTTATTGGAATCCTTGTGTCTTTTGGTGTTTGTAGTACATTTCTGTTTAACCTTAATCCTTTGTATATTTGTTTGTCACCCAGCCTATGGTGATTGTTTTCTTGTTATTAATCTTTTGTTTCGCACACAGGGACATTGAGGGCAGGAAGATACCCTGGGTCTACATTCTGCATCACGTAGGAGAACTACTGTTAAAGACACCAGCTTTATTTTGGGGCGTCCGCGCCTGTAAAGTGGGGGGTGGGGTTTTGTTTCCTTTTAATATTTGATTTGGTGCTCACTGGTAGGTCCTCTTTGCTCTCTGTGTTGCTGATCCTTATTTGTGAAATAAATATTATTATTTATTTCAATCTGTCTCTGGCGTTTTGTGTCACTGCACCCTCACCTACCCTGTCTGTGGCCTTGTGTTGCGTCTCCCCACGGGGGCACGTAACAAGCACTTTTATCCAAAGCACTTTACAACTTTACTCACATTCACACACCGACGACAGAGGCAACCATGCCAGGTGCCAACCTGCTCATCTGGAGCAGTTAAGTGTCTTGCTCAAGGACACTTCGACACGCTGCCGGGAGGAGCGAGAATCGAACCGGGAACCTTCCGATTTTACTTGGATAAAAATGTGCTTGGTTTATGTTATTGAGCAAGTAATATTATTAATATTATGTTATTGAGCTAATTAATAGATGTATTGTTTAATGCCTGATAGAAGAAGCTGATTATTTTTTTTCCTTGTGTCAGTTCAAAGAAGCTTTATTAAACGAGTTACCCTCTAAAAATATGTTTGTCAAGCTGGAAATAAATGTGATTACATTTCTTAGTTCCTGAAAACTTTTTTTCTATTTTTGAAAACTTTGCTAAAAAGCACTTTTCTGCTGGGCTCCACAGAATTCTGAATAACCTGGGGGTTGAAACCTGGCTACAGTGGAGCGACAGTGGCTCGGGAGGTAGAGCAGTCGTCTGGTAATCCAGAGGTTCCCGGTCCGATTCCTGCTCCTCCCGGGCAGCGTGTCAAAGTGTCCTTGAGCAAGACACTTAACCCCTAATTGCTCCCGATGAGCAGGTTGGCACCAGGGACGTGCACAGGACTTTAGAGGGGCAGGTGCTTAAAGGCTGAAAAGGGCACTGGGCCTGTGCTATTTTTGGGGCCATTTTTGGGCGGGGAGGGGCCTTTTTATGCTTTTGGGGGGGTTTTGGTGATCAAATATTGAATATTGAACTATAATAATCAGTGCAGGAGCTCACTTATCCTTGAAAGACACTTTTATCACTGACTTAAAAGGCCCATACATCTCCATAAATGTTCAGGGCGGAGGGAATAAGTGCTTACCCTACAGACCCCAAATCTGTTAGGACAGCAGACTCGGTTGGCACTGCTCAAAACTTACCTTTTTAAAATAGCTTTTAAATGAATTATTATCTTTATTTCATTGTCTTATTTTTCTTTATTTCTATAAATTTTACTTAAATATTTTATTATAATTTGTATCATTGTTTTATGTAGTTTTTTATAATTTTATTTGTTATTTTCTAATGTCAACATATTATTTAAATTATTCAAATGCAACTCAAACATGTTCCGTTGTGATGTCACCAGTGTTGGGCAAGTTACTTTTAAAAAGTAACTAGTTACAGTTATTAGTTACTTCTTCCAAAAAGTAACTAAATTATTTACTCAGTTACAAATTATAAAAGTAACTAGTTACTTCAGAAAGTAACTATTGCGTTACTTTCAAGTAAATGTTTTACATAAACAACATACACAAATCTAAACTATTTTAATGTTGCTGTGGGACAAAGTGAGACTAGCCTCCAATCAAATGCCATGTATGTAGATATTATAATTACTATGTTTATATAGTGGATCATACAAATACAAACACAATAGATGTTTTGGAACTTTTGATATGTATTGCCCCTCAACAGGCCACAACTGGGCAACATTAAATATGAGATTACTCGTTACTGAAAAAACTAACGCTGTTAATAATAACTGGATGTCACAGTATTATGTCATAATCAAACATTCTAGAACATTTGTGATGTCACAGTATGATGTCATAATCAAACATTCTAGAACATTTGTGATGTCACAGTATGATGTCATAATAGACATTCTAGAACATTTGTGATGTCACAGTATGATGTCATAATAGCACATTCTAGAACATTTGTGATGTGACAGTATGATGTCATAATAGAACATTCTAGAACATTTGTGATGTCACAGTATGATGTCATAACCAAACACTAGAACATTTGTGATGTCACAGTATGATGTCATAATCAAACATTCTAGAACATTTGTGATGTCACAGTATGATTCCCAGTTCGATTCCTGCTCCTCCCGGGCAGCGTGTCAAAGTGTCCTTGAGCGAGACACTTAACCCCTAATTGCTCCCGATGAGCAGGTTGGCACCAGGGACGTGCACAGGACTTTAGAGGGGCAGGTGCTCAAAGGCTGAAAAGGGCACTGGGCCTGTGCTATTTTTGGGGCCATTTTTGGGCGGGGAGGGGCCTTTTTATGCTTTTGGGGGGGTTTTGGTGATCAAATATTGAATATTGAACTATAATAATCAGTGCAGGAGCTCACTTATCCTTGAAAGACACTTTTATCACTGACTTAAAAGGCCCATACATCTCCATAAATGTTCAGGGCGGAGGGAATAAGTGCTTACCCTACAGACCCCAAGTCTGTTAGGACAGCAGACTCGGTTGGCACTGCTCAAAACATACCTTTTTAAAATAGCTTTTAAATGAATTATTATCTTTATTTCATTGTCTTATTTTTCTTTATTTCTATACATTTTACTTAAATATTTTATTATAATTTGTATCATTGTTTTATGTAGTTTTTTTTATCATTTTATTTGTTATTTTCTAATGTCAACATATTATTTAAATTATTCAAATGCAACTCAAACATGTTCTGTTGTGATGTCACCAGTGTTGGGCAAGTTACTTTTAAAAAGTAACTAGTTACAGTTATTAGTTACTTCTTCCAAAAAGTAACTAAATTATTTACTCAGTTACAAATTATAAAAGTAACTAGTTACTTCAGAAAGTAACTATTGCGTTACTTTCAAGTAAATGTTTTACATAAACAACATACACAAATCTAAACCATTTTAATGTTGCTGTGGGACAAAGTGAGACTAGCCTCCAATCAAATGCCATGTATGTAGATATTATAATTACTATGTTTATATAGTGGATCATGTGATGTATGTGGCTGTTGGTGTGTTACGACCTCACCATTCCTATTCCTGCCCTCTAGGGGGAGGGCGAGCACTTCTTAAGGTGACAGCTCAGCCCGCTTCCGGGTTCGTTGTTATGGCAATAAAGACAGCTACAGCCATAGTCTGTAGTCCCTGTAAACAGCGTATCCAGTGTGATTAATATGCTACCATTGTACCGGGTCACATATATAATAAATGGCGACGAGTACGGTTCATCCAGTGACGGCACTGGTTGAAAAGAATCCACGCTAAAGTTTGTTTGATGACGGAACGAGTGGAAGAGGAATCTACACTGACGCCGGTTAGCGAAGGGGCTAACGTCGGCGGATCTGCCGCGGGACAATCACACAGAGGGATGGCTGGTATCATCGGGCATATCGTGGCTTTTGATGAATCGACGGAGCAGTGGCCGACTTATGTGGAACGGTTTGAACATTTTGTGGCTGCAAATGACATTTCCGATGAGAAGAGGCTTCCGGTGTTTTTGAGTCTAATAGGGGCAACAACATACGGGTTACTGCGCAGTTTGATTGCTCCGGATAAACCGGGGGATATAACTTATACTCAGACTGTGCAAGCACTGCAAAGCCATTTTTCTCCCAAGCCCATTGTGATTGCTGAAAGATTCCGTTTCCATAAACGACATCAATCGGAGGGGGAGACAATAGCCCAGTATATTGCGGATTTGAAGAAGCTGTCGGAGCACTGCGAGTTTGGCACGTACCTGTCAGACGCGTTACGGGACCGGTTCGTGTGTGGTCTTCTCAGCGAGTCCATACAGAAGAGACTATTGACCGAGAATGCTCTCACCTATCACAGAGCGGTGGAAATAGCCGTTGCTATGGAAACGGTGGCGAGGGAGGCACAACAGCTCAGCAGCTCTGTAAAAGTGAATGCGATGTCTCTCTCATCTACACCTGGGAGAAAATGCACCCGGTGTGGGAGGACAAATCATGTGGAGAGTGGCTGTTTCTTCAAGGACCAGGCCTGTCACCATTGCGGTAAGAAAGGCCATATTGCACGTACATGCAGAGAGAGCAAGCAGGAAAATAAAGCAGCAAGTGACACAAGATGGGAGCAAAGAGACAGAGGGGGGATTAACACAAGATGGGAGCAAAGAGACAGAGGGGGAGAAAGGTCAAAAAGGCGGATAAATAAGATGAACACCAGGGGGATGCAGAGTGATACGGGGTCTGATTCAGATGGGGAATTAGCCCTGCACAGGGTGGATGCAGCAGGGGATGTGTCTCAGCAGGGCGGTTCAGCCTCATCAGTGATTTGGGTTAGGCCAAAAGTGGAGGGGAAAATGATTGACATGGAGCTTGACACGGGGGCAGCCGTTTCACTGATATCAGAGAAAATGTATAGTGAAAAGTTCAGTCATATTCGCCTGCGCCACACCCACATTCTGCTGAAAACATATACAGGTGAAGTGATCGCACCAGTGGGGGTGGTAAAGGTGAAGGTTCAAATGAACAGAGACCAAGCACGGCTCCCACTATATGTGGTGAAAGGCGATGCACCCCCCTTGTTCGGCCGTGAGTGGCTGAGAAGAGTGAGACTGGACTGGAGAGCCATAAAAACAGTTAGATCTGGACAACGCATGCAGGGGAACACGCTGGAAGCAGTGTTAAAGGGGCATGCCAATGTATTTAAGGACGAACTGGGGACATTGAAGGGCTTTGAAGTAGCTCTGACACTCAAGCCCGAACATCAGCCGAAGTTCTGTCAGGCCCGGGTGGTTCCCTATGCACTTAGGCCAAAGGTGGACGCTGAGCTAGAGCGCCTGCAACTGCTAAATGTAATTTCACCTGTGCAGTTCAGTGAATGGGCGACCCCCATTGTGCCTATCATTAAGAAGGATGACAGTGTGCGCATCTGCGGGGATTTTAAAGTGACGGTGAACCCGGCCCTCTGTGCTGAACATTATCCAATACCCCGGATAGAGGATATGTTTGCTTCGCTAGCGGGGGGGCAGCGGTTCAGCAAGCTGGATCTGGCTCACGCATACTTGCAGGTGCCGGTGCAGGAGAGTTCACGCAAATATCTCACCATCACAACGGGATGTTCTGCTATAACCGACTGCCTTTCGGCATAACGTCAGCACCCTCTATCTTTCAGCGTATTATGGATCAAGTCCTCCAGGGGCTTCCCAATGTGCACTGCTTTTTGGATGACATATTGGTAACTGGGTGTAATGATGCAGAGCACCTGAAGAATCTGGAGGGGGTGCTGGGTCGATTGGAGAAGTTTGGTCTCAGGGCGCAGCGAGGGAAATGTGAGTTTTTCAAGGACTCACTGGAATACCTGGGACATTATATTGACGCCACGGGCCTTCATAAATCCCCAGAAAAGCTCAGGGCGATTGCTGAGGCCCCAGCCCCGACAAATGTGGGCCAGCTGCGCTCCTTCCTGGGATTAATTAATTATTATGGTCGGTTTGTTCAGGACATGGCAACGACACTCAGCCCCCTTCACGCGTTACTACATAAGGGGACACCATGGAAATGGTCACAGGAGTGTGGGAAGGCTTTCTGCTCAGCTAAGGATCAACTGCTCTCGGAGAGGGTGTTGACACATTACAATCCCCAACTGCCAATCATACTGGCGTGTGACGCCTCGCCCTATGGCGTGGGCGCGGTGATTTCGCATGTGATGCCGGGAGGTCAAGAGAGGCCCATAGCGTTTGCCTCCAGGACATTGAGTAAAGCGGAGCAAAATTATGCTCAGATTGAGAGGGAGGCCCTGGGGATCATATTTGGCGTGCGCAAGTTCCACGCCTATCTGTACGGGCGCCATTTTACCCTACTCACAGACCACAGGCCCCTGACTACAATATTGAGCCCCAGTAAAGCTATCCCATCGATGGCGGCTGCTAGACTGCAGCGATGGGCCCTAATATTAGCTGCTCACAACTACACGATTCAGTACAGGGGGGCGGCGGACCATGGCAATGCGGACGGCCTCTCACGCCTGCCACTGCCGGTTGAGCATAAGGACAAACCAGGTTCAGTGGATACGGTACTGATACATCACCTTGAATCACTGCCAGTATGCAGCACTGACATTCGTAAGGAAACGAGGTATGATCCAGTGCTCGCTCAGGTGATGGACATGTGTTTGTCAGGACACTTCCCTGTGGCGCAAGGGCAGGACAGTGCACTGACTCCCTATTACACAAGAAAAGATGAACTCTCAGTGGTACAGGGGTGTTTGTTGTGGGGAAATCGGATGATTGTGCCTCCAAAATTGAGACCCCAATTACTACAGGAGCTGCATGCAGGCCACCCGGGAGTAGTTAAAATGAAAGGTGTGGCTCGTAGTTACATCTGGTGGCCGGGGATTGACACTCAAATAGAACAACAGGCCAGAGTGTGTCAGTCGTGTCAGCGCAACCAGAAATCTCCCGGTCTCTCCCCACTTCACTCCTGGCCGTGGCCAGGCACTCCGTGGCAGAGGATACATGTGGACTTTGCAGGGCCCTTTGAGGGTCATATGTTTATGGTGGTGGTGGATGCTCACTCCAAGTGGCCATTAGTCCCTGTAAACAGCGTATCCAGTGTGATTAATATGCTACCATTGTACCGGGTCACATATATAATAGATCATACAAATACAAACACAATAGATGTTTTGGAACTTTTGATATGTATATTGCCCCTCAACAGGCCACAACTGGGCAACATTAAATACGAGATGACTTGTTACTGAAAAAACAAACGCCGTTAATAATAACTGGATGTCACAGTATGATGTCATAATCAAACATTCTGGAACATTTGTGATGTCACAGTATGATGTCATAATCAAACATTCTAGAACATTTGTGATGTCACAGTATGATGTCATAATAGACATTCTAGAACATTTGTGATGTCACAGTATGATGTCATAATAGCACATTCTAGAACATTTGTGATGTCACAGTATGATGTCATAATAGAACATTCTAGAACATTTGTGATGTCACATTATGATGTCATAACCAAACACTAGAACATTTGTGATGTCACAGTATGATGTCATAATCAAACATTCTAGAACATTTGTGATGTCACAGTATGATGTCATAATCAATCATTCTAGAACATTTGTGATGTCACAGTATGATGTCATAATCAAACATTCTAGAACATTTGTGATGTCACAGTATGATGTCATAATAGCACATTCTAGAACATTTGTGATGTCACAGTATGATGTCATAATCAAACATTCTAGAACATTTGGTACAGTATATATTCAACACGTCTACACTGCCGGAAATTCAAATAAGAAGAAGAAGAAGAAGCTATCGATCTCAGAAGACAAGTGAAGAGCTCACTTGTTGTTTCCGGCTACTTGTCTGTAAGCTTGAATATATTTTGTAGATACAATTTAAAATCCCCACATGGAAAAGGAAACAATGTCCTGTACAATCCTTAATGAGCTGTGTCTGGAGGGAAGGCTCTGTGATGTGGTTATTAAAGTCAACAGCACTGAGTTGAATGCCCACAAGGCCCTCCTGTGTGACTGCAGTGACTATTTCAGGTAAGTTTAGCTTGGTTCAGGTTAGCTTGGTTCAGGTTAGCTTGGTTAGTAAACAGATACCATACTGTACTTGTACTGTAAACAGATACTATACTTCTACTGTAAACAGATACTATACTGTATGTCTACTGTAAAAATATACTATACTGTACTTCTACTGTAAACATATACTATACTGTACTTCTACTGTAAACATATACTATACTTCTACTGTAAACATATATTATACTGTACTTCTACTGTAAACAGATAATATACTGTACTTCGAATGTAAAAATATACTATACTGTACTTCTACTGTAAACATATACTGTACTTCTACTGTAAACATATACTGTACTGTACTTCTACTGTAAACCGATACTGTACTTCTACTGTAAACATATAATTTACTGTACTTCTACTGTAAACAGATAATATACTGTATGTCTACTGTAAAAATATACTATACTGTATTTCTACTGTAAAACGATAATATAATGTACTTCTACTGTACACATTATACTATACTGTATGTCTACTGTAAACATATACTATACTGTAATTCTACTGTAAACAGATACTATACTGTACTTTGAATGTAAAAATATACTATACTGTACTTCTACTGTACACATATAATGTACTTCTACTGTAAACCGATACTATACTGTACTTATACTGTAAACAGATACTATACTGTACTTCTACTGTAAACAGATACTATACTGCACTTCTACTGTAAAAAGATACTATACTGCACTTCTACTGTAAACAGATAATATACTGTACTTCTACCTTAAACAGATACTATACTGTACTTCTGCTGTAAACAGATACTATACTTCTACTGTGCTAAGACTCTATACTTCTACAGTGAAAATATATTACTACTAGGGCTGTCCCCGACTAAGGATTTGGATAGTTGACTATGATTGGCCAAAATTTGCCATTAGTCGACTATTAGTCGACAAAAATTTTTTAAAATAAAAGTATAATATATATATATTTTTTATTTTATCATTCCATTTGGGCTGTGGGGGGTGCTTAATGTCTGAAGGAGTCGACCGAATGATTCTTGTCCTCTGCAAAAGCATGCAATTGGTCCACTGATGGATACATCTTGATATGTGTCTAGTCTAGTGTGTTCATTAGATGGGTGAAATCCTCTTTCAGTGCCTCTGTGCCTGTTTTCTTAGGCAGTTGGCCTCTGGTATGCGTGCCATTAGCGTTAGCCACGCTTCTAAGAGGTTGGCAGTCGACTACGGCTCCTTTCGACCGATTAGTCGACTATTCGACTAATAGGGGTCAGCCCTAATTACTACACAGGACAGAATGTTGCTTACTGTTTACTCATCAGATATCTCTATACTCTGCGTCCCACAGAGCCCTCTTCACTCGCTGGAGCGACTCAGAGAAAGCGGTCTACACTATCCCTGGGGTGTCCCCAGGTATGATGCAGCTCATCATAGAGTACTCCTACACACGCTTTGTGCTGGTGACAGCAGAGAACGTGAAAGAGCTTCTGGTGGCTGCAGACCAGCTTCGCGTCACTGGCATAGTAGGAGCGTGCTCTGACTTCCTAGAAGGCCAGCTGTCTCTGGAAAACTGTGTCGGCATCTGGAGGTTCACGGACATCTACTGCTGCCCTGACCTGAGGCGCAAGGCCCATCTCTGCATCGTGTGCCACTTTGAGGAGATGTTGCACGTCTCACAGGAGTTTGTGGAGCTGTCCCCGCAGCAACTGGTGGACATCATCGAGAGGGATGACCTGAACGTGAAGAGCGAGGAGACGGTGTTCGAGGCAGTCCTCCGTTGGATCGACCACTCCCGTGAGGAGCGTAAAACACACATCCCTTTGCTGCTGCCCAAGGTAACTAATTGTATTACGGATACACAAACATGGTTGCTAGTGCCACATTTATTTTTTATTTTATTTTTATTATTTTACTTTTTCTGTCTGTCTCTTGTCAAGGTCATTATGATTCATGTTACTGTTATTATTGTTGTCATCGCTGTTGTCATTGTTATTATTATTATTATTATTATTATTATTATTATTATTATTATTATTATTATTATTATTATTATTATTATTATTATTATTATTATTATTATTATTATTATTATTATTGTACTGTTATGTTCTGTTTTATGTATGAAGAGAGCTGGGCCCCGTTCCTTGTACCTGGATAACTGAGTTAGCCGGATAACTTTAACTGGATAACTGAGTTAGCCGGACTTTCCGGTTCCCCGTACGTGGATTTTCCAAATCACCATGACAACAGATCCAAAAGTTTGAGCCTGGTCGAAAGCAGAGTTCAAGTTCAAGTTAGCCTGAACCATCGCCACGCCCCCGCAAAGAAGTGACAGCCCGTTTCCTGAAACTATTCCCACAGTCTACGATCTGCATTATACCATTCTGAATTACGTTTTTGTGCTCCATTCTTCCAGAGGGGGCTTTTGAAATGTAAAATAGACCCAAAATGCTGATACTAAATTCACTTTGTCCTAAATAATGCACGTTATATATACCGTGGCGCTCGCTCGTGCGATGTACACATTATGTGGTTATTTTAATTGTAACTGGGATTAAGATGTCTGATGAGATGCGCTGTTTGACGGATTTGAGAAATTGAATGAGCCGTTGACGTCACATTAATGAATGAGGATAAAGAGATAAACTTCATTCAAAACAAAGGATATTCTAAACACGGGTCTCTCGTTCATTAATGTATAAACAATGAATTTATCCCATCTGGCATAGTGGTGCAGCGGTAGTGCTCAAGCCTGCCAACCCAGCGACCAGGGTTCAAAACCGGTGTTTCCAATATGATTTTTTTGAATATAATATTAATGATTATATGCCAAAGTAGCCTGGTTTTAAGTTAAAATATTATAAATCTACATGCATTGAGGATGTCATTCTTTATATAGCTCTCAACGTGCACCAAATTGAATTATTCCTATATTGCAAAAAGAAGGAAAAGACTAGGGTCTCGAACCCCGGTCGTCTGCGTGATAGTCAAAACAACAACCCGTTAGACCACATTGGAGATAAGTTAAAGATCGACTATACATCAATCAATGGGTAAGAGAGCCGTATCGTAATTCTGTATAAGTTTAACTAATAATTTTCGCTAGCAAGATCTCATTTGATTATTCAATCCAGCAGGCAAGTTTAAAGAAATATAATCTGATTGATTGAGGTAATGAGGGACTTAAAATTAGCCTATAGATAACGCATTTAACTTGTCGGCGAGGCGATTGAGCCGTATTGCAATCTGTCAATAAAGTTTTAAATCAATTAATCAATCAATGCCGTTAGAGAATCAGGATCTCTGCCATCGATACGTGCTGGCTTTTCGCCTGAAGCGGCCGCGCGCATTTAGCCTGAGTCGCAAGTCTGGCTTGAGTTAACGAGACTGAATCCACCTTCGAGGAACAGGAAAATCCCGGCTTCGAACATCGGGTTAACTGAAGCTGGATAATGACATCTTGATCGACTTAGTTGAACCAGGTACAAGAAACAGGGCCCTGGGATCCGTAACAGGCTGAGATCCAGACGCCACCGAACGCCATTGCCCAGTATATTGCTAGCCAATGTACAATCAATTGACAATAAACTGGATGACATCCGAGCAAGGATTCAATACCAAAGAGACGTTAGGGACTGCAACGTTCTCTGCTTCACCGAAACGTGGCTCACGCCGGACGTTCCAGACCATGCAATCCAACCAGCCGAACACTTCTTTATCCACCGCAAGGATCGTACAGCAGAGTCCGGTAAACAACGTGGAGGAGGTATTGCCTTCATGTTTAACAACAATTGGAGCGATCCAACTAACGTGAAGGAATTATCCAACCACTGCTGCCCAGACCTGGAATATATAACCATCAAGTGTCGTCCTTTCTTCCTCCCGAGGGAGTTAACGGCGATCATCCTTGTAGGAGTGTATATTCCACCGCAAGCCAGCAACAACGTCGCGCTCTCCAGACTCCACGACGAGGTAAATAGAATACAAGCGGCGAACGTTAACGCCGCCATTTTGGTGCTGGGTGATTTCAATAGCGCCAATCTGAGAAAGGTATTACCTGACTTCTATCAGCATGTGACTTGCAACACCAGAGGCGGTAACATCCTAGATCACTGTTACACGCAATTTAAAGGTGGCTACAAGGCTCATTCTGATAGTGGCTTTGGTAAATCAGATCACGCGTCCATCTTTCTTTCACCAATGTACAAACAGAGAATCAAAAGTACTCCTGTAGTCTCGCGAGAGGTGCAGAAATGGGATTTGACGTCAGAGGAGACGCTCCAGTCTGCGTTTGACTGCACAGACTGGAATGTGTTCCGCGACACAGATAACATTAATGTCTACACGGAGACAGTGCTGGACTATGTTTGTACTTTGGTGGAAGAAACAATCCCCACTACCAAAATGAGAGTTTACCCAAATCAAAAACCCTGGGTAGACAAATCCGTCCGTGAAGCTCTGAGAGAGCGCACCAAAGCATACAACGACGGCCTAGTGGCAGGCAACATGAATGACCACAAGGTGGCGCGATACAACGTAAGGAGGACAGTGTCAGAGGCCAAACGGCGCTACAGGGATAAAATTGAACTCCAGTTTGAACAAGCTGACTCTAAAGCTATGTGGCAGGGGCTCAAAACGATGACAGACTACAAAGGCGCCTCCCTCAAACTGAACAGTGACATCTCCTTAGCAAATGACCTCAATACCTTCTATGCGAGGTTTGATGCTGGTAATAACAACACCAGCTCACAAGCCATGGCAATGGGGGGGGGGGGGGGTCGGCTGCTGATGGAGGCGCAGTGTTCAGGGTAACAGAGCATGAGGTGAGGCGGACCTTTAAAAAAGTGAATATCAGGAAGGCAGCAGGTCCGGACGGCATCCCCGGCCGCGTCCTAAAAGTCTGTGCCGACCAACTGGCCCCAGTATTCACTGACATATTTAACCTGTCCTTAGAACAGGCTGTCATCCCCACCTGCCTGAAGAAGTCCACTATTATCCCTGTACCCAAAAAATCCAAGCCTGCTTGCCTCAACGACTACCGCCCTGTAGCTCTCACCTCCATAGCCATGAAGTGCTTTGAGAAGCTAGTAAAGGGCTACATCTGCTCCTCCCTCCCCATCAACATGGACCCCCTGCAATTTGCATACCGCCCCAACAGGTCCACGGAGGACGCCATAGCCCATGTGCTGCACACAGCAGCATCACACCTGGACAAGAGGCAGGGGAACTATGTGAGAATGCTATTCATCGACTACAGCTCGGCATTCAATACCATAGTCCCCTCCATACTCATAACCAAGCTCAGGGACCTGGGCTTGAACTATGACCTCTGCCAGTGGGTCTTGGACTTCCTGACTGGCAGACCCCAGGTGGTGAGAGCAGGCAACTGCACCTCCTCATCCATCACCCTCAACATAGGGGCCCCCCAGGGCTGTGTTCTGAGTCCCCTCCTCTACTCCCTGTACACACACGACTGTGTGGCTCAGCGGAGTAGCAATACAATCATCATATTTGCAGACGACACAGTGGTGGTGGGCCTGATCTCTGCCAACGACGAGAGGGCCTACCTGGAAGAGGTCAAGGTCCTGGCGGGATGGTGCCAGGAAAACAGCCTCTCCCTGAACGTCAGCAAAACAAAGGAGATGATTGTGGACTTCAGGAGGTCGGGGGTCAAGGACTACAGCCCCCTCAGCATCGACGGGGCACCGGTTGAGAGAGTCAACAGCTTTAAGTACCTCGGAGCCTACATATCCGAGGACTTGACATGGACCACACACATTGACAGTGTTGTGAAGAAGGCACGACAACGCCTCTACTTCCTCAGGCGCCTAAGGAAGTTCCAAGTCAGTCAGAAGATCCTTAAGAACTTCTACTCATGTACAATAGAGAGCATCTTGACCGGCAACATCACCTCCTGGTTTGGGAATAGCACTGCACAAGACCGAAGCAGACTACAAAGAGTGACACGTTCAGCCGAACGCACAATTGGAGGGGGGCTCCCCACCCTCCAGAACATTTACAACAAGCGTTGCAAGGGCAAGGCTAAGAGAATCATTAAAGACTCCAGTCACCCGAACAACTGCCTCTTTGAACTGCTGCGGTCAGGCAAGCGATACCGGAGTCTCAAGGCGAGCACAGAAAGACTCAGAAGAAGCTTCTATCCCCAGGCCATCAGGCTGCTAAACGAACAATGAACACTACACAACAACAACCACCAAACGCACATAGCACACACATCCACACGCACACACTCACTTTAAACAAACACACTGTAGCACCCACTCCACACACTTTATAGCACACACCCACTTTAAACAAACACACTGTAGCACCCACTCCCCACACTTTATATTTATTGATGAAGGATTGCACTACAACTCGTACACCTTACTGTAAATTGTACCTAAATTGTACCTCATCCCATTTCTGCTTTGCACTATATAGTACTGTACATTAGTACACTGCATAGTATTGTATATTATATGGTAACTCAGAACATTGTACATATGTCTATACCGAACACTGTGACCTCTTTTTCTTCTTCTAAATTACATGCTATACTATGTTATTTGATACTATCTTGTCTAGCACAGTCTCTGGAGCGTAACAGTAAGAAGCATTTTGTATGAAAGTATTCTGTACTTCTGTATGACAACTATTAAAGAAACTTGAAAAGAAAAGAAAAACATTTATAAAAAAAATAATAATAATTGTATTACTGTGCATTACATTAAAAGAACACTAGGTTCCCTAGTACAGTGGTTCTCAAACATTTGGGTCCAAACTGTTCCCTAGCAACAGAAACCGTCTACAACCGATGTCTAAGTTGTACCCGCTGTCTGCTTGTCTCTTCCCAGGTTCGCATGGGCTTGATGAGGCCTGACTACTTCAGGAGCAACGTCCAGAACAACCCTGTGGTGAGGGACAGCCACGACTGCAGGGCCCTCATCCTCAGCGTCCTGAACCCCTCTGGCTCCGACAGGCTCCCAAACCTCCTGACCCGCCCACGCCTGCCCAGGGAGGTCCTATTGGCCATCGGAGGCTGTAGTAGAGGCAGCGTGACCATTGACATGGAGGCTTACGATATCCGAGCCGGTGGATGGATGGACGTGAGTGTTGAGGGGGAGAGTCCCCGGTGGGACCACGGCACCGCTTATCTCCACGGTCTGGTCTACTGCGTCGGCGGCTGGGACGGCAGTAAGCGTCTCAGCAGTGTGAGCAGGTTCAACCCCGTCACTCGCAGCTGGCTGCAGGCGGCTCCCATGCACTCACGCCGCAGTGAGCTCAGCGTGGTCGCGTTGGATGGCTGTATCTACGCTACCATGGGAGGGCACGACGGACACGTGGACCTGAACACCGCCGAGCGCTACGAGCCTGAAACCGACCAGTGGACAGTGATCTCACCCATGCTGGAGCACAGGTGCGGCGCCGGGGCAGCAGCCCTCCAGGGCAAGGTGGGTGGAACTGAGGGACACAGGGTGCTAGATGAACACAAGGAACGTTAGATCAAAAATCATAAATGTCTTTATTGCCAAGTAAGCTTGCACATACAAAAGATGTGTCTGGGTCCTTTGGTGCATCAACATTAACAGACAATTCAAGTAGAATGAAATCAAATGGAATATATAAACTAAATTAGAATATTCTTTCTTATTACAGGTTTACATCTGTGGTGGCTGGAACAGGGCGGGGTATCTGCTTACAGCTGAGTGCTACAGCCCAGACACCGACCAGTGGACTCTGATCGCCCCCATGAGCAGCAGGCGTGGCGGCCTGGGAGTCGCTGCATACAGAGGACAAGTCTATGCGGTAGGTGCACATGGAGACAAATGCTTTATACTAGATATTTCTATAGATATGTATCATTTGACTTGCAATGCTGCTGTGATGCGCTCATTTCCCTAAGTGGATTAATACAGTGTCTGCCTGCCTGAGCCACACACTAAAACATTCCTCTCATGTGTCCTGTCCTCAGGTGGGAGGGTGGGATGGTAGAAACGTCCTGCGTAGCGCGGAGGCCTACAGCCCCTTGACTGACTCCTGGAGCGCCCTGCCCAACATGCTCACCCCCCGCAGATACTTTGGCATCGCGGTGCTGGACGACCTGCTCTTCGTGGGCGGAGGCTACAGTTTCATCAGCCACACCACCCTCTCCAACAAGGTGGAGCACTACGACCAGAACAGCGACAGGTGGACTGCAGCCGAGGACATGAAGATCCGGCGCGGTGCCCTAAGCTGCTGCAAAATGGTTGGTCTGCCATTTTACATGAGCCAGTATGCTGCTCCCCGTGGAGGAGGAGGAGGAGGAGGAGGAGGAGGAGGAGCATGAGGAGGAGGAGGAGGAGGAGGGAGGAGGAGGAGGAGAGGAGGAAGAGGAGGAGGAGGAGGAGGAGGAAGAGGAGGAAGAGGAGGAAGAGCAGGAGGAGGAGGATGATTAGGAGGAGGAGGAAGAGCAGGAGCAGGAGGAGGATTAGGAGGAGGAGGAGGAGCAGGAGCAGGAGGAGGAGGAGGATTAGGAGGAGGAGGAGGAAGAGGAGGAAGAGCAGGAGGAGGAGGAGGATTAGGAGGAGGAGGAGGAGGAGGAGGAGGAAGAGGAGGAAGAGCAGGAGGAGGAGGATTAGGAGGAGGAGGAGGAGGAGGAAGAGGAGGAAGAGCAGGAGGAGGATTAGGAGGAGGAGGAGGAGGAGGAGGAGGAGGAAGAGGAGGAAGAGCAGGAGGAGGAGGAGGATTAGGAGGAGGAGGAGGAAGAGGAGGAGGAGGAGGAGCAGGAGGAGGAGGAGGAGGAGGAGGAGGATGAGGAGGAGGAGGAGGATGAGGAGGAGGACTAGGAGGAGGAGGAGAAGGAGCAGGAGCAGGAGGAGGAGGAGGATTAGGAGGAGGAGGAGGAGGAGGAGGAGGAAGAGAACCTTACACATTTATTAGACCAAAAGAAATCCTAAGAAATTAATAAATTACTATCAGCCAAAGGTGGTGCATTTCTTTCTTCTAGTAATTCAGACAATATCGGTTTTTAGTTTGTGTACCCGTTGGGCTCTATGTGTGCATGTGCCTGCTCGCTGTGCCCTTGAGCAAGGCACCTCAGCTTTAACCGCTCCAGTGTTAGCTGCTCAGGGGCCAGTAGTAGAGTGCCTGACCATAGTGTCTTTATACCTGTATCACTGGACATATAAATGCATATTAAATCAAATCAAATTGATTTGTAAAGCCCGAAATCACAAGTTAATGTCCCCATGGGCCGGACAAGTCTTCTTTAAACTATTCAAGAAGAAACATCCCAATAAATCATGAACAAAAAACCCACCATGAAATCCAAAATAAATGTAAAATAATAAATGCAACACTCCCAGACATACCCCAGCGAAGGTAAGGACAACCCTATAGCAATAGGAAAAAAGCACCACAGGCGATGTGGAGGAGAGAAACCTTAGAAGGGCCGTTCAAGGGGGGATCCCCCTTCTTGGATGTCGGTGATAATAGTGTTGCTATGGATGGGTGGAGAATAAAACAGGCGAATAGTTGGTATGTATGTACATATACGTGTAATAAAACAATTATAACAAGAGGTGCAAGTCCAGAGCCTGCAGAATAATGAAAGACCCTCACCACCCCAACAACAGCCTGTTCAAGCTGCTGCGGTCAGGCAAACGCCTGCGAACACCAGCAACTAGGACAAGAGACTTCGGCTCAGCTTCTTCCCCCAGGCCATCAGAGCCTTGAACACTGAACTCTCCACACACAAGCACACATGAGCACACACACAACACACACACTGTACACGCTCACACACTAGCAGCCACTTTAACATGAGCACACACACACTCATGCTGCACACGCTCACACTTATGGTCACTTTACAAAAGGAAAGGTCACTTTAAAAATAGTATAGTATAACTTGAGATTGTATAATATAGCATTGTATAGCAGTGTACATAAAGACCCAGTGCCTCATCCATAGCTAACAGTGTATTGCACTATCACAGGACCTAGCATGTCTTACCATGCTCTGTAAAAACTCATGTACATATACCGATATGCCCTACTTTGATTACTTGTATTATTGCACAATGTCGTTCTATTGGATTCTTATTATATTATTATTATTGTATTATGCACAATCGTTGCGGGCAAAACCCCCCGCATTTCACTGTATACTTGCCGTGACAAATAAAACTCTTGACTTGACTTGATATAATTATGGAATGTATATGTGGTATCCAGGGGAGGAAATTAGGCCACTTTACTGGCCAAATGCTAGTATTTTTTACGTTTGGCTGGTAAAAAAAATCAGATACCCGCCAGTTGGCTGGTAAGCCAAAAAGTTAGTTTCCTCCCCTGCTGGCGAGTATACAAAAAAATAAAACATTCTGCAATCACTGCACTGGAAAACGGTGCGCGTCTTCTGAGTGTTCGCTTTAGTTGACAGTGCCACGAGAGCACTGCACAAGACCACCCGCGGACATATAATGTTTAATAAACGTTTGCGCAGTACTGGCCAACCCGCGGACATATAATAATAAAAGTCCTGCGGTACTAGGCTAGCCATCAGGAGCACTCGCAAACAGATAACGTTAAACACAGCAGAAGATGGAAAACAGACAGACTGACCAACAGGGAACTGCATCCAACCCTAGTACAACCCTCGAGTATAAGTTACTAAGGACACATTTAAATCACAGAGGTGTAATGTTAGTCTACTGGAACTGTATACAGTGGTTAGCTTCTAGTTAGCGTTTTAGCTATAGCTGCTTGCTAGCTAACGTTAGCCCTGTGTGTTCAAAGCAGCCAGCTAGGTGTATCTGTTATGACTATAATGTTTCCAAAAAAGCACCAGACTACGACGTAAGGTTAGACATTTTATTTCATGCTCAAAAGCCCCTGGCTTGCACATCGCAGTCACGAAAGGGGCTAGCTCAACCAGTGCACTGTGCACAACAGCACACCAACCCAACTGACGTTACCACAACACTTGACGGTACTTCACAGCACTGTCGTAAGACCACCGCTGCCTACCCAGATGCATACACAACATTGACGCGGCTTGACATACAAAGAAGTAATTATCACAATTAGCGTTTTTTTTGTCTGGTAAAAAATCTGTTTGGCTGGTAAAAAAAATCAGATACTCGCCAGTTGGCTGGTAAGCCAAAAAGTTAGTTTCCTCCCCTGGTGGTATCCCATATAATATAATGGCATAGGTGCGGCTGGGTAGCGCAGTGGACTAAGCACTCGCCTACCACCGCAGAGACTCTGGGATCTAATCCAGCTGTCAGCGGTACCTCCGGCTTGGTCAGTCGTCCCCACTAACACAATTGGCAGTGTTAGCGGGTGGGAAGCCGGTGGGGTATGTGTCCTGGTTGTTGTAAACTGCGACTCCTACAGGTCGGTCGGGGCGCCTGTTCAGCAGGGAGGGGATCAGGGGGAAATAGTGTGAACATTACGTTCCCCCAGTGAAACTCCTCACTGTCAGGTGAAAAGAAGCGTCTGGTGACTCCACATGTATTGGAGGAGGCATGTGGTAGTCAGGGGCGGATTTAGGATTGTAGGAGATCCGGGGCTTAGCCCAGATAGGTGCCCGCGCCAGCGGGCACGGATTTTTTTTTACTTCAACACTTATACCACCACCTTAAAGCGGACAAATGGCACTAGAGAACACTTAAATTACACCCTTTAATTAATGAAGCAAACTATAATAATTTATAATAATAATAATAATAATAATAATAATAATAATAATAATAATAATAATAATAATAATAATAATAATAATAATAATAATAATAATAATAATAATAATAATAATAATAATAATAATAATAATAATAATAATAATAATAATAATAATAATAATAATAATAATAATAATAATAATAATAATTATTATTATTATTATTATTATAATTATAATTATAATAATACACTGTTTGTATAGCACCTTTCATACAAGAATTGCAGCTCAAAGTGCTTCACAGCAGTACAAAAAGACAGACATAAAATGAGCACAACATTGGCAGATCAAGAGCAATGCATAAAGTGCAGACATAAAGCATAAAATAGATAGCAGTAAAATAGACAAAGTCAAGGTAAGACATAGAACATTAAATCACATCGTTTTTCATATTAGGATTTAAGATCTAGGGTTAACTCGCCGAACGTTGAGTGCCAGGACCCCCGAAAACCAGAGTATAGTCAGGTTTTCATCGTTGTTTCTTTTATTCGATATTTCCATTCATAAAGACATGCCGGCAGCGTGTGTTATCACTGGGGATGGGTCTGAGATCTCAAAAGTCCAATACCGCCGCCTAACACCTTGCGGTCGCTATTGCACTCCATTTCAAACGATGTGGCTTGGTGTCTGTCATTTTGGAAATTACACCAGACCACCCTGAAACTACACTCATATTCACGACGGTATAAAACGGAAATGTATGGATGGAAAAATTATCAGTTTTTTGCATCTTGACCGGAAGAAACTCAATGACAATCGACTATATTATTAGATCCATAGCTATAATATATAATGTAGCTTTAGGCCTGCAAACACAGCCACGTATCCCCATGTTAAAATGTGCTGGCCTTTCAACAGTAACAGTAAACAGCGCCATCTGGTGCTGAAAGTGTTAATATGCATCTTTGTTTACGGTTTGATTATCACTGATACTGTACAAAGTAAAATAGTGCAGTGCAATAAAATAGTTAGTAAAATAGAATAAAATAATGCAATAGTGCATTGCAATAAAATAGATCATCATATTTTTTCGGGAGGCCGGTAAGGAGTGCATTACAGTAGTTGAGTCGGCTTGAGATAAAGGCATGGATCTGGTTTTCAGCGTCCTTTTGATTTATAAATGGCCGTACTTTAGCTATGTTTCTAAGGTGGAAGAATTATGTTTTTGTCAACTTGTTGATTGTGATTTAAAGCTTAGGTCTGAGTCTACCATAACACCAAGACTTAACTCACTCAAATACAGTTAGCAGCTGGATAGACTACAGATGGAAATTAGCTTCTGCTAAATCTGGTGCAAACATATTTTCATGTAACAATTAGTAATTGTCCAATTTTTTTTTTTTTTTTTTTTTAAATAGATTCGGGGCTTTTCAGAAAACATTCGGGGCTTGAGCCCAAGTAGCCACCCCCTAGCCCCGCCCCTGGTGGTAGTTTGTTACGGACTCTGTCCTAGTATCATTAATTTCCCTTGTATGTAGCCTTGTATATTACATTGTATTGTATAGGGAATTATGTATATTATGTGTTATGTATATAGGCATGTTTTGTTTGTTGTTGTCTTGTCTCCCTCTTGTGTCTACATATCCCCATTCTCAGGTGTCTCCCAGTCCCAGTTGCAGCAGCAGCTGGTCAATCAGCAACTCACCCCAGTGCAGCAGCAGCTGAGGCTCGTCAGCAATTAAGCTCCACACCCCTTCATATACCCCATTGTGTGCAGTGTTACTGAGCTCTCTGGCTCATTGTGTGGTAAAGTAGAGCTCTGTCTGTTGGTGTCTTTGGTAGTAACTCTCTGTCTTAGGGTATAGAGCTGTGGCCTTTTTGGCATTAGTTTGGTATAGAGCTGAGGCTCTTAGTTCGTTTTGGGTAACTCTCTGTCTTAGGGTATAGAGCTGTGGCCTTTTTGGCATTAGTTTGGTATAGAGCTGAGGCTCTTAGTTAGTTTTGTGTAACTCTCTGTCTTTGGGTATAGAGCTGTGGCCTTTTTGGCATTAGGTTGGTGTAGAGCTGGTACCTAAAGCTCTGGACCGTTTGAGTTGTTGTTTAGTAGAGCCATTGTCTTTTTGAGTACATTTCTGTTTAACCCTAACCCTGTGTATATTTATTCCTCGTCACCCAGCCTATGGTGATTGTCTTTCTTTTGTATTAATCTTTTGTTTTCGCACACAGGGACATTGAGATAGGACAGGAAGATACCCTGGGGTCTACATTTATGCATCACATAGGTGACTTGATTTTAAAGACACCAGCTTTAGAGTGAGCACCACCACCTGTACTTTTGGGCGCCAGTGCCTGTAAGGGGGGGTGGGTTTTCATTTCCTTTTGATATTTCATTTGGTGCCACTAGGTAGTCCTCATTGCTCTCTGTGTTGCTGAGTTTTGGTGTTTATAAAAATAAATACTATTATTTTGCTAATTGTTTCCTTGGTTTTGTGTCACTGCACCCTCACCTACCCTGTCTGTGGCCTTGTGTTGCATCTCCTTACTGGAGTACATAACATAGTTCTACACCCTCCCCAGGCCGACAGTGGGGCAATGCGTGCAATGAGCACGAAGGGAATTGGCATAACTACTAAATTGGGATGGGTGAAAAATACAGAAAGCCCAAAAAAATATAGAATACAATTTATATTTTATAAAAAAAGATATATAATGGTTTTATAATGTAAAAAATATAATGTTTAACAGACTGTGTTTCCTCAGTGCTTGAACAGGTGCCTAACATTAATATTAAAGAGCCCATCCACATGTGTTTATATTGAATAACAATTAGTTTGGGATGGTTTTTTCACAAATGTTCAATAAACTACTGAAAATGGCATAGCAGCATCCCTACTTCTTTGCCTTCATTGAGAATGCAAGGATCTATGAACGCCCTGCCCCCTCCTCCCCGCATGTCTTCCCCCAAGCCGGTTACATTTATCTTTTTCCACCTAAGGATATGCCAAAAATGTGTTTCCCAAACAACCTAAACACAACACTTCTTAGCTTAAATAAATATATAAATCGTTGCTGTGCATAGATCACTAGATGTAGTGATTCTCTTGGTGGAAGAATGTGAAAAGGGCTCTGAAGACGTTCTGCACCAATAACAATCTGTAGTCATGCCTTCTAGTGGAGTTATTTTTGAGTGGAGGAAACATTTAACCCTTTCACTATCACACTACAGGTTAACCTTTCACTACCACACTACTAGTGGTTAAATGTCTGTAGTGTGGTAGTGAACGGGTTAACCTTCTGTAGTGTGGTAGTGAAAGGGTCAACCCTTTGTCGTGTGGCAGTGAAAGGGTTAACCGTCTGTAGTGTGGTAGTGAAAGGGTTAACCTTCTGTAGTGTGGTGGTGAAAGGGTCAACCCTTTGTCGTGTGGCAGTGAAAGGGTTAACCGTCTGTAGTGTGGTAGTGAAAGGGTCAACCCTTTGTCGTGTGGCAGTGAAAGGGTTAACCTTCTGTATTCTGTATCGTTGCAGTGAAAGGGTTAACCATTTGGTAGTGTGGTAGTGAAAGGGTTAAGGGGCCGCTTTTATATTATACAGTGTTGGTGGAAACCCTCAGATATCACATGGAAATAGATGTGAGAGAGAGAGAGAGAGAGAGAGAGAGAGAGAGAGAGAGAGAGGAGCTTATTAGAATGCATCTTATTAGAGTGAACATTTTGTTTTGGTAATTACTGTAAACGGACAATGACACATTTTCCAGGCATCTTCTTTGTGTACATCCTTTAAACTTTAATGGTGAAGCAGAAACAAACAGAAAAAATACTGTAAAATAAATTAGGTTAAAAAAAACGTTGCCACAAGCACATTTTTTATTTGTACAACAAAGCAATGCAACATACTGGTATCTTGATTTCCATATATACAGAATAAAAAATATACTTTTTATTCTTTGTCCACTTGTTTCAGTGTCAATATCTTTTTTTGTCTCGATAAAAAGAAAAAAAATCTCAACAAATACAACCACTTTTCTTCTTTTTTGTACTTTTCGCTTCTTTTTTTTAGGCTTTTTTTCTTCTCTTTTCTCTGTATTGACATGTTGTATGCCGATCCATGTGCACACGGAATGACACGGACTCTTAAGAGTTTTCACTGGACTTTTCCAAAGAGTCATAAAAAACATACACAGTCAGAGAGCAGTGATACAGTCCCCTCCCCGTCACCTATAGTCTCGGCACTGGGCACAGAACGGCCAGGAAGCTGGACAAAGATCAGGCGCTGCTAACAGCAAACTGCGGCTCCATGGCGACTGTATGGTCACACCTGTCATTTCAATTACATTTTTTTTTTTTTTTTTATCCGATTTTTTTTTAATTATTATTATTATATATATATTTCTTTTTATATATGACATTGCTCTTGTGTGTCTAAATGCTAAATGTCCATTAGCGTCTCTTGTGGCTGGATTACTTCCCACCACACTCCCGTCTCTTAACTCACGTTGGACACTGTGACCCTAATTGCATCCAGACGTTGCAGAATTCCGATCGCAGTGGAAGCCCAGGCCCCTCGCGATGCGGTCTGGCTCGTCCCACTTGGGATCGTCCCGACACTTGACGTGTCCCAACAGTGACCCGTAATATATATATATATATAGTCTCATTGAAACGACAAGTGTAATCGTGGCCGACGGAAAAGGGGGGCCCGATATTCCAATATTTGGTGAAATATTCAGGAACAAGTTGATCGATACCACATACTACCTAATGCAACATTTCAAAACAACCAAATTCAAATGGACGACATTCATTTTTTTTCTCTCCCAAAACACGATGAAAGGCCTATACCGTGAGTGTTTTTTTTTTCATGCCACACAATGAGCTATGCTCTTGACAACACAGCATTGAAAGTTTTACCAAAGGTTGGCGTAAAGCATCATGGGAAGTGTAGTTCTTTTGTGCAGGAAAAACGAGGTGGGCTGACTGGGAAAAAAACATAAGTTGGTTGTTTGTGCAGCGAAGAGGATGACGCTAGGGACGCTAGTCTTCTGTGTCCAAAGGCTTGGTGTCCATTACATCTCAATCTCGTCACAAGTCATTTTTTTTCTGCTAAATAAATGGATTGAATGTTGAATATTATGTCAAGGTTCTCTCTCTCTCTCTCTCTCTCTCTCTCTCTCTCTCTCTCTCTCTCTCTCTCTCTCTCACACACATGCAAACACACTGACAAACTAAACTCTTTGGTGTTCTCAAGAAACTAAAATCATACATATGTCTCCTCTCCCCCCACCCCCCCCCCCCCACCCCCCCCCCCCCCCCCCCCCCTTTCAGTTAATGTGTTAATCGACCTGGGCCAATGACTCACTAAAATCCTTCCTCTTTGAGTGTTTTGCAATTGTTTGGGGGGGGAGGGGGAGGGGCTGTATTCCAATTGTGTGAGGCAAGGCAGTCAAACCGAGGAAAGACGTTGGATGTTTTTGAGTTGAGTCGTTTGAGCCAGGTCAAAGACTTGTCTTCTAATAAGTGCCATTTAATCTATCCTAGAGCAAAAAGTGAACCCTAGAATTCAAATGATGCAAAGTGCACTTCCTGGTGGACTATATTCCAATCTCCTTCGGTTACACCCAAGGCCTCATACACACTTGCGGGTTTCACTTTGAAAAGTCATGTCCTAAATATCACGAAGGCAGGTGTATCTGAGAAAAAGAAAACCCTTCAGACAAAGAGAGAAGATCCAGGAACTGCATTAAGCTTTCAAAATGTTTTCATGTCTATTGAAATAAGGTTGTAGTGGCTTACGACAGTGTGCTGGATCTCATCTCCGTCCTGAAGGGATTCACTTTGGAAACCTTTGTCGGTTTTCATGACTTTCTGGTACAAAAGCCGAACGCTCATCATTGGAATGTTCACCCAGTCGCCAAGGACAACGCAACCATAGCGATGTCATCGACGAGGCATGCATGAGCTGGGAGTTGCCTATCAAAATGTATTTGATACTTCGCCACATATTTCATTTTCATAAATTTTGTGGGGTGAGGGAACCACGATTCTCCAAAACATCTCACGACACATTGTTCAGCCAAATGGTGTCTTTGCCAAATGGAACCAATCGGCTTTCCGAGTCCCATGCACAATTGACCTATATCTCAAACCTTGATCTCAAACCTCTTTTCTTGACGCTCCGATCACGTCACTGTTGTGATTGGAGGATCGAGAAAAAAAGAGATAGGCCGATTAGGCTCAATTAAGCGAGATCAAGTGACAACAACGTTTGTACGGCAGCCATTTTAAAGTGAAAGAAGCACTAGCCAACTTAAGCGTATACTCGCCTTAATAGCTATTCGCAAATGTTGATTTCAATAGGAATGAATACTTTATCCATGGTAATTCTCTTGAGAGTTTACCCTTTACGTGTGGCTAGTCTTAGCAGAGTGTCAGCTATAGTGCAAAAAGAAAACGTTTGCAACGTTTCTTAAACAAAACAAAAAAAAAACACACAAATTAACAAAATGAAATATTAACAATAATATTATTAATACACTTATTGACAATAATAAAAAATAACATGGCAACCATGGTAACATAGAGAAGTGTTTGGTTCCAGCAGCTGGTCCAACTTGTTTCTTTCAAGTATCTCTCAACAACACACACACACACACACACACACACACACACACCAACAATCTCCCACACACATGTGTGTGTGCGCGCGCACACACACACACACACACACACACATGCTAACAATCACACACACATGCACGCATGCTCACTCACCCTCACACACAAACACACACACAGACATCACATATTTATACTTCCAAACAAATGACAAAAAAGTCTCTTTTTTAAGTTTTGATAAAAGTAAACACTTGAGAAACAGGAAACAACAACAACAACAACAACAACAAAGTAAATACAATAAAACCATAATACTTGAAACAAGTTGCATAGTTTTGAGATTTTGTGTGTGGTGTAGTTTTCAAGCACCTGATCTCTCCAAGGTGGGACCGGGTCGAAGAGGTGCTTGAAAAGTCTCAACGTCATAAATATCACTCTCGCCTCACTCCCTCCGTTTTGTAACAAAAATATATTAGATATTCTTTTTTTTTTCTTTTTTTTTCATCGTTTGTTTTCATAACATTTTCATAATTTTTTTCTTTTCTGAAAGTGCCATAGAGACTCTGAGAGAGTTCTGCCAGAGGAGGTCGGAGAAAAGTCCACGCTCTCTCTCTCTCTCTCTCTCCTCTCTCTCTCTCTCTCTTCTCTCTCTCTCTCTCTCTTCTCTCTCTCTCTCCTCTCTCTCTCTCTCTCTCCTCTCTCTCTCGCTGTTACACCACCAGGGAAGAGAAGGAGAGACACAATGGAGGGGAGGATGGAGAGACAAGGAAGAGGAGGAGGAGGGGGGTTTACAGAGACGTGATGCGATGATGTTTAAAGTGACACTTTATCTTTTCACTCCCTCCATCTCCCTCTGCTGTTTCATCTTCCACTCTTTCCCCACTTATCGCTCACCCCCTGTGTTCAAAGTCCAACTGTCCAACCTCTCTCTCCCTCTCTCTTTCTCTCTCTCTTTCTCTCTCTCCCTCTCTCTCTCTCCCTCTCTCTCTCTCCTCTCTTACAGTCCGCTCCAAAAAGAAAGAACCAGGTCCGGATCTTACGAGCAGCCGCACTCCTCCACGATCATGTTCTGGATGTCCTTCTTGACGATCTTCTGCTCCTCGTTGTAGTAGAGCATGGACATGGCGCGTAGCCGCGTGGGCACGCAGCACGAGCGGATATTCTGGAAGGGGCTGTAGCCCCGCATGCGGTAGGTGGTTGATGACGGTGGAGTGGAACGACAGCGAGGAGCCCGTGATGCTCGCCACGTGCGTGGGGCACTCGCCCTCGCAGTAGTTGGCGTGGTAGCCGGACGGCGCGATGATCCAGTCGTTCCAGCCGATGTCCTTGAAGTTTGACGTAGAACTGGCGCTTGCAGCACCACGCGCACCTTGCCGTCGCACTCCAGGCCGCGCTTCCGCCGGCGCCGCGTCTCGGCGCCGTCGCCCATGCCGCACCACGGCCATGAGGAACGGACGGTGGGACTGCTCCCGCTGGCTGGCGCGGGACGATGTCGTCGTGTCCGACGCCGCGGAGACCAGGACGGGCGTGGCGCCGGCGTCGGCGCAGCGGGCAGGAGACCCGCAGGCTCAGCGCGGGCCGCCGGTGCCCTCCAGCACGGCCCTGGACGGCGCGCGACACGGGGAAGGTGTGCCAGCCGCTGCGGCGCGTGTCCACCGTCTTCTCCGCCAGCAGTGTGTCGTCCCGGGGGGTGGTGCCGTCGGAGGAGGGCCGCTGGGCGGCGCTGGAGGAGGCGGAGGGTGACCTTGGCGCGGCTGCGGTTGGTCTTGGGCAGGCGCAGGAAGAGCCAGACGTTGGCCTGCTCACCAGCGAGAGGTCGCCGCCGGCCGTCCTTGGACAGGACGAAGTTCACCACGCCCGGGAGTCACCTGGGAGGGAGAGAGAGAGGGAGGGAGAGAGAGAGAGAGAGAGAGAGAGAGAGAGAGAGAGAGAGAGAGAGAGAGAGAGAGAGAGAGAGAGCAAGAGAGAAAGTTAGGTTTCCGAACA
>NC_140176.1:15830404-15842904 GCF_963971535.1 Notolepis coatsorum
CCCTCAGAATGTGCGGCGGTTCGTTTATAGAGCTTTGTGTATATATATACGTAATGCACACAAAGCTCGTCAATAGAGAGCTACTTCGAACGCAACATCAAAAGTGTGCCATTGTTCCCCCAGAGGAAGAGCCCAGCGCCTTGTTGATCGCAACGGTCAAACGATGTAACTGGCTATGTCTGTCGGCAAACTCCAGGGTCTGTAGCCTATAAGTTTGTGTGACGTTATTTAGAAACAATGAGAAGAAGGTCCGTAGCGTTGGGCGTCACGTTCGAGGTCTCGCCGGGCGTTGTGCTGTTGTGAACGGGGCTTCAAAGAGTTACGCAACAGGCCTGACTGACTCAGCCATTATCCACTTTCTCGCCGCATCGTGAGCCACATGCTCCGTCTGTCTCGCCCTGCGCCTCACCACACATCAGAACGTGCACACACACCCACGCCCACGCACACACGTCGTTAAACAGCAGGGGGCATGAGGTCGTACCACCTGTTTCCCCCCACATCCTCATTGAGGACGCATGTGTGTGTGTGTGTTTGTGTGTGTGTGTGTGTGTGTGTGTGTGTGTGTGTGTGTGTGTGTGTGTGTGTGTGTGTGTGTGTGTGTGTGTGTGTGTGTGTGTGTGTGTGTGTGTGTGTGTGTGTGTGTGTGTGTGTGTGTGTGTGTGTGTGTGTGTGTGTGTGTGTGTGTGTGTGTATGTGTGTGTTTGTGGGTACGCCAGCGTCGGACAGTGTGAGAGAGAACGCTGCAGTCGGAAAGTAGGAAGGAAGAAATTTAAATCAATCAATTAATCTATCAATCAATCCGCGATTTTTCTTTTGTTCTAGATTGAGTCAAGACCCATCAATTACATCATCCAACATTGTTTAAAATACTAACACGTTCCCCTTGACAGAATCGCTTTATATTTAGTCGTTATGACGCTATCAACATATCCATTTGTTAAAGATTATTGTCCGCCATCTTGTTTTTTCCGACGGAGTGATCCGGCGGAGTGATGTGATTCGGTGGTGGGCGGGTCCTGGGACCAGGAGCGTGGATTATGAAGGATACATACGTGTAAATGGACTGTTTCAGCCAATCAGAATAGAGAAATTTGCATGCCGTTGTATAAAGTACGGCGAGTCGCACAGACCACATCTGCCCAGTATCGCAATAATATCGCTGTGTGTAGACCGCAAGAAGTATAGGAAACATGTCTCAAAGGGTAGATCATGTCACTAACACTGACAGGGTTAGGGGTTCCATTCCTTTCCAGTGTTGGGCATGTTTCTCAGGAAGCGTAATTATTATAATAAACTGTATTTGTATAGCACATTGCCGTTAGTTACTTATTATTACTGATTACTCCTTTAGAAGGTAATCAAAATTACTTTGGATCAAAGTAATTAGTTACATATTACTATTACTACTAGTAATTGGAAGCATAGGAAGGGTGATAGGAAGCATGGGACGCATGTTAAGGAAGCATTGGAGGGTGATAGGAAGCATGTTAAGAAGCATAGGAAGAATGTTAAGAAGGATGGATAGGATAGGAAGGGTGATAGGGAGCATGTTACTGTAGGAAGCATAGGAAGGGTTGTAGGAAGCATGTTAGGAAGCATTATGAAAGATGCTAGGAAGCATAGGAATGATGTAAGGAAGCATAGGAAGCATAGGAAGCATGTTAGGAAGCATAAAAAGGATGTTAGGAAGCATAGGAAGGATGTTAGAAACAGGTTCCAATCACAAGAGGGCGGGGCTCATTTCAACGGACAATGACGGGAATCATGCATAAATGTTTTAGAGCAACGAGGTCCACAATCTTCTGGTAATGGAAAGGCTGCATCTCTAATCGTTACATCTGGCACCTCCCTCCCCCCAGGTGTCCTGCATCGGCCTCTGGAGGTCGGGGTGCCATGAGGCAGGGCCCTTTCTCAGGTCAGAACTGGGTTGTTAGAGACACCACCACCATCACTTCTCCCCGGCCGTATTCTCCCAACCACACACAAAGTATACAAGCTTTTCTTGTATCCAGAACCAAAAACGTTCTTTTGAAGTACCGGCTGCCTGAGTTCTATTGATGATTGATTGATGATATACATTTACATTCACATTTACATTTTGTCATTTAGCTGACGCTTTTATCCAAAGCGACTTACAAGTTCTGTACGACAGGTCATCAGGAAGGTTACAACTCTATCAGCTGAGTAACAATGTTCATCAAAGTGTTGCGTGTTACAGTGTAGGTTAGTTTATTAGGACAAGTGCATGACAGTAAGGTTAGATTTATTTTTTAATTTAAAAATGTTTCCCCATTATTTCAGATAATGGTTGAAGAAGTGCGTCTTTAGTCGACGGCGAAAGATTGGACGGGTTTCGGCTGTCCTAACTGGGGTGGGTAGTTCATTCCACCATTGTGGGGCAAGGACTCTCTTTGGTGACCCTCCCGGAGCTTGATGCTTGAGCTTGATAAGATGATGACATGCCCCAAGGCGATGTGTAATAAAGTTCCTTCCCCCTCGAACCTCCTTGCTATGCTCCTCCACATGCCTTATTTGGACACGGGAGCTGACCTTATAGCACTATCAATGATGACTTTGCATGTGTCACGCACAACACTCAAGAGGTTCTGTCCCCCACCCAGCAATGTAATGCAAAGTTGCTAAATGACTCCCCATGTAGTCAAATGTGCTGAAATATTACAGAACCATGAATTTAATTTTGGATATCATTTTGTTGTTGTACGAGCCCTTTTGCTCTGGCTTTCTCTCTCTCACTCTCTCTCTCTCTCTCTCTCTCACTCTATACTCATTGTTTCAGTCTCTCGCTCTCTGCTCTTGCTCTCTCTCTCTCTCTGATTGCAGGATCCGAATCAGGTGCACAACCAGCCGCCACTCGTCTTCTCACCAGCCCTGTCGTAGGAACCCGGTCCCAGATCATAGAATTTGCAGATGGTATGACAGTGGTGGGGCTGATCACTGAGGGCAAAGCACAACCCATCATATTTGAAAGCTCCGCTCAGGCAGTGCGCCTAAAATGTAGTTGTATGTAATACAAAGAAAATAAAGGAATTCTAATTAAATTCATACAGTCAGTCACATTCCACCGTTCCACGCCTTCAACCTTAGTTCTTGTAGCTGCTCCGTCAGCACCTCTATTGTTCTCGTTGCTGTTCTGCATTGCTTAATTCCTATTTTCTCTTGTACCTAAAGAAGATCCTGTTGTACTCTCGCCTTCAACTCTTCCTCTACCTCTGCCCCATCCTGCTCTATCCCCTCTCAGGTCCCCTGAGCCCTTTTCCCAGCCCGGTCATTCCCCTGGCTCACCTGACCCCCAACCTCCAGCCCAGCCCAGACTCTCCCTTCCCCCAGCCCAGGCTCTACCTTCCCCCAGACCAGCCTCTCCCTTCCCCCAGACCAGACTCTCCCTTCCCCCAGCCCAGCCTCTACCTTCCCCCAGCCCAGCCTCTACCTTCCCCCAGCCTCTACCTTCCCCCAGCCCAGCCTCTACCTTCCCCCAGCCCAGGCTCTACCTTCCCCCAGCCTCTACCTTCCCCCAGCCCAGCCTCTACCTTCCCCCAGCCCAGCCTCTACCTTCCCCCAGCCCAGCCTCTACCTTCCCCCAGCCCAGCCTCTACCTTCCCCCAGCCCAGCCTCTACCTTCCCCCAGCCCAGCCTCTACCTTCCCCCAGCCCTGGCCTCTACCTTCCCCCAGCCCAGCCCAGCCTCTACCTTCCCCCAGCTCAGCCTCTACCTTCCCCCAGCCCAGCCTCTACCTTCCCCCAGCTCAGCCTCTACCTTCACCCAGCCCGGCCTCTACCTTCCCCCAGCTCAGCCTCTACCTTCCCCCAGCCCTGGCCTCTACCTTCCCCCAGCCCTAGCCTCTACCTTCCCCCAGCCCAGGCTCTACCTTCCCCCAGCCCTGGCCTCTACCTTCCCCCAGCCCAGCCTCTACCTTCCCCCAGCCCAGCCTCTACCTTCCCCCAGCTCAGCCTCTACCTTCCCCCAGTCCAGCCTCTACCTTCCCCCAGCCCAGCCTCTACCTTCCCCCAGCCCAGACCAGCCTCTACCTTCCCCCAGCCCAGCCTCTACCTTCCCCCAGCCCAGCCTCTACCTTCCCCCAGCTCAGCCTCTACCTTCCCCCAGCTCAGGCTCTACCTTCCCCCAGCCCTGGCCTCACAATAAATACACCCATTCTTGGGTTTTTAAGCGGCTGTCTGCCTCCCGTGTCCCTGTCTCGAGTACTCGCGGTGACAACGCCTGAGTGTAAAAACAGATGGAAGGCACTGCAGGAGACGTTTCTTAAAGTGGAGGAGAAGACAGGAGCTGCTCAGTGGTTCAGGGGCCACAGGGGAGACGAAAGTGGACGTGCGGAGCAACAATTTCATTTATTGCTTCATATTTTAACCCCCAAAGGTAAGTGTCATATGATTAATGTTATATGCCTCTGTACAATTGTAATAGAATACAGATGTAACATATATCTATTTCATGACACAAGCTTAAGAGACAATATATGGTATGTGGTATAATCTGAGACGCAGAGAAATGGCTACTACCATCACCAGCTCTGTTAAGAACATGCAGACCCTGAGAAGTTGAACCCAGAGATTAATGGAGTGGGGTGTAGAATTGCTTATACCGGTGAAAGTAGAGGAGGCTTATTTGATTGACCAACAGACTTGCAGTGTTTAGCGTGTGATTCATTCAGCGGATATCTTAAAAAATATATATTTTGGGTACACATATTCAACCTTTTTTGACCAATTATAAACAACAAAGGTAAGCTAAACTAGTTATTTGACTAGTTTTGACATCAAAATAAGAACATGTTTTATTTACAATATTTAAATTAACATTCCTGATATTCCTACAGATTCTGCTGAACATGGCAGGGAAAGAGATGCTTGACAGTAAGGATATGGAGAATTTGGCTATGGCTTCCGCTGCCATTTTTATAAGATCATATTTCGCTAATAACACTTAAAATTAGGGATGCTCGATATTGGCTTTTTTACCGATACCGATATACCGATATTGTCCAACTCTTAATTTCCGATACCGATATCAACCGATACCGATATATGCAGGGCCCCCCCCCCCTGTGTCTTGTGTTCGATATATTTTTTTTTGCTTCGAAAAGAGGGACATCCTCTCAATATGTGGGACGCGGTCTCAAATGGTGGGACAGTACAACCAAAAGGGGGACACCTGGTCACCCTACTCCCGACACATGTGTATATGTTGTTTCTGTCTCTGACAATGTTAATAAACAAAACAAGCGTTTGACCAAATGCAATTACATTTGCAAAGAAAGAGCAGCATCAACTAAGACATACCCCTCTGCCCCTGAGGTTACAGTAAGCGCTACTACCCACCATACAGTACCAGCGGTCTGATCCTTGGCGTAGTCCTCGATCGCTTCGGCTCGGTGCCCGCTACTCTACCTCGAGTCTTGCACGCAGCTCATCCAAAAGTGAAACATATCTGTCGAGAAAATGGAGGAATGTAGCGATGAGCCCCTCCTTGCTGGCAGCTATACGTCACCCAGATGCGGCCACCTCAAACTACAAGGATGAGGATGAGGAAGGCTCCCAGTGTTTGGTCACTCGGCCCACTAAGCATATTCTGCTGGACTTCCCCAGCATCATCGAGGCTGTGGCCGAGGCTAAGGGGATTCCCCTACCCAGCCTTCCACCCATGCCTGAGCCTGATGCTTTGTCCCATATCGACAGGGCTGGGAAGGACCTGTCATTTTCTAATGAGTCCTTGATCTTGATCAGCCTTTCGCGCAGGTTGAGGGATGCACTCACCGACAAGCTGTAGTTGTGTGTTTTTTTTTTGTATCAACTTTTTCTCCCATTTTCTATTTTTCTCCCATCCCAATTTCGTATCGTCCAATTCTACCCTCCCCTGTCTCGAACGCTGTTTGGCCATGCCTCCCACAAGCAGGCTGCAATGTGGACGAAGCCATACATTGCACCAGTCCCCTCCGGTACTCGAGGTAGCAGCCGTCGCATCTTTTCACCTGCACAGCGCGATCTTTCAGCGTCGGGGGTCTGCGCTTTGGAGGGACGCCGCCCCCGTCGCTTCCTGATTCTGCTGCGCAGGCGCACCAACCGACCTGTAGGAGTCGCTGTCCACAACGTCCGATCCCCACCCATCAGCTTCCCACCCGCTAATACTGCCAAATGTATTAGTATGAACGACCAGCAAAGCTGAATGCAATGCGGAGAGCTGGGCTCGAACCCAGCGTCTCCTGCATTGGTGGTGAGCGCCTTGCCCACTGCACCACCTAGCCGCCCAAGCTGTAGTCGTGTTAAAGCAAATGCATGAATGTCCCCCATTAAGAAAGGCAAACAGATTTTCCTGTGTTTTTGCAAGTATTCAAGGCCTTAATGTCATTAAACTTCCTCCGAACACAGAGAACCATGTACACGTTGACCTCTGGGTAGCTGAGTAGTGTAGAGGTCTAATCACTCGCCCACCACCACCACAGAGACCCGGGTTTAGTTCCCAGCAGCAGAACGTCTGGCTTGGTCAGTTGTCTCTACAAACACAATTGGCAGTGTTTTTTTTTGGTGGGAAGCCGTTTTCCCAGTCAAACTCCTCGCTGTTACGGCTGGCAGCTGTATCATATGTATCAGAGGAGACATGTGGTCGTCTACACCCTTCCCAGACTGACAATATGGTAGTGCAACAACTAGGGCTGACCCCTATTAGTCGATTAGTCGACTAATCGGTCGAAAGGAGCCGTAGTCGACTGGCCAACCTCTTAGTCGAATATAAAAAAATCTTTTTTTTTATCATTCTTTCCAAAAGAAAAGAGGCCTAGAAGCGTGGCTAACGCTAATGGCTAACTGCCTACGAAAACAGGCACAGAGGCACTGAAAGAGGATTTCACCCATCTAATGAACACACTAGACTAGACAAATATCAAGATGTATCCATCAGTGGACCAATTGCATGCTTTTGCAGAGGACAAGAAGCCTTCAGTCGACTCTTAAATAAAATAAAAAAAATTTTTTAAAGAAATTTAAAAATATTGTACTTTTTATTATTATTATTTTTTGAGTCGACCAATAGTCGACTAACGGCAAATTTTGGCCAATCATAGTCGACCATCCAAATCCTGTCGGGGACAGCCCTAGCAACAACATAACGACAAAATGGGGGGGAAGGGAACAAATGTAAAAAGACTAAAAGGTCTTTCAACTCAACTAAAAACACGGAAATTGCCCGACAGCAGTACGTCAGCCCAGTAAGCCTTGGACTTGTGAAGTCATCAAGCTACATGTTCTGGAGTCACTATGGACAATAAGAATACTTTCTGGACAATGTACAATTCTATTTTGAGCTTACAGTTAACCTCTTAAGCCCGATCGGCCCGGTACCGGTATGAGATTTATTTCATGTCATAAATAGATCAATACAGTCTGTACTAAGTAATGTTGCGTTTCTTTTTCAAATGTAGCCAAGAGTAAAGACCCTAACCCTATCAAAACAGCAGCCAAAGTGTATATTTTCAGCACTACGTTTGTTTAACACTTTCCGCGCCAGACCTGATGATAGTCGGGTTAACTCGCCGAATGTTCAGCGTCAGACCCGAATATAGTCGGGTTTTGGCAGTTTTTTCTTTTATTGGATATTTCCATTCATTATCAATCCAGGGAGCCTGGTGTTATCATAGGGAATGAGTCTGAGATCCCAAAAGTGCAATACCGCCGCCTGGTAGGATGCGGCCGGTATTGCACACCCTTTGAAACTCTGTGTCTTGGGATGTGCGTCCATTATATTGGTCGGGCGGACTTTTCCATGTCGGGCAAGGGGAGTGGTTGTCCCGATCGGCTTGAGGAGCGTCAAATGCTCGAGATGGATGATGTATGGCGGATTATGTTGGCGACACGATCGACACCAATACAGGGACTTGCGATCAGATAATTGGAATATTCTTTTTGTGGCAGATCCTAGTCAAGGTACCTCGGAGCCCACATATCCGAGGATTTGACATGGACCACACACATTGACAGTGTTGTGAAGAAGGCACGACAACGCCTCTACTTCCTCAGGCGCCTAAGGATGTTCCAAGTCAGTCAGAAGATCCTTAGGAACTTCTACTCATGTACAATAGAGAGCATCCTGACTGGCAACATCACCTCCTGGTTTGGGAATAGCACTGCACAAGACCGTAGCAGACTACAAAGAGTGACACGTTCAGCCGAACGCACAATTGGAGGGGGGCTTCCCACCCTCCAGAACATTTACAACAAGCGGTGCAAGGGGAAGGCTAAGAGAATTATTAAGGACTCAAGCCACCCGAACAACTGCCTCTTTGAACTGCTGCGGTCAGGCAAGCGATACCGGAGTCTTAAGGCGAGCACAGAAAGACTCAGAAGAAGCTTCTATCCCCAGGCCATCAGGCTGCTAAACGAACAATAAACACTATGCAACAACCATCAAATGCTCACAGCACACACACCCACACGCACACACTCACTTAAACAAACAAACACACTGCAGCACCCACTCTCCACACTTTAGATCACACAAACACACTTTATATTTATTGATAAAGGATTTGCACTACAACTCGTACACCTACTGTAAATTGTACCTAAATTGCACCTCATCCTATTTCTGCCTTGCACTATATAGTATTGTATATTAGTACACTACACAGTATTGTATATTATATGGTAACTCAGTTACGTCTACTCTGCATCGAACATTGTACATATGTCTATATTGAACACTGTGACCTCATTTTTTTTACTTCTAATTTACATGCTATACTATGTTATTTTATTTCATACTTATCTTGTCTTGCACAGTCTCTGGAGCGTAACAGTAAGAAGCATTTTGTATAAAAGTATTCTGTACTTCTGTATGACAACTATTAAAGAAACTTGAAACTTGAAACTTGAGGTAAGGGCTATATGATATCAATCTTGCGTTGATCGAAGCATGCCTTCATTGCGATCCGAGCGTACAGTATGTGTGTAACGCTAGTCCATAACGAATTCCGTTGGTGACGATCAAAGCATCGAAAAACAACCCCCCCCCACCCTTTTATGCATTCATGATGGAACATAATACCTATCATATGCATTTGATTTTTTTATTGTAGCGTGTGTAGGGACAGAACGCCAATGCATTTAGTATAATACACTTTGGGGGCTATTACCAGCCTCCCATGAATTACCCTAGACCGCTCTAAAACCATACTTATATTCACCACGGTATAAAACGGGAATGTATGGATGAAACAATTATTTCTTTTTCACATATTGAACGATAGATACTCGATGTAAAATGGGCAATAGTATTGTATCCATAGCTATAATATATAATATAGTTATAGCCCTGCAAACACCACCACGTATTCCTATACTTTAGAACGCTGGCCTTTTAACCACACAGTACACAGCGCCCTCTGGCGCTGAAAGTGTTAACAATGATTTTAACGATTCAGACGTAAGAAGAAGAAGCACTCATGGAATCATGGTAGTCTTAAGAAAGAGGAGACCCAGGGCTTTCGATGGACGTAGACATTTCATAAAACTACACTACCCAGCTCACACCAGCCGTTGACAAAGGAAGTCTAACCATGTTTCTGGCGTGATTGTCTCACGGGTCAAACAAACCTCAACATTATCTCTACTTTGTCTCTACATGACATGACAATGATGACATATTCACATCCGTCACCACTCAAGTCACTTAATTACAAGTCACAGATGGTCCGATCAACATCAAGTCAAAGATTTGAGTCCAAATGCTGGACTCAAGCACTACAAAAACTGCTCTCTTGTTTCCAGTTTGGAAGGGACTGTTTCTCTCTCCGGGAAAAATATCTGACGTAAGATTTAAAATAAAGAATCTTGCGTCTGTGGGTCTATCTCTCTATCGCTGGAACAGACCTTGGTTAAGTGAGCAGCCACCGTACTCATAATGGCTGTGTGTCTGCGGAGTCGAAGCTCGTAATTTTCCAAACCACAATCACTGGCCGTATCGCTTATTACCCTCTCGTTCAAACCCTCACACGGCACGTTTGCGTGTGTACGTTGTCTCAAGTTGCCGTGTTATCATAGCTGTCAGCATTGTCATCATCTCCTCCATGAGTTGGTTCTCAGGAACAACACTTGTGGTCTGAGAGAGAGAGAGAGAGAGAGAGAGAGAGAGAGAGAGAGAGAGAGAGAGAGAGAGAGAGAGAGAGAGAGAGAGATGGAGAGAGAGAGCGAGAGAGAGAGAGAGAGAGAGAGAGAGAGAGAGAGAGAGAGAGAGAGAGAGAGAGAGAGAGAGAGAGAGAGAGAGAGAGAGAGAGAGGTTAATCATGGAGTGCTTCTTTCAAAGTGTTGCACCATGTTGGGAAAAGGCTTTTGACGCAAATATCTGACCACAATGTTTAGGCCAGGCCCACACATCTCAAAACAAATTACAGGGGTAAATGCAAGAGAGAGAGAGAGAGAGACAAAGAAATACACTTTGACAAGAAATAATTGCCAGGAATTTGTATAGAATTAGCCTTCTCTGATTGTAGCACTCAAGGTTGAACACCTTGATGAACATTGTTAATCAGCTGATAGAGTTGTGCCCTTCCTGCTGACTTGTCGTACAAAACGTGTCAGTCGATTTGGATGAAAGCGTAAATGTAAAGTTTATTGATTTAAGTTCATTGATTACATTCCCTCAGAGTTGGTCAGACAACTACAGGGGGGTGGGCTTGTGTGACATGTACAGTAAACAGACCCACTGGTTTCGGTGAGCATTTACTTCCACATTTACAGTAAGGGAGATAGTTAAAGGTGCTATATGCAATATTTAATCATTTGGAATGAGGACCATATACACTCAACCAGATACAATGAATGAATGGTCTTATTTTTGTGGCTGGCCACTCAAACACGGTCCCATCCCTTAGTTACGGGATTATCATGTTGACACACAAATGAAAAACAAAGCCAAATACTAATACAAAACAGATACAGATCAAAAAGAATAAAGATTAAACAAGGTAAGCAAATCAAAACTACTAAACTGATGACAAAATAAAGAGTTCAGTGAGTGAGGAGAGAGAGAGAGAGATACATACATACATACATACATACATACATACATACATACATACATACATACATACATACATACATACATACATACATACATACATACATACATACATACATACATACATACATAGACGCCTGCGCATAAGAGCACGCGATGCAGCTGCTCTATGACTATTGAACTTGGGGGAGCAAGGATATGATCTTGCTCCACCACTTTTTGATCATATGAAAAATATGATATACCCCCCCCCCCCCAATATATAAATCTAACCATAATTACGTAATTTCAATCAAATTAATAATACGCAATGACACTTAATAACACGTTTTTAAGTTTCCAAAGATTGCGAATAATAATAACGTTTCCCTCTCTGGTTGGCGTTAGCTTTAGTGCTAGCCGCTAGCTAACGTTATCTAGATATGTGGTGTGAGCTCAGCTGGATGACGTTGACTTCATTTCCAAACGTTAACGCTATCGCTATCTATATGGCAGACGAGCAGGGCCGGATTAACGACGGCCGCGGCCCGTGGGCCTATAGTGACGAGGGGCCTCCATTTTTTTTTTTTCCTTTTTTTTTTTTTTTTTTTTTTTTTGGGACCGATGTCATGATTGTGCACTGCAGACTCAGGGAGGAGGCAGAGAAGGAGAGAAAGAGACACAAGATTTACAGGTAATGGAAATATATCTTTTTTCTCTTTCTTATTAAAAACTTGGCCTATTTGAAAGGAGATTGATTTAATAAAAATGAATGAGCGAAAAATCAATATACAGTGTACAGTATAATATATTATTATTATAGTAATTGGCTATCATACTGCAATATAAACTGAGTTTTATAGTGAAAAGAGCAGCTTTATTGGTCAAGATTGAAGGCTCTATATTGCAGGAAATTGCACGTACAGGTTCATTACATTTAAAAAAAAGTCTGCCATGGAGGGGTCGTGCCGGACCCCCTCCAAACCACCCCTTGCCTGTCAAAAAAAAAAAAAAAAAAAAAAAAAAAAATATTTATAAAAATAATATTCTTGCACCCCCACTTTCAACTATAACTAGGCGGCCATGTTTAACATACATACATACATACATACATACATACATACATACATACATACATACATACATACATACATACATACATACATACATACATACATACATACATACATACATACATACATACATACATACATACATACATACATACATACATACATACATACATACATACATACATACATACATACATACATACATACATACATACATACATACATACATACATACATACATACAAATAATGAGGTATAAGCCCCAAAACAGCTAGAACGAAGGTGGAGGCATCATTGGAAAAGAATGGCTAAAAACAGCAACTCAGGAATAAGGCCTTTTGATTGAGGCCATTTGTGACCAAACTGGTATCCTTTTATTATTTTTTTAACTGAATTATATGG
>NC_140176.1:15847904-15860404 GCF_963971535.1 Notolepis coatsorum
GTTTACACTATATGATTGTTACAGGCAGCCATGTTGGAAGAAAGATAATTATACAAATACAAATACATTCTGTGCATGGCCTCCATTCTGAGAAAACATTCCAATAAACGTACACCTCAAGGGGTTAAAGGTAGCTGGCAGAGAAAGGAGACCCTCCTCCTGATTGTAAAGTATTCTCTTCACCTATAAGAGCAACAGACCTCGGCCTCCATCACCATGTTTATAATGTGACTTACGAGGCCGGTGTGTTGGGGGCCGCCCCGTGTCTCCTCCTGCTCCTCTGCACATGGGCTGGTTTACCCTGCAGTGTATATCTGGAGCCATTCAGAGTCAGAGTCCCTGCAACATGAGGTGTTCATAGGTCTTTATGTTGACGTGTTGGGACACAACATCAGGGAAATGAGGTGTACCTGGTTATATAGGTTCAGTTTAGGGTCAGGTTATGGGTAGGGTCAGGTTAAGGTTAGGGTTAGGTTATGATTAGGGTCAGGTTAAGGTTAGGTTCAGTTTAGGGTCAGGTTATGGTTAGGGTCAGGTTAAGGTTAGGCTCAGTTTAGGGTCAGGTTATGGTTAGGGTCAGGTTATGGTTAGGGTCAGGTTAAGGTTAGGCTCAGTTTAGGGTCAGGTTATGATTAGGGTCAGGTTATGATTAGGGTCAGGTTAAGGTTAGGCTCAGTTTAGGGTCAGGTTATGATTAGGGTCAGGTTAAGGTTAGGCTCAGTTTAGGGTCAGGTTATGGTTAGGGTTAGGTTATGATTAGGGTTAGGTTCAGGTTAGGGTCAAGTAGTGGTTAGAAAAGGTTATGTTTAGGTACAACCAGGTGGTAAAAAAAACAAAACATATCGGTTTTGGTTCTTTTGCATATGGGTCAGGCTAGGTAAATTGCAAAAAGCAATGGTGTACTGTTTAACCTAGTGATCGAGCTAGTAGGACACTACGTCAACAAAGACTGTACTGTACTGTACACCACTAAGGCAAGGGGCCGTGGAGCCATCGGTTATTTAAATGTGTGTCATGGACACACCGGACATCACAGATGTTCATTCTGCAAGCTATGGCTCTGTTGTAGTAGGCTACAGATTTGTCCATTTGCCTGTCATTCAGCCTTTTCAGTGGGTTGAAATTATACTTGCTCTCTACTGTGTACTCTGAGGCTATGTTATGTGGTAACATGTGTGTGTGTGTGTGTGTGTGTGTGTGTGTGTGTGTGTGTGTGTGTGTGTGTGTGTGTGTGTGTGTGTGTGTGTGCGTGTGTGTGTGTGTGTGTGTGTGTGTGTGTGTGTGTGTGTGTGTGTGTGTGTGTGTGTGTGTGTGTGTGTGTGTGTGTGTGTGTGTGTGTGTGTGTGTGTATGTGTAGGTGTGTGTGTGTGTGTGTGTATGTGTGTGTCTCGTCCAATCTCACATATGCGTGCGCACACACAAACACACACACACACAGACACACACACACGCACGCACGCACGCACACACACACACACACACGCACACACACACACACGCACACACACACACACACACACACACACACACACACACACACACACACACACACACACATTCTCTCTCTCTTCTTCTTCTTCTTCTTCTTCTTCTTCTTCTTTCATCCGGTTTGCTGGATAACCTTAATGTGTGAAACGTATTTTGGCCTGTTTTTTAATTGTCCATCTGTGCGATGCCTAGGGAATGCACACTGGTTCAATGAGTGTATGACGTGTGTCTCACTAGTACTACTCTGTCGGTGGTGTGTCGGTGTGACTGTGTTGGCACGTGCATATAGTATCCCCTTATACGTGCATGTGTGTGTGTGTGTTTGTCTCAAAGTAGGCCTACATCATGATGAGGGAATGTCTATACATGCTGACTGGTCCTCACCAGGCCTTAAGGGGAACTTAAGGGGAATTGACTTCTTAGGTTGTAGTACAACTGTCATTTTGCAAAAGTAGAAGTTTTTTAAAGAAATGTGCCAAGGGCATTTTTTCCCCCTGTTATTTTACGAGTTTTGAGTAATGACCTTTCAAAGTAAGGAAATGCAATGCCATGACATCATCAAATTACATTGCCCAAGACAGTTAGAAGAGAAGTGAATTCCGCAGAGGGGAAATTGCGTCACTGTCGTGTCGACAGCACCACATGGCAAGGAAATACCAATTTTCTCTCAGTAGAAAGCTATCCGACTGCAAGGTAGCCTAGCTTAGCACAAATTAATGGAAGCAGATATGGACCATTAGCCTAGCTTAAAACTCCAGGAAAGATATTTTTGGCCAAGAGCTAGGCTAGCTGGTCTGCATCCGCTTCCATTGATTTATGCTACGTTAGGCTAGCTTGGAGTCGGGTAGCTTTTTACTGAATGCACAGAGAGGAAATTGGTATCCATCTTCTTTCTTATCTGACGGTAAGTGCATTTCCCATAATGGTGGCGTGTTCCTTTAATGTTACTCCTCTCACCCAGCCTGCATGACTCCAACTTGCATAGAAAGTTTATGGAGTTCCTGTTTTACAAAGAACATATAAAAGTTTCATACTCCTCCTTGCTGTTTTACAGGAGGCTGTCAGTGGACACTGTCAGTAGCACTGATGTTGGGAGCTAACGTTACGCTAAGTTTAACAGACCCTTAAGTCTAATTTCTTCTTTTTTTTACAAACATTGTGTCAAATGATTATTCAATGATTTCCAACCATAGAAGACTAGCAACAATAAGCCTGGCTAAGCATAACGTTAGCTTCTAGCTAATGGCTTGATGCAGAGAAACAACCTCAGCCAATCACAGCGCAATATCGGATGCCACGGCAGTTTTTCACACTATGGGATGGGGTTTGTGCGGATGAGGTTGGCTCTGCTAGTGCTACTGTTAGCCTGACGTTACACTGTAGTTGAGCTAATGGAAGGTACCTGTGCTGAGCAACTCGTTTGTTGTTAGCAAGAATCCCCGGTAATGATTTACTGCAAATGCTGCAAATCTCCCATGTAAGTGCCCTGGGTTTGCGCCTGAGCAGGGGAACTCAAACGTGTTCTGAGGTTAAGCTTTCGGGCCCTACAGCAAAGGGTGTATCGCCAAAAATGACACATTTGTACCATACTCCAAATTTTTACTATTCTTTCCTGCTCAGTAATAAAGGTAATGAATACGCCTTTGTGTCCACATTTGTATTTATATTGAAAATCATTGGTGAGAAAACCACCACCATATGTGTGGCAATGACTCCAAGCTTCACAGGCCTCCTCATTTTCCTAGGACAAGATTTTACCACGTGTGGTGCAAATTGGACAGAGTAACGCATCACTTCCGATCTGCCATGCATTTATTGAAATTATATTCTTAGCCTGCAAAACGATCTTAGTAATACATTGACAGATGTTTGTCCCTAGATGCCACACAGCACATTTTGTGAGAATCAGGTGAACAGACAAAGGGGAGCCGTAAAAAAGTTATAAAGTCAAATAAATAAAAGAATTGAAATCTAAATAAAAATACAATATGTTAGACCTCATGGGTCCTTGTCGTCCACGAGGAGCGAGGAGCTGCACTCTGGGTGTCATTTCTGTGACAACTAACAGGTCAGAAGATACGCTCATTCAAAGGTTTGGCCTGATGAGCAGCGCTAAAGGAAAGGCCATGGTGTTCTTCCTCTGGGGGTCATGAATGGTCACAGCAAATCTTATGGCTGTCCGACCATTTTCGAGATATCTTGAAAACATGACCTATCCCAAACCCTGCACTCACAACTGTTGCTTCGGAAAGAAACAGTTGTGATTGGAGGATCAAGAAGAGGGGGAAAGGTTTGAGATAGGTCTATTGTTTGTGTGTTCTCCCACTCTCTTCGTTCTGTTCCTCTTTTCATTTCTGAATAAAAACTATCTTCCTTTTGTTACTCTGCCTCGCTCACACCTATTCTTGAGCTGCCTCAAGCTTGCAACAAGAAAGGGAGACACAGGCACGATTTAAGAAATAACTAAAGGAATTTATTTTAAATATAGCCTACTATCGAAAAGTACCAAAAGAACAAAATGTCAGCCAATATGGATGAGTATCAGTGTGTAAGCAGTACATGGATGAGAGTGTATGTGAAGCACGAATGTTGGAAGTGTAAAAACAAAGGCAGGCTTCTAAACAAACAAAAGTAACCAAAAAGGCAGGCAGAGAGGAAGCCAAGACTAAAGGAAGCCTGAATGTATAAAGGCCTGGGACAGGTGTGCCCCAATTGCCCTGATGACCCTTCCCAGCTCTGCCCCGCCAGCTCAACCCACCAATCCTGGCTGTGAGACAAGGACACAAGCAGAGCAAGCAAGCAAACAATGTGGGGAAGGGTCGTCAGTCACACTGCGGGCTCTCTCACTCTTTCCATCTAATACACTCTGTTTCCTTCACCGTCTCGTCCTCACCTCCAGTCTCGCCGTGTTTCCGCTGGGTGGAGGAAGCGGGGATTAGAAGAGAGCCGGGGAGGGAGAGAGCGAACGACAGCCCGAGAGGAGGAGAAGTAGCAAAGTGCAGGAGGGAGGGTATATAAAGGGAAGACGCGGAGGAAGAAGAGAAAAGTAGAAATCAGTTTGTTGGCCCGGGTGAGATCATGGGATTGCTCGACTCCGGAATCAATGAAGGAATCCCCCTGCCTCGGGGCCAAGAGTTTAATCCCAGCTGTGGCGCTTTTCCATCGCCATCCCAATATCCTCCCCACTGCTAAAGAAAACTAGGAGCTGTGACCCTTATCCATGAAAAAACCAGAGCTTAATCTCCTGCCTGGAATGACTCCCGGGCGGCGCGTCGTTCCGATCGCCCGTCCAAGTATGAGTCACCTTCGGCGGAGTCTGGGGGCCCTGGTCCTGAATCCACGGGCGATTGATTCAGAGTCACGCACCTGACACACACGCATTAACCCTTCCACCGCCATGCTACCAAAGGGTTAACCCTTTCACTGCGCGATGATACGGAAGGTTAACCCTGTCACTGCCACGCGACAAATGGTTAACCCTTTCACCACCACACTACAGAAGGTTACCCCTTTCACTACCACACTACTGACGGTAGTGAAAAGGGTTAAATTAAACTAATAGTACACTACATTTACATTTAGTCATTTAGCTGACGCTTTTATCCAAAGCGACTTACAAGTTCTGTACGACAAGTCATCAGGAAGGGCACAACTCTATCAGCTGAGTAACAATGTTTATCAAAGTGTTGCGTGTTACAGTTATTAGTTACACTAATAGCACCTCTGATGATTCAATTATGTTGTTCCAATATTATGCCACGATCAAAGCAAAGAGATGAACAAGTCTCGCTCACCTTCGAGTCACCCGGCTGCTCTGTGGGAGCCCCTTTTCACATCCAAGTGTGTAGTCACAACTGGAGTGGAGACAGAGTTGAGCAACCGAAATGAGTTCGATAAAAGGGTGACTCCTCGTCCTCAACTGGATGACCCTGGTTTAGGTGATGTTTTATCGTGGATTCAGGAGGGGAGCTTTGAGGATTCTAATGAATTGAGATATTTAGTGCCACACAAACCCTGGTGGGGGGCGAACTGCCCACTGAGCTATGTGCACCTTCAGTCATTGACCATGTTCACCATGGGAACAGGGTGGAAAGGAATCCCATGCAACCTGAGCATGACATAAGAGCAAAATGGCCGGCATGTGAATATGGTCAATTCACTGTGACTCTATTCTCACTTCCATGCTCATGTGACAAATAAAATCCTACATAGGTTTTTTCCAGGTGTCGGCCATTTCGTGGCGTTCCACTACTAGGAGGTGTCACTGGTGTCACCTCTTAACCTCAGTCTCAACAACCTGCCACGTGTGAAACAAGTGAAAACAAGTACAAAGTACATATACATATTTAACCTCTTCCACCCATGCGGTCCATCGGCGGACCGCAAATGACATCACGTCATAAATCAATCTCAGACTGTTTGACAAAAGTATCGTTTTATTTTTCAAACGTATTCAAGTATAAACATCATAACCATGTCACAACAGCATTTATAATGTATATAGGTTAAAGTGTTATTAGATAGAGAGAGTCGACCATTTTGGAAAATTTGAATGTCGGGAATTGTAGTTTCTTTGCGGCCATTTTGTAGAGGACACATATTCCCACATCCCACATCTCTGATATCAAAATAACACAGACTTTAGTCCAGTCAATCATGAATGAATCATGTATGTAAATAGTTCTATTTTAAACTGTTATGCCAACCAACAGATCACATTGGCCAAAATTTTCATTATTTTAATTGTTTTCTATTTCATTCATTATCTGATAACCGATGGATTACATCGATCCCATTCTTTTACCATATATATTCACTTTTCAATATTTTACCTGTTCCAAATAATCCTGGTGTATTATACATTAATCTCACCCACATTATGAAGAGAAAAGTGAGTAACTGTGGAATAATATAATGATTCCCCAACTCTCTCATGTAAAGACATCCCCCAATACATTAATCTCACCCACATTATGAAGAGAAAAGTGAGTAACTGTGGAATAATATAATGATTCCCCAACTCCCTCATGTAAAGACATTCCCCTCCCCTTTCTCCCCAATCCTGTGTGTCTACCCCCCCCCCCCCCCCCCCATTTTACCTATCAAATGGGACCACATCCCCCCCCTGTTAACTATATAAGGCTCCTCCCGAGAACAATCCAGGGCTCTTTACCTGGGTCATTTCAGCTGATCACCTGGGGCGAGAGCCTCAGCCATTCTCTCTCTCTAAATACTATATGTATGTTTGGTTAATAAACCTTTGTTATTAACTGAACCTCGGTTGACTGAGAACATTCTTCTTCAGGATATCCACGAATATCCCACAACACCGCTAGCTTTCAATCAGCGCTGGAATTTTTCAGAACGACACTTCCCAAAAGCCTCTATGGGGTTTCCAGCTTCATACTTCTGTATGATTTTCTTTTTATTATTCGGGATAATAAACCACAACACTTAACGTTATTGACATAATAAAGCGCAGTTAGTTTCTCTTCCCTATTTTTAGCATGTAGCCTACAACAATGTAGCAACAATTAGATTTGAAATTAGTTTCAAAACGGTTGCACCATAATACAAATAAAAAAGCGACTGTACGTACAGTAGATTTCATTATCTGTTCTTATGCACGCCTGGTGATACTAAATCCAAATTGAACTCTGCCATTTGAAATATAAGATTAGGCACAATCCATAAATGTGCGAATTGGCTATAATAAGGTCATTTATAAGCCTGCTATTCTATATTCTATAATAATATTTCAAATTGCATTGGTCCGGATGGGAGAATTCAGTACTGTATCTACAAAACCTTGTGTTTAATCCAGTGGCGGCTGGCCACTAGGGGCGCTCGGGCGCCGCCCCCCCTGGTTAACCCTGGTTAAAAGAAAGAGGAATAAGAAATATTTTTTTTTAGTTTTATAGCCCTATAAATAATATAAACATGTTTAAAATGAATAATATTTACTCATTTTAAGTATGTTTGTGTTTCCAATGCACAATATAACGTTAATATATCAAATATAAATAATCGTTTTCCTGAACAGGAAGTGACTCACTGTCTGATAGAGAATACGTTCCGTTACTGTAGCCGCATTTCTCCTAGCCGTATTTCTCTCGGGCTAGACGCAATAGCGCTTTGAGTGCGCGTGCACGGCGTGCACTGTTTCATCGCTGTATCCGTCGCAGCCAATCAGTGCGTAACGCGCTGTGCGTTGAAATATGATGTATTATGATGGAACACGGGCGCGTTTTGAAGCGGTCTAAGCAGCAGCGTCTATAATTTCCGTAGCCGCATTTCTCGGAGACGCTCTCTGATTGGCCGACTTCAGTTTTTTCCGTAGCCGCATTTCGCGGAGACGCTCTCTCTGATTGGCCAACGCCAGTTTCTGTTGTAGCTGTTGTGATGCAGCTATTTGTCTTAGAGCGTGACGGCAAGTTCTTTCGACGGTTAAGCTTAGGCACTCTTTCAAAGTTGGTTAAGGTTAGAGTTTGTCTTAGAGCATGGCGATAACAACAAGCTATATATGGATGCAGTGTGGACATGCATGGACAATGGACATCAACACAGTCTGGACAGTGGAGTGGATATACTTTATCAATGCTAACAAGCTAATAGCTGGATGCAGTCTCGACCACGTAAACAGTGAGTTAATTCGGTCTCTCTCTCTCTCTCTCTCTCTCTCTCTCTCTCTCTCTCTCTCTCTCTCTCTCTCGCTCTCTCTCTCTCTCTCTCTCTCTCTCGCTCTCTCTCTCTTTATGCTGTGTTTTTGTTTTCGTCGCGGGTGGATCATAATCAACCAGACAATGAATGGTAACTTGTTTAAAATGACAAGTTATACAAATGTGGGGCGGCTACGTGGCGTAGTGGGCAAGGCGCTCGCCACCAAAATGCTGGAGACGCTGGGCTCGTCAGTTTACATTTGCTTTCAGTTTAGCTGGTCGTCCGTACTAATACACATTGGCCGTATTAGGGGGTGGGAAACTGATGGGTGGGGATCGGGCGTTGTGGACAGCGACTCCTACAGGTCGGTTGGTGCACCTGCGCAGTAGAATCAGGAAGTGTCGGGGGCAGCGTGAGCCTCCCACGCGTTACTCCTCGCCACTGAGAGATCGAGCTGCGCAGGTGAAAAGATGCGACTGCTGTTACCTCAAGTACCGGAGGGGACTTGTGCTATGTATGACTTAGTCCACATTGCAGCCGGCTTGTGGGAGGCAAGAAACAGCGTCCGTGACAGGGGAGGGTTGAATTGGATGATACGAAATTGGGATGGGAGAAAATATAGAAAATGGGAGAAAAAGTGGATAAAAAAAAAAAGTTATACAAATGTGTTTATTATTGTATTGATCAGAGAGAGAGTGGAGTTTCTTTTGGATTGGAAATAAGTGGATTATGGCTTGTTCAATATCGTCTATGTTTGAATGAATGAATGAATGAAAACTTTATTTAACAGATTGGAGAATGGGTACAATACAGTACGGCTCAATACATACAATTGTTAAGGGGATGCAGACCAGAGAAAGACGTTTGTCTTGTTTACATCAGGGTCCCCCATTTTCGATTCATATCGATAGTTTAATAGCTAGCCTTGGCTCGTTTAACAATATGCAAAATATGTGTACAGCCCTGTACTCATACTGAAGTTATTCTTGGTATATAATACTACACATACACTAGGTCTGATTGTGTAACGAATCGATTCCACGTCGCGCTGTGTGTGAGAGAGAGAAAGAGAGAGAAGGAGAGATAGAGGGGGATACTAATTAATTCCGCCCCCCGCCGTGAAGAATTCACGAGCCGCCACTGGTTTAATCATCTTCCCTTTATTAATTTCCTTAGATTTTTTGTACACATGATCTCAAGAAGGTACTGAACTTTTTTCATGTCTGGTCATTATTAGCATGGTGTTATTCACTGTCAAAGATGCAAAGAAAGATCATTATTCATATTCTCCTTTGTTTCATCACAATTTAAGCAAGCCTAGTAATAGACACAATATTTCTGATACTGGGAATACATTCACTGAGGTCCATAGATGTCCCTAGATACCAATAATATGCAAATGGACCTTGTAGAAGTGGAGCAATATTCCATTTACTTAGGTATGTATTTTAGGCGGATTTTCAGAAAATAGGGCTCCGGGCTTAAGAGGTTAAATCTTGTACAAAATGTTACTATCATCTCATAGTCAGGTGATAACAAGAAGCTCGATATTCTGAAGTGATGTAACCACTAGTGGTCGTAAATCCGGTAAATTTTATGGACCCGGGTTAGTCTGAGTCACTCACTAAAGTGATCCGGTTCACTTGGGTCACTGAGTCTGCTAACCGGAGTCCGCTAACCGGAATCTTTCAACGAGTCTGAGTCCGCTAACCAAGTCATTGTTGAATCGAATCATCTGAGTCCGCTGTCTTCCCGTTTTGCGTGTACTACTTAGCAGGCAGCACTGCAACAGCCAGAGAATCAGACAGAGGACGTATAGGATCCGGGTTAACGGACACCTCGGACTCGTGATTGATTCAGTACAAAGATTCAGATCTCTAAGCATGGGATGAGTCAGGAACTACCCACCACTAGTAACCACCTTTGAGGCTGAAACAAGGGTAAAAGGGGTTGACTTTCAAATAGTTGAATAGTGCTAAACATGTGTTGGTTTCCAGTGATCCTCTTGATTTTCTCCTTTTGAAGCTGCTCAAACATTAGGGGCACTTGATTAAGTTTTATCTTGCACATTGATTTAGCAAAGTCCTCGCACCAAGCAGCTGCCTCCTGATCCACCGTATAGACCACTGCACTTCCACGTTACATTGAGCTCATGGGAGAGGGAGCGGGGGGAGAAAATGTATGAATGTGGATGAGAGCCTTGACATTAAGTGGATGTAGCTATGGTTGTGGGGGTGCTGGAGACATGATCCATGAGACTTTTAATACGAAATACACTCCAAATACAACTGTCCTGTAAACATGTTGTGACCTGTGTATTTACCACATGGAAAAGAAATTATAATAATTGATATTTTCGTTTTTTCTAAGCAGATATATACTCGGAACTATTTTTTGCCAAACCACTGCTACCTGGGCGCAGTGATTTCATCACCTCAAAAGCCCTGTTTCTAATTTTGTATTTATTTCTTCTCCACGTGGTAAATACACAGGTCACAACATGTTTACAGGAACGTTTTTGGAGTTGTATTTGGAGTGTATTTCGTCACTGTTGGGAACTAGGCTACACTGGCACACCTACTTCTAGTGAATGACGCTAAGCTAGGCTAATGGTGCGGCTGTTCCCTAAGCCTAATGCATGCACAGAGAAGAAAAGCGTATGTATCTGCTTGTCTAACACCAGGGTAGATGGCAAATTAACTAATTTCCCAAAAAGTTGGCCTGTTCCTTTAAGAAAAACACTTAATCTTTGGTTTGTCAAAGTGATTTGTCTGTAACCTATGCTAGGTGACTGGTGGTAGTTAGAAGAAGTGGGCCAAATGGAAGGCCTGTACCAGGGTCACCAGGTGGGGGAGAAGGCGCACTAATTGGTTGCTGCTACTCTTTTTAACCTTTATTCACCCAAGGAAGGTTGACTGAGCACATGCTCTGTCAGCAACACCCTGCTTCCCACATTCACACATGGGGACATCGACATCCCTAGTTCAACCACAGTCCTCCACTGCTGGCTACTAAGAAGTGTGATTGGAGAAGTTTAGTGTCTTGCTCAAGGGTAACTCAGTGATCATTGTCTGTTTCTTATTCCCTAACTCCCACCTTTATTATTCCCAGACACGTCCAGGAATTCAAAACAGCAACCTTGTGGTGTCGAGCGCGCTTCTCAAGCTGATTCTATATCTGTGGAGATCACAGGTTTGAGTCTTTAGTTCAGTTCCTTTGTTTTCTAGCTTAGGGAGGGAGTTGTTTATAGTGACCGGATGCATGTTAGGTTAGGTATACAACCGCCTAGTCATTGAAGAAGGGATGGAAGACACAACATGTAGGTGAGGGGGGAGTCTCTACAATCATTCCCAGGCGGTTGATGCTTCACACGTAACAGGACCAAAGTAAGCACACCTGGCAAGGCTTTGGTTTTGCTAGCCATGCCAGACTCACCACAGCTTGTTTCTCGCTGTTTCCAGCCTTGACCTGTGGGAAACAAACAGATACAGGAAAACGAAAACGACAGTTAAACAAGCGACAGTGATCTATTTTTTATTTTATTACAGAACAAATGACAGATGATGATGATATATACAGGCAATGCCGCAGGATGTATGCACAAGTGAATACTCACTCATGCAAGTTTAGTATGTGTACAGATGGAGTGAAAGTGTCTCTGTTCAGAGCATATTGTACACCACTTTATACACACTTGTGGTCAAGCTACAAAAAAGCAAGTTTGCGGAGACTTCAAGTAGCTTATAATTATGCCATGAGAATACTTAAAATACCTAGATGGTGTAGTGCAAGTGAAAATGTATGTTTGTGGCTGCACGTGTCAATACCTTCCAAGCTGTTTTAAGAAATATCATGTATAAATGTATCTGTCGGCTAAATTACTCTGGAAACAGTGGCGTCCTTTCACTAAAAGACAAGGTATGGCAAGGAGGGGGGGGGGTGAAGGGGGGGCGGGGGGGATGAAGGGTGGATTTCTTTTGTCAAATCAGTTGTGCAATAGTCACTTTTGGTGAGTTGTTTCTATACAATTCAGTTATATGACATTTAGGTATGACACAGGACTACACAAGCATTTTTTGTATAGAAATGTGTCAACAGACTAAAGCAGGGAACCACAATATTTTGCATACGAATTATGCAGAATGTAATATCATAACTGTCTATTACTTTTCTTGCAATTGAGCCAATTTTCCTTATGTACGGTTTTGAGGTGTGTGTTCAACAGAATGTAGTATCAAAAACACATTTACAAAAAGTATGGGTTACTGAATGCTGAACTGCACTATTATAATCACTAAGCCAGACCTTACCTGTGTCCCTGTATCACTTGTCTCTGCTGCCCTTTGATAAAA
>NC_140176.1:15870404-15905476 GCF_963971535.1 Notolepis coatsorum
CGACAAGCCATCAGGAAGAGCACAACTCTATCAGCTGAGTAACAATGTTCATCAAAGTGTTGAGTGCTACAGTGTAGGTTAGTTTATTAGGACAAGTGCATGACAGTATGGTTAGTTAGGGTTAGATTTTTTTTTTTTTTTTTTTTTTTTAATTCAGATAATGGTTGAAGAAGTGAGTCTTTAGTCGACGGCGAAAGATTGGACGTGTTTCGGCTGTCCTAACTGGGGTGGGTAGTTCATTCCACCATTGTGGGGCAAGGACTGAGAATAGGCGACTTCTCTTTGATGACCCTCCCGGAGCTTGGATAGGAGTAGGTCTGAGGCGGCCAGAAGATGCAGAGCGTAGGGGTCTTGAGGGTGTGTAGTTAGAGACCATTGACCGGAGGTAGGCGGGAGCAGTTCCCTTTGCCGCACGGTATGCTAGGTCAAGGGCCTTGAAGCGGATTCGTGCAGCAATGGGGAGCCAGTGCAGGTCCCTAAGAAGTGGGGTGACATGGGCCGACTTCGGTAGGTTTGAGATCAGGCGGGCCGCTGCGTTCTGAATGAGTTGAAGAGGCTTAGTGGCAGTGGCCGGGAGGCCAGCGAGCAGTGCGTTGCAGTAGTCGAGGCGGGAGATGACTGTTGATTGGACGAGGAGTTGGGTGGCTTCTTTTGTCAGGAAGGGGCGTATCCTTCTGACGTTGCTCAGGAGGAATCGGCAGGTTCTGGTTGTCGCTGCGATGTGAGCAGAGAAGTTCAACTGGTCGTCGAGGACAACACCAAGGTTCTTGGCGGTCGGGGACGCGGTCACAGCTGCATTCTCGACTGTGATGGAAAGGTCGGTCAGGGGGGAGGATTTGGCCGGCAGGTGGAGCAATTCTGTTTTGCTTAGGTTCAGTTTGAGGTGGTTGGTCGTCATCCAGGCGGAGATGTCGGACAGACAGGCCGAGATCCGCTCAGAGACGTGGATATCTGAGGGAGGGAAGGAGAGGAAGAGTTGAGTATCGTCGGCATAACAGTGGTAGGAGAAGCCATGAGACGTGATAATGTTACCCAGTGATTTAGTGTAGAGGGAGAAGAGAAGGGGTCCTAAAACCGAGCCCTGGGGGACACCCGTCCGCAGGGGGCGGGTGGCCGACAGGGTCCCTCTCAATGACACTTGGTAGGAGCGGTCATTGAGGTATGATGACAACCATGTCAGCGCAGAGCCAGCCACTCCCATTCCTGCGAGGGCCGCGAGGAGGATCTGGTGGTTGACTGTGTCGAAGGCTGCAGATAGATCTAGGAGAATCAGGACAGAGGAGAGGCCTTTCGCTTTTGCTAAGTGAAGTGCCTCTGTGACCGCAATGAGGGCTGTCTCTGTGGAGTGACCAGTCCTGAAGCCTGACTGATTAGGGTCTAGGAGGTCATTCTGTAAGAGATAAGCAGTAAGTTGGTTGGATACAGCACGTTCAAGTGTTTTAGAAAGGAAGGAGAGAAGAGAGACAGGACGGTAGTTGCCTATGACGGTAGGGTTCAGGGATGGTTTTTTTATGAGGGGCGTGACTCTGGCTTGTTTTAGGGAGGTGGGGACCACCCCCGAGTTGAGTGAGGAGTTGATGGTTGCAGTTAGGAATGGGAGGATGTCTGGTGCTATGGACTGGAGGAGTGGGGAAGGTAGCCGGTCCAGCTGGCATGTAGTCGGACGGTTCGACGTTACCAGTGTCAGGGTCTCGGCTTCTGTAATGGGAGAGAAAGATGACAGAGTGAAGGATGAGGTTCTCGATTCAGCATTTGGAATGGGTGGGGGTTGGGAGAAGGAGCTGCGGATGTTCTCCACTTTTTCCTCAAAGAAGATCGCAAAGTCTTCGGCAGAGAAAGATGAGGGAGGGGGGGGTGGGGGGGGAGTGAGGAGGGAGGACATGGTAGCATGCAGTTTGCGAAGATTCTTGGCAGAGGCCTCGATCCTATGGTGAAAGAAAGAAGCTTTGGCATTAGTAATGGTTTTGGAGAATGTTAACAAGAGGTTGTGATATGTGTCGATGTCAGCAGTGAGGCGTGACTTTCTATACTTCCTTTCAGCTGCTCTCAGGACCTGTCTTTGTTCTCTCACTGGATCTGTCAGCCATGGACTGGGTGGGGAACGGCGGGCAGGTTTCTCAACGAGGGGACAGAGCTTGTCGAAGGAGGTTGCAAGGGCTGAGAGGAGGGTGGAGGTTGCCATCTCTGTGGAGAGAGCAGAGAAGGTGTCACTCAAAGGTAGAGTGGATAGTATGTCAGAGGAGAGGGTGGAGGGGGATAGGGAGGGCAGGTTGCGTCTGAGTGAGACGGTTTGAGTTGGGGTGAAGACCTTTCGGTTAAGCATGAGAGTTAGTGAGAAGGATATGAAGGAATGGTCAGATACATGTAGGGGAGTTACCGTGGTGTTAATGATGCTGGAGTTACGTGAAAATATGAGATCCAAGGAGTTGCCTGCTTTGTGGGTGGGAGGCATGGCAGTGGGAGTCAGGTCAAATGATTGTAGGAGGGAGACTACTATGACTGACTGAGATGAGTCAGGCAGGTTGAAGTCGCCCAATAGAAGGAGAGGGGTACCATCTTCCGGTAAGGAGCTTAGAAGCATGTCCAGCTCATCTGTGAAGTGATCGAGCGGACCTGGAGGGCGGTAGAGTGTAACAATGGTGAGATTGAAAGGATTAGAGACAGATACTGCATGATATTCAAAAGAGGAGAGTGACAGTGCTGGGAGGGGTGTTACGTTTGTAGTCCATGAAGGAGATGTCATGAGGCCAGTGCCTCCACCCCGCCTGGAAGGTCGAGGTGTGTGAGTGAAGTTATAGTTTGTAGATAATGCTGCAGGTGTTGATGAGTTATTGGGGGTTATCCAGGTCTCAGTTAGAGCCAGGAGCTGCAGATTTTGACTATGGGCGTAGGCAGTAATGAAGTCAGCTTTCTTGACTGCTGATTGACAATTCCATAGGCCTCCCTGTACTGTGACAGGTGTATTAGTGGCTGTAGGAGGGTAGGATAGATTAGCCGGGTTGCTAGCAAACTGCCGTGGGTGGGTTGAGTCTGTTCTGGGGGAGCAGATTGTGGATATGAGACACATTGTGGTGTCAAGAGTGGCAGGGAGGAAGTAGAGAAATAGCAGAGTGGGAGGGAAAGGGAGATTTTTCAGAGTGGAGTGTAAGATAGGATTATGATGTACTTAGCACTGGGTGGATCCCTGGATCCCTCTGCAGAGAACTCCAGGAAAACTCCTCTTTGTCCCTCTTCGTTTCTCGACGCTTCGCTGACGCTAAGCCAGCAGGCCTTTAAATCCCTATCACTAATTAGTGCTTTCTAACACCTGGCCCTTAATGGGTCACTTAAGGAAACAAAATGGCCGCTTTAAACACGCCCCTTAATCAAGTCAGCTGGTCAAGTCAGCAATCAAGTCTCAGTTTAAAGATATTACTAAATTACTCAAAATGTCTTACCCTGATGCAGTGTAAGTCTCTCAGTGAATGAGCTGTCCTTCCACAACAGAATGTAGTACAGAGTGATTCCAGGAGAGGCTGAGGTTCTGCTTTTAAGCAGTGACAGGGCTCTGAGATCACACTCAGTACACAAGTGCTGTCTTTAAGCAGGAAGCAGCTTTTAATGGGGCACTTAAGGAAACAAAATGGCCGCTTTAAACACGCCCCTTAATCAAGTCAGCTGGTCAAGTCAGCAATCAAGTCTCAGTTTAAAGATATTACTAAATTACTTAAAATGTCTTAATCAAGTCAGCTGGTCAAGTCAGCAATCAAGTCTCAGTTTAAAGATATTACTAAATTACTTAAAATGTCTTACCCTGATGCAGTGTAAGTCTCTCAGTGAATGAGCTGTCCTTCCACAACAGAATGTAGTACAGAGTGATGTCCAGTGCAATACAAGGAGAATACAGAAACTAAATAACAAACTTCACAATACAAAAACAACAAACACTAAGACTTACTAGAGGGAGAACGGTGCGACACGACGTGGAGGAACAGGGGGTAACTGGAGGAATGTCGCCACAACGAAGGGGAGACAGACAGACACCTAAATACCCCGACTAATTAACAATTAAGAACACCTGGCCAACACAGAATCACAAACAACACCTAGACAAAGCAAAGAACAACTAAACACAACTAAACTAAACACAAAAGCAACTCCTAACAACCCAAAACAGTGCATGACATCACACCAGGGAAGGGAAAGACAACAACAGTACACACCATGACACCACATTAATCATACTATTAATTATAGTTATCACAGTAGTCAGGATGTCCAGTGTACTGGAGCGCACCGATTGTTTGTCACCACTAGAGGGTGGTAGGGCGCCAATGTCAGGCCGAGGGCCAATGTCAGATAGAGGGCATTGCCCAAAGTTAGGTGGAGAGTACTGCCCAGTGTTACCATCCTGCCCAGTCCAGCCAGGACCGGGCCTAGGATCCTGACAACTACCAATACTAAGCCAGAGTAATATGGAGGTGTAGTCTGACATCACTTTAGTTTCCCATACGGTCCACCCGTATAGGGATTTATCATTGGGAAAATGTATTATCGGCTATTGTAATAATTCTGCCTCATGAACATTGGCAAGCTTTCCACTTGTGCACAGAATGAGTTCCCTTCTATCACCAACATTATTGTTTCAGCATTTTTGGTTGAAATAAAGTTAGTTATTATAACGTTGTTTAATTTGTCGTTAAAAAAGAACTACACTTACTGTACAAGTAGAACGCCTGCCGTTCAGTGCTGTCGCCCAATACACGTCACGGCCTTTGACAGAGTGATAGCTACCTTTACGATTAATTGCAAATTTTTTCATGTTGAGTTGAGGATGAATACACACAGAAAGGTAGGCTACACCATGCCAATGTTCATGCTTTATTTGTTTTAAACGAGACAATTTAGAAATGTGTCCATTGGAAATACATTCCAATACAAGAGGGGTGGACCGCGCGGGAAACCGCAGTGACATAACCACTACACCTCGAGCTGTACTCTGGCCTACCAACACTGAGCCAGAGGAATAGAGGTGCCAAGATGGAATATCTTACCGTAGAGAGTCAAACACATGACACGCTGCTGCTCTCGATCTCGTCTGTGTAATGAATGATTTTCCAATATCAAACACAAATGTGATGCGGCACGGTCTAGGTCGGATTATGCCGGAGCTCATGATTCTTCAGAAAATCCAGAAAATGTTGCGCAATTCAGAAATAGGTCGAAATTAAGGCGGTTAGGTGGCCGAGCGGAGATTGCGTTCGTCACCAGCCCCGGAGCTGAGCTGGATTTGCCTGTTCGAATCCAGCTCACAGCTCCGGGGTTGTCACCAGCTTGGCTGGCCGTCTGCACTGATACAATTGGCTGTATCAGAGGGTGGGAGAAGCTGGCGGGGTGGGTCCGGGTCGTTGTAAACAGCGACTCCTACAGTTCGGTCGGGGCGCCTGCTAAGCGCGGATTGGACGTGAGGGGGATAGTGTGGTCCTCCCACACGCTACGCCCTCTCAATGAGAATCCGCGCTGCCAGGTGAAAAGAAGCGGTGATTGGCTGGACGTGTGTCGGAGGAAGCACGTGGTAGCCTCCACTCTCCCAGATGATCTGACTGTGGGGGGTAAGTGCGCAGCGACCAGGAAGGGACTGGGAATTGGCATACGACTAACATTGGGATGGGAGAAAATCGGAGGAAAATGGAGGGGGAAAAAGACCAATAATAAAAAAAAAAGAAATAGGTCGAAATTGAGATATTGGCAATTTTTTGTGCTTTGAAATGTTCTCTATCTGTATCCTTATTTGCAAAACGTAATACGACTTGTAAATGTGTTAATTATTGTTAGATTGTATGACAGTATTATTTTCCTTGCTGTGTCTTCTTCTTCTGGCGTGTGTCTTTAGACCTGCAGCTCCATTGAGGCAAGCCAGGCCAGCGTTTCATCGTCCAGTTCCATCAGACCGCGTTCTCCATACGGTGGCCGGTGTTTGGGGCAACTGGTGATATGTTCCACAGTCTGTGCAGGGGCTCCACACTCGCATGAGGCACTGTCCTTGAGGCCCCACCTCTTCATTGAGGCGCCGTAGTGTCCGACACCGGTCCTTAGGCGGTTGAGGGTTGTCCACTGCTTCCGGGGCAAGTCCTGTCCAGGGACGTCCAGAGGGTCATTGATGAAGAGGTGCAGCCTGGATGGTTCTGCTGACCTCCACTGGTCCCTCCATCTCGTCCTGACCCAGGAGGCCTTGGAAGTGTCAGATGGTGTTGTGTGGAGTAGCCTGTAGGCTTGCATGGAAAAGGGGCGCCGTGACTGTGGTGGTATTGTGAAGGAGGTGGGATGCACTGATCTGTGCCTTGCGGGAAAGGGCCAGTGTGGCTGCTTCTCGTCTGATGGTAGCCGGGGCAATACCAGCGAGTACGGGCAGTTGGTTTACCGGTGTGGCTTGTAGGCAACCAGAGACTGTCCGCAGGACGCTGTTGAGAACAACATCCAGCTTCTTCACGTGGGTGCTACGGCACCAGACCGGGGCGCAGTACTCGGTGGCAGAGAACACCAGGGCCAGTGAGGAGATGCGCAGTGTCTTTGTTGAGGCTCCCCATGTGGTGCCGGCTAGTCGTCGTATCAGCGCGGCACGGGCAGTTGTTTTTCCCCTGGCACCTTCCAGGTGTTGTTTGAATGACAGTGTTCTGTCAAGCTTCACACCGAGGTATGTGGGGGTATGTTGGTACTGTAGCCGGACGTTATCCACCATGACGCTCATCTCACGGGTCGCTTCCCTGTTGTTGAGGTGGAACATTGTAGACATTGTCTTTCCCATGCTGAGCTTGAGACGCCAGTTCCTCAGGTATGAAGACAGGATGTTCATATCTTCAGTGAGGCCCTCTTCGGCTGCTTCCCAAGTTGGCTTGCTGAGTAGGATGGCCAGGTCGTCTGCATAGCCATACTGCTTTGATTGAGTTGCAGGCAGGTCGTATATATGTAGATGTTAAACAGCATCGGTGCCAGCACTGAGCCCTGTGGGACGCCATTCCTAAGTTTCCTCACTCTGCTGCATCGGCCGTTGCTGGTGTGTAGCCGGAAACTGTGGTTGCTCAGCATCTCCATGATGAAGCTCACCATGTGCTTGTCTGGGATGGTTTCCAGAAGCTTCATGTGGAGACCACGCAGCCATACAGTGTCATATGCAGCTGTGAGATCCAGGAATACAGCGCCGGCCTTCTCACCTGCCTGGAAGCTGTCCTCTATGTCTTGCTGTGTGAAAAAACTACAGTTGTGTCGGAGGGGAGTGGCTAAGTACTTTCTGTCTCAGGTGTCGGAGACGAGACGCACAGAAATGACAGCTGGCACCAAAATCCATTCCGAGACAACGGGCCCAGTACGTTGTTGGCGGTGTGAAAATATGCAGAGAAACATTAATATTAGGGATGCTCGATATTGGCTTTTTTACCGATACCGATATTCCGATATTGTCCAACTCTTAATTTCCGATACCGATATCGACCGATATCAACCGATACCGATATATGCAGGGTTTCCCCGTCCAAAAAACGGAATAATTTCAGGTAACTAATAATTTCACTGGATATATATATAACAAATATTGTTATTGTTTTTTTCTTTTTTTAAACCGATACCGATATTTTCCGATATCACATTTTACTGCCGATATCGGCCGATAATATTGGTCGGCCGATAATATCGGACATCCCTAATTAATATATTTGGAACCGTTTGTGTTAAATTGTATCTGAATCAGGAAATTATTATAGTGTATCTCTCCTTCGCATAAAGGCTGGCAGTGCGCATAGAATAAGGCATCTACTCAAGTAGGCGCTCCACAAGTCTGTACGCTTGTGCATAACGGAGTATAGAGAGAGGGCTCTATAGCAGAGGTCCCCAACCATCGGGTCACGGACCAGATTATTAGATTATTGAATTTCTCTAACGAATGCATCTATTTCATGAGCTGCTCGCTCATAACGGAGTCCATGTCCCCAACCACTGCACTTTACTGTCTTATTGTTGTCTCACTGTTCTGTCCTGTTTTGCACTTATTTATTTATTATTATGTTTATTCCTATTTGTGAAAAAATCATGCACTGTAATGTCGAATCACGTTCCATTTGTACCTGTACAATATGGTGAATAAAGTAATCTGAATCTGAATCTGAATCTGAATCTGACTGAGGGCAGCTCACGCACAATTCACACATACCATGCACCAATACTGTAAACTGTCTCTCACATCATAATAACAAAGCCACATTCCTGATCCAATGCATCACACCTGGAGAAGGTGTTAGGTGCTGGCTGGGTTAGGTGTGCTGCAATGTGGTTAAAGTAGTCCTGCATGCATCGTTAACACGTTCAGTGCCAGCCATTAGACGGGCCCCGCTGTAGCAAGGCCAACGCTTTAAAATATAGGAGTGCGTCACCTTGTTTGTAGAGCTAAATCTATATTCTATATACTCTGTATACCCAATTCAAAGTTACCAAGTGGTCACGGATGTCCAGATTAAAAGCATTGGAAAATAAATGTGCTCTCTTTCTTGGGCAGAGTTGTTTTTAGCAGGCTGTCATGTACAGGCATGATACTGTGTAGGTGTTTTTTTACTACAACAGTGACCAGTTAAGTGTCTTCTTAAACCAGAACAGACTCAGAGGACTCGTCAATAATAGTCATTTAGTGCCACCTTAAAACGTAGTTTAGTTAAACATTGGACGGCCCGTATACATTGCTGGAAAGTTAAACTTCCCACTGTTCGATCGACACCACTCTCGGCCTATAGTATTGCATGTTTTCAGTCTTGAGTTACATGACGAAACATCCGACGAGCATCATTTGACAAGCCATTCAGAAACCACGTCCGGTTGTGAACGGTCCTGAACGGACCAGTCATCTCTGATGGTGAAAAGGATTGACCACCTTTGTAGCCAATGAAATTCTGGAGCCAGGGATATCCCATGCAGGGGCTGATCGCAACGAGCAAAAAGGTAGAAGAAGTCATTTGTTTTGACTAGAGCCTCGAAATGAATGGCAGCGGACGGCCATCCAACAGCCTCGACCCAAACCCTAACCATAACCTTAACCACACTGTTACCTTAAACTAACCATAACTGTCAAACCACAACCCTAACTTTATATCTTACCGCTAAATGTTCAAACAAATCATAATAGATTTGCTAGATTTGATTTTATCAGGGTGGGTGGGTGATGAGAGTGTAATGTTATGTCTAGTAACATCAGGGACTAGATTACGCTGCGTAGTATACCTGTATAATACCAGTCAGCCTACAACCGGACGGGGCATGCGCAGTGGCGCATCCCAATAGTAGCCTGCCGGGCATGTAGTTTCAAGTTCAAGTTTCAAGTTTCAAGTTTCTTTAATAGTTGTCATACAGAAGTACAGAATACTTTTATACAAAATGCTTCTTACTGTTGCGCTCCAGAGACTGTGCAAGACAAGATAAGTATGAAATAAAATAACATAGTAAAATTAGAAGTAAAAAAAATGAGGTCACAGTGTTCAGTTTAGACATATGTACAATGTTCGATGCAGAATAGACGTAGTTACCATACAATATACAATACTGTGCAGTGTACTAATATACAATACTATATAGTGCAAGGCAGAAATGGAGAAATGGGACGAGGTGCAATTTAGGTACAATTCACAGTAGGTGTACGAGTTGTAGTGCAAATCCTTTATCAATAAATATAAAGTGTAAGTGTGTTTGTGTGATCTAAAGTGTGGAGAGTGGGTGCTGCAGTGTGTTGTTTGTTTGAGTGAGTGTGTGCGTGTGGGTGTGTGTGCTGTGTGCATTTGATGGTTGTTGCATAGTGATTATTGTTCGTTTAGCAACCTGATGGCCTGGGGATAGAAGCTTCTTCTGAGTCTTTCTGTGCTCGCCTTAAGACTCCGGTATCGCTTGCCTGACCGCAGCAGTTCAAAGAGGCAGTTGTTCGGGTGGCTCGAGTCCTTAATAATTCTCTTAGCCTTCCCCTTGCACCGCTTGTTGTAAATGTTCTGGAGGGTGGGAAGCCCCCCTCCAATTGTGCGTTCGGCTGAACGTGTCACTCTTTGTAGTCTGCTACGGTCTTGTGCAGTGCTATTCCCAAACCAGGAGGTGATGTTGCCGGTCAGGATGCTCTCTATTGTACATGAGTAGAAGTTCCTAAGGATCTTCTGACTGACTTGGAACTTCCTTAGGCGCCTGAGGAAGTAGAGGCGTTGTTGTGCCTTCTTCACAACACTGTCAATGTGTGTGGTCCATGTCAAGTCCTCGGATATGTGGGCTCCGAGGTACTTGAAACTGTTCACTCTCTCAACCGGTGCCCCGTCGATGCTGAGGGGGCTGTAGTCCTTGACCCCCGACCTCCTGAAGTCCACAATCATCTCGCGTAATCATGTAGTCGCGTTCCAAGTCTATATACCTGATGTTGAATAAAGAGTGTTAATAGTAAAGTGATTATTCAACAATACAGAGAGCACTCGCCTGCGACCACCATTGTTGGTACGAATCCCGGTCGCAGTATTTGTTTTGGACTTTTGCCAATACGAAACATATACTATACTATTATTTATACAATAAAATTATGTACCTTTTTCCTGTGGTTGATTAGTACTTTATTTCCATGTTCCATGTACCATCGGTTTGCATCTGACTGCATTGCCATGGGAATTATGTGCATGGGTAGATTTCCAGTTGAAACTGTGTGTGCCATGTTGCATAGTTTGTACACCATGCAACAATCTGCCTAGGAAACGCAACACCGGAACACAACAGAAAGCTCTTAAAAACATTGCGTTCTTATTAGCAAAATGGGAACAACACCTAAATAAATCAAGCTGTCGAGCTTCTTATAGCACTGCAGTTACATGGTCATTATGGAGGGGCTCGCCTCGGCTTCCCTTCGCCACGTTACCCCGTTAAATGTAATTGCTTGAACTTTGCAACGTGAACAAGAACGGATCCTGTGCCAATGCAGAACAAGCAGGAGTCCCCCGAGCTCGCTCAGGTTAGAGAACATGGGCGTCGGAACAAAGGAGTGCTGGTTGTAATAAAGCACTGACATGCCCTCCAAACCAAGGGCACGGCGAGACGGTAGCCCTCTTGAAAGAGAGACGCTGCTCTCACATCAGCCGTGCCTATTGTGTTTTTTTAACGAGTAGAATACAAAGATCATGCAGCGTGTGGGCCAACAGGATTGTTTCATAACATTGCACCCGACATCGCCACGAAAAGGTTGTCGTTCATGTATTATCGCCTTTAGATGGGTTATTAGTACGAAGCTCGAGTCTCTAAGAGGACTATTTAAAGATTTGTTTTTTATTGTACAACCAATGTATCCTTACTGCACCATATCAGCCTAAAGCCCCCCCCCCCCCCCCCCCCCCCCCCATCCCAGCTATAAAGGTTGTAAAAAGCCATGCGGTAGCTTTTCCAGTGATGCATAATGTAAATGAGGCTGTTTTTCACATGTCCCGGGGCAACTTGACAGCCCTAAAGCCCCCTCTATCCCATACGGCACAATTTAAACCATCGCTCCCACCACCATCGTAAAAAGCCCTAATGTATTGTAGCCACGCGGAACAAAACATGCATTCCGGATAAGAGGCGTACTACACTGTTAACACATGGGAGCCATTGTCTGCATTGTTTAGAGCGTTTATACAAATCATATTATGTCAACTTTGGGTGATTTAAGTGGCCATTATGTCGTAGGATGATCGGTGTCGTTTACAGAGAGGGTTAACATTACCAAGGAGTTTAAAGTAGCCGACAGAGAACAGATGTGTGTCAGCGTAGCACAGGTATTAGCTTGTAATGATTTATTATGTGAAAGTACTGTGCAGTTGAGATGATGCAATGTAACAAACCAATTTCACTTTGTCCAGTCAGAGACCTGGGGTGTCCATGTTGATGAGCAGTGTGTCCAATCAAATACCTGCGGTGTCCACTTTGATGAGCAGTGTGTCCAGTCAGAGGCCTGGGGTGTCCATGTTGATGAGCAGTGTGTCCAGTCAGAGGCCTGGGGTGTCCATGTGGATGAACAATGTGTCCAGTCAGAGACCTTATTATTTTGTTTTCATTTATTTTTGTTTTGTGTGTGTGTGTGTGTGTGTGTGTGTGTGTGTGTGTGTGTGTGTGTGTGTGTGTGTGTGTGTGTGTGTGTGTGTGTGTGTGTGTGTGTGTGTGTGTGTTTGTGTGTTTTGTGTGTAAAAATAGTCTATTGTTGTATCATATTTGTCCAAAATAAAGATTTATATTTTTAATATAACCGCACACCTCGGACTGTTTACCTCACAAAGGTCCACCCACCAGGACCTATTCCAAATGTAATAGAAGGGTTCAAGTGTTACAGTATTATGTAGTGTGTACTTTGGTGTGCTGTTCCCTGTCCAAGGCGAGAGAAGCCAAGTTACAGTAAGAGCTGGTAGCCAAACGTGGGGGCCAAGAGTGTTTCCACCACGAATAAAAGCAGACAGTGTGTTCCTTCCTGAAGTAGGAGGTGTGGAGAGAAAGAGAGAGAGAGAGAGAGAGGGTGGGAGGTCCACGCGTTATGTTACGTGTGGAGAAGTATGCTAAGTTGTCGTGGGACCTAATGCTGTAGGACTGGAAAAAGTACAGACACAAGTGTAGTTGATATATTCCAGTTCATGTGACTGACTGGCAGACTGACTGACTGACTGACTGGCTAGCTGGCTGGCTGGCTGGCTGGCTGGCTAACTGACTGACTGACTGACTGGCTGGCTGGCTGGCTAACTGACTGACTGACTGACTGACTGACTGGCTAGCTGGCTGGCTGGCTGGCTAACTGACTGACTGACTGACTGGCTGGCTGGCTGGCTGGCTAACTGACTGACTGACTGACTGACTGACTGACTGACTGACTGACTGACTGACTGACTGACTGACTGACTGACTGACTGACTGACTGACTGACTGACTGACTGACTGACTGACTGACTGACTGACTGACTGACTGACTGACTGACTGACTGACTGGGCTGGGTGACTGCATGGGTGACAGACTAATGGGCTATTGGTTGGTTGGGTAACTGGCTTAGTTGAATGACTGACTCACTTTGAATTCAGGGAGAAATCAGGTCAGGACATTTTTGCAAAATTAAAAGCCAGAACCCCAGGAAATCTGAGAAAATATTCATGTATCATAGGGTTCATATCACACATCACAAGACGGCTAGAGAGATGAGGGTAGGGTTAGGGACAGAGTGCTACTTATAAAGAGATGAGGGTAAATGGCTGCTTTTTTATATAGCGCTTTTATCCAAAGCGCTTTACAATTTGTTTACCCATGCACTCACACATTCACATACCGACGGCAGAGGTGCCAACCTGCTCATCGGGAGCAATTAGGGGTTACTGTAAGTGTCTTGCTCAAGGACACATCGACACGCTTCCCGGGAGGGAGCGGGAATCGAACCAGGAACCTCCGGATTGACAGACGACTGCTCTACCTCCCGAGCCACTGTCTCCCCACAGGGTAGGGTTAGGGACAGAGTGCTGTACTCATAGAGAGATGAGGGTAGGGTTAGGGACAGAGTGCTGTACTCATAGGCTCATATGTAGTAAACTGGGTATGGCAGTCATTGTATATCTTTTTAAATGTCCTAAATAATAAACAAATGAAAGCCCGTTCAATAGAGGAGAGTAATGTTCCCTTTTGTAGTTTTAACATTTATGAGCATTTGGGCTCAGAAAGTCTTCCCAGACATGAAAGTCAGAAACTACTGCATAGCCTCAGCAAGATGGACTTCCCTGGGAGAAGAACAACATTGCCAAGTAAAAAGATGTTATTCTGACATTATTTAATAGAGCTGGTAATGATTCTAAGGAAATATATTTTAATGATTCTTTGTTTTCCAATGTTTTCAAGGCACCGGGATACAAAGGCAACAGGTGTGCATGGGCTGCACATTCTAAAAACACTATGATATAGTTATGATAAAACACAGCTGCTTCGTCCTAGAGCACATACTAAAAACACTGATAGGCTATAGTTATGTTAAAAGATGGCTGCATCCTAGAGAAGAGCACATACTAAAAACACTGATATAGTTATGATAAAACACGGCTCCTGCGTCCCAGAGCACATACATTTACATTTTACATTTTGTCATTTAGCTGACGCTTTTATCCAAAGCGACTTACAAGTTTTGTACAACAAGACAGGTACAACTCTATCAGCTGAGTAACAATGTTCACCAAAGTGTTGAGTGCTACAGTGTAGGTTAGTATTAGGACAAGTGCATGACAGTAAGGTTAGTTATAGGTTTAGAGTTTATTTTTTATTTTATTTTTAGATAATGATTAAAGAAGTGCGTCTTTGGTCGGCGGCGAAATAATCACATAGTAAAAACACTATGATATAGTTATGATAAAACACGGCTGCTGAGTCCTAGAGCACATACTAAAAACACTGAAACACATATTATGAGTGCATGCTTACCAACTGTTCGCCTGTTTTACTGCAACACTACTATCACCGACATCTAAGTTTCTCTCCTCCACATTGCCTGTGGTGCATTTTTTCCTATTGCTAGGTTTTAGTGAGTTTTTCCTTACCTTCGCGTGGGGTATGTCTGGGAGTGTTGCATTTATTTTGCATTTAAAAAAAAAAATTCACTTTATGGTGTTCTTGTTTTGTTCTTGACTTATTGTGATGTTTCTTCTTGACTTGTTTAAAGAAGACGTGTCCGGCCCATGGGGACATTAACGTGTGTTGTCAGGCCTTACAAATACATTTGATTTTATTTGATTTGATATAGTTATGATAAAACATGGCTGAGCACACACTAAAAACACTGATATAGTTATCAGTGTTTTTAGTACGAGCGAAAACCAGAAGTGAAAAACCATCCGAATGAATGGCCATGGATGAGGAAATGGAATACCGGAGAGCTTTTTTTTTGGCACACGGTTTACCCGGATCTCTCTAGAAGACTCATTTCTGAACGGATCTTTATAAAACGTTGAACTGTACTACATAAGACTTCCGGCTATGGATTCACGGTGTTGTCCAGCTTATACCTCTTTTTTTTTTTTTTTTTATATATATTTTTTTGCAACTGCTACAGAAAAAGATGAGTACAGAAGTTCAAGTTCAACTCAATGTATTTCATTAGCACTAAAAGTGATTTTGCTTTTTTGCATTAGTAACTTCAGAATGTTATCTTTCAAAAGAGACCAGGCTCATGCATGTGCTATAAGTATAAAGTATAAAGATAAGCTTTGCAAAAAAAGTATGCAGTCCTCAAGTTCAAGTAAAAAAATTGCCGCCTTTCTGGGTGCATGTTAAGAGGACACAGCGGCCTGAAAAGGATCCAATTCAGGTGGCGAAGTGGGGGTATTTAACTTTAAGGAGTGTGTTTACACCAAGGGGGCTACCATTGCGAGGTTTCGGCCTTGTTACATATCTCTCTCTATCCGTCTCTCTCCTTCTTTCTCTCTCTCTCTCTCTCCCTCTCTCTCTCTCTCTCTCTCTCTCTCTCTCTCTCTCTCTCTCTCTCTCGCTCGCTCGGCTATGTAGGTCATACTGGGACATTAAAAGTAAATGACCTCCATGCATATTGCAGCAGGTGTTCCTTGATTAACCTTCTGCCAGACATAACGAGGCTGCAGACAGACACACCGAACCAATCACGTCAAACGTTAGTGTGTGTGTGTGTGTGTGTGTGTGTGTGTGTGTGTGTGTGTGTGTGTGTGTGTGTGTGTGTGTGTGTTGTGTATGTGCATGCAAGTGTGTACAGTAAGTGCATGTTTGGGAACAGTGTGTTTAAGTGTATGTGTGTATGCCAAATTTCCCTCGGGATGAATAAAGTATTTCTATTCTATTCTATGAGCTTGGATGCCCATGTGTTTATGTTGTGTATGTGTGTGTATCTGTGTGTGTGCGTGCATGTACTACTGTGTATGTGTATGTGTATGAGCTTGACTGCTTGTGTCTGTTATATATATGTGTGTGTGTGTGTGTGTGCACGTGTGTTTTAGTGTATATCAGTGTATCTAGAGACCTGGGACATTATATAATGATAGTCATTGCCAACGCTCAATTATGTCTCTACAGTACATGTGTGTATGTGTGTGTGTTGTGTATGTGCATGCAAGTGTGTACAGTACAGTATGTGCATGTTTTGGAACATCAGTGTGTTTAAGTGTATGTGTGTATGAGCTTGGATGCCCGTGTTTATGTTGTATGTGTGTATGTGTGTGTGCGTGTGTGACGGATCATACTGGGTCTGCGTTGTGTTTGATGTTAAATGAGAATGTCCCGAGGGGGAGTCGAACAGGGGGCTCCCGCGTCCGCGGGCGACGACACAGGCCGCTGCACTAAGGCTATGGTTAGACTAGTGTATTCCTGGCGTTTTTTTATACGTTTTTGACGACGTATGATGTCCTATCTACACAGAAACGCGTTTTTTGGCGTTTTTTTGTGGATACGGCTGAAACGCAAAATTGTGTTTGCGTTTGGAGATACGCAAAAAAACGAGTCGACAAACAGCGTGTAGTCAGCACGTAGCCGTTGTTGCGAAAACGCCCATGCGCAGTAGATACCATCTGCGTGCCCTTCCGGTGACAGCAGAGTGTGTGTGTGTGTGTGTTTGGGACAGAGCTCCGTGTCCCAAATAGCTTCAGCTACCATGTGTTGTCAAGTTATTGTTATAAGGACCCCAGTCCAAGCTACAACAGTCTGCATTCCCTTAACAATTGTTTGTATTGAGCCGTATTGTATTGTACCCATATGCAATATGTTAAATAAAGTTTACATCCATTCATTCTGCTAGCATTACCGATGGCATGAGCAGCTGGCTAACGTGAGCTATCAGGATTCAGACCCTGTTAGCTCAGAGTTCCTCTTTCAACTTAAGAAGCATTAAACAAAATGGCCCAGTCATCTATTCACCTTTGTTTAATACACACAGCGTTGTCTCTAATGTTATCTAACTACTGATAGCTCGCGATATCATCAGTTTTGATGCTGGCTAAGTAGCGTGAGCTAACGTTAGCTTCTAGCCACAATGCTATATTGTTATAATGGCATACTCCATTGACGTTAGCATGCAGCTAACAATGCTACAATGCTACCGATCGTTTTTTAGCCTAAACTATCCGCTCTTGGTGGTCACTTGTGTTGATGTTAGTTTTGTTTCATCAACAAATGACAGGCAGAACACACAGTGAATGTATTCGTTTTGTTTATTGCACTTTTATTAGGCTTTGCTGAAAAAAGAATTGCTGCATTGAGCAAGATGGTGGCGCGGCATAGGCGCCTGCCTTATTGACATTTTGCTGGAGCTTCCAGGAAGTGTATTGGCACATTCGTTCTGATTGGTTGAAATTGCCTTCATGTTTGCCACCTACTGCCACCTACTGCTTTGGCAGTGTACTACATCAGTGTGCTCTGGTGACAAAAACGAAAAAAAAAACGAAAGTGTGACTCGAGGCGCATGACGTCGCGGCGATACGCGGCGATGCGTATAAGAAAACAATACGAAGATGATACGAAAGGTGTAACCTCAGCCTAAGAAGTGAATTCACTCCTAACTATGCGTCTGTTAACCCTGTTATGGGGAAGTGAGTTTAATTTACCAGCCCGCACTGCCACAGTCACTCGTCAACACACCTGTTTCTGTGACTATGGACATACCCACGGGCTTCCCCGTTACACGTGCATGTATGAAAACTAGTGTTTTAGTATGTGTATGTATATGTTTATGAGCTTGACTGCTTGTGTGTATGTTGTATGTGTGGGTGCGTGTGCACGTGTGTTTTAGTGTATATGTATATGAGCTTAAGTACCTACATGTGTGTGTGTGTGTGTGTGTGTGTGTGTGTGTGTGTGTGTGTGTGTGTGTGTGTGTGTGTGTGTGTGTGTGTGTGTGTGTGTGTGTGTGTGTGTGTGTGTGTGTGTGTGTGTGTGTGTGTGTGTGTGTATGTGTGTCTGTGCACTCAGTCCTTGGATAACCCTGGCAGGGATACAGACAGTAGCCTGTGAAGTTGTTCTAACATCCATCACGGTGGGGACGCTGGGTTTGATGAAAAGGTTCGGGTCAAGCTGGGTCACATCGAGGCAATCGTGGATAAAGTTTTAGCGCGGGAGCGGGACATAGTCACCTGATGATGACCCAAAAACATTTAGATATACTGTAAGACTGTAAGAGGCTATATTTAAGGAATCATTACATCACTGAACTGAAGTAATCCAACGTGTTACTATAATTATAATACTTAACATGTAAAAGGCAAGGAAAAGGAAACATCCACACCCTGCGTATCACAGTACAGGCGTTAAATCACACGTCTCTCCAATTACAATTTCCAACGGGTCATCTGGCACAGATTACAATTTGCAACCTTGTCAACCATGATTATACAACAGCCTTTTGATGGCACCCACGGCCCCAGAAGTAGCGCGGTACACTGGCTTCTGAAAGTGCAACCAACTGTTCTGAGAGGAATCGGTGTGTGGGGGGGTTTGGGGGGGCCACTTGAGTTCAACAAGCCATTAGTATATTTCTGGATGTATAGCATACGACCTGAGTTCAGACTGATTCACCTGGCACCTCCTCAGATCACCTGCTGCTGCGAGGTCATTCGTGTGACATCACTCGGTGCATCACTCGGTGGCTTGGGAGGTAGAACGGTCGTCTGATAATCCGGAGGTTCCCGGTTTGATTCCCGCTCCTCCCGGGCAGCGTGTCAAAGTGTCCTTGAGCAAGACGCTTAACCCCTAATTGCTCCCGATGAGCAGGTTGGCACCTTGCATGGTTGCCTCCGCCGTCGGTGTGTAAATGTGTGAGTGAACCTCAGTAAATATGCAATTTCACTGATATATACACAAAATGTATATATTTATGTTAATTTAATTGTGTTGATGATTTCATTTCTGCTAAATAAGTATGTACATTTTGTTTGGTAAACATTGCGCTATGAACAGTCTATCAGTGTACTGTATGTATGTAGGGGCAGATACAATAAGAGTTTGGGATCATATTAAGTGAACTATATGTACTGAAGACACTGTTGGATTGATTGATTGATTGATTGATTGAAAACTTTATTAACAGATTGCAGAATGCGTACAATACAGTACGGCAGGCACGTGCACACATAGAGCACCTGCCCTTTTGTGCCTCATTAAAAAAAAATATATATATATATTTAAGCACTTATTCCCTCCCCCCTGAACATTTATGGCGATGTATGGGCCTTTTAAGTCAGTGATAAAAGTGTCTTTCAAGGATAAGTGAGCTCCTGCACTGATTATAATAGTTCAATATTCAATATTTGATCGCCAAAACCCCCCAAAAAGCATAAAAAGGGGCCCCCCCAAAAATCGGGCATGTGCACGCGCTCGCTTCGCACACACACACACACACACACACACACACACACACACACACACACACACACACACACACACACACACACACACACACACACACACACACACACACACTAAAATCCTGTGAACGTCCACACACACACACACTAAAATCCTGTGAACGTCCATGCAGTACGGCTCAATACACACAATTGTTAAGGGGATGCAGACCAGAGAAAGACTTTCGTCTTGTTTACATCAGGGTCCCCCATTTTCAATTCATAATGACATTTATGACATACATGACATACAGATAGACAGTACTGTTTAAGAGTGGACTGTAACAATTCCATGTACGAATAAATAAAAATGAATGAATGAATGAATGAATGAATGAATGAATGAATGGATGAATGAATGAATGAATGAATGAATGAATGAATGAATGAATGAATGAATGAATGAATGAATGAATGAATGAATGAATGGGTAAAATGGTAGAAACAAATTGTAAATTAAAGTTAACTGATCTTGTGGAATTTAAAACAGCACAATTAATGTATAAAGCAAAAGGTAGGAAACATTCAAGAACTGTTCTTTGAAAGAGAGGGGGGTTATAATCTGAGGGGAGAACTCAACTTAAAAGTTCTTAGTGTACGTACTACCAGGAGATGCATTTCCATATGTGGAGTGAAACTGTGGAACAGTCTGAATGTGGTGCTAAAGCAATGTCCAAACATGAGACAATTCAAACTGAATTATAAAGAAATAATTTTCACGAGGTACAGGGATGAGGAAGGGATTTGACATTCACGGGTGTTTACATTTTTATTTATCTTCTTTTACATATATTTTTTTTTATGTTTTGCATATATATATATATATATTTGTTTTGTAAGGTTTTAAAAAAGTACATTCATTTTGAGTAGTGGAAAAGGGGTAGGATTAAATAAGCGTATACTTCTTCCTAGTCCTTTTCGAACATGTAAATTGAGTTATGTTCTCTTTTTTGGTTTTGTTTTTGTTTTTTATCATTTTTTATCATTTCATTCATCAATGATTTGTTTTTGTTTTATATCGTTTGTATTTACATGTTCGAAATAAAGATTTCAAATCAAAGTGCTTTGGATAAAAGCACTATATAAATGCAGCCATTTACCTTTTACCATCCTCTCAGTAAATGAAAGCGGTGCAAAATGCCAACGGTGTACCTTTTGTAACAATGACCTGAAATGACCAAGAAGCCTGGTTCAGTCGATGCCCTCCAGGTTTCCCTCGGGACCAATTGACATCAGAAGGGAAGTATCCATTTACTGTACTGTAAGGGCGCGTTCACACCTACCCTGTTTGGTCCACTTTAAGTCACAGTGTATCATTTTCACATTTGGTCCACCAGAAAGTCCGGACTATCCCCGGACTTTCAGGTGTGAACACACCCTAAGACGTACTCTGGACCTTCTTGTCTCAGGTTTAGTGCTCAAGAGAGGTATATCCAGTCCACCAAACCTTTTTGCTATTATGCATATTAAACTGTATATAGCATGTAACGTTTTTGCACACAAAAAAAGTCATAACCACTGGACAACGTTCTATGTTAGCGTATCGTCACGTAGAGGAAACTGGTATCTGGGTCTCATTCTCCAACGGACTTACGACAAAAAGGGCTTTCTCTTAGGGCCATTTGAGACCTTTTCGGGGCAAGACATGAATATAGACAATATATTATAATATAATATTAATTATATATGTTTTATTGGGACGGTTGGTGAATCCCAAAATCGGCCCGAAAAGGTCTCAAATGGCCCTAAGAGAAAGCCCTTGTTGTCGTAAGTCCTTGGAGAATCTTCTTGTTTGACTCTGGAGAAGACGGTACGTACATTGCATAATGCTGGCGTGTTCCTATACGGCTTACAGCTTATCAGGTTAACACTAAAGATTGTTAAATATTTTAACAATACACATAAAATAATAATCTCCTACATACACAGGGTAAAGAGTTAGGCACAAAGCCCCCCTGATATGAATAGATGCTGGTATATTATTTATAATGTTGTGATATGCTCTCACGCGGGGGCCATCGTTCCATGAACACACGGAATGATCTGTACACACATGTGAACCCTGTGTGTCCCACGGCTCCTCAGCACTCGCCGCTCCGCCAATCCATTATACCGCGTCAGTGGGGTTTTGTGTGTGTGTGTGTGTGTGTGTGTGTGTGTGTGTGTGTGTGTGTGTGTGTGTGTGTGTGTGTGTGTGTGAGGGGAGAGAGAGAGAGAGAGAGAGAGAGAGAGAGAGAGAGAGAGAGAGAGAGAGAGAGAGAGAGAGAGAGAGGGGAGATATGGAGAGGGAGAGAGAGAGAGAGAGAGAGAGAGGGAGAGATGGAGAGGGAGAGGGAGAGAAAGAGAGAGAGAGATGAGAGAGAGAGAGAGAGAGAGAGAGAGAGAGAGAGAGAGAGAGAGAGAGGGAGAGAGGGAGAGATGGAGAGATGGAGAGGGAGAGGGGAGAGAAAGAGATAGAAGTCAGATTCAAAAAGTACAGTAGATTGAGCCTATATACCAAAATGCCATGATTGTTTACAAAAGGTAAAGGGTTGAGATAGGGATGCTCGATGTTGGCTTTTTTACCGATACCGATATACCGATATTGTCCAACTCTTAATTTCCGATACCGATATCAACCGATACCGATATACTGTATGCAGGGTCCCCCCCCCCCCCCCAAAAAACGGAATAATTTCAGGTAATTAACATTACATATCTCTTGTTGTGGAATTAACACAACATTATGCATACTTTTGACAATAAATTAAATCAGAATTTGTTCTTACTTGCTTGCCTGGGTAAATAAAGGTTATAGAAATGTAAAAAAAAAAAATTGAAAATTGAAAACCGAAACCGATATTTTCCGATATCACATTTGAATGCCAATTTCGACCGATAATATCGGTAGGGCCGATAATATCGGACATCCCTAGTTTGAGATACCCTTTTTATGTCAAAACGGCATTGCTTCTGAAACCAAACCATGCACTTGCACGGACAGGACGTCGACCGCTGCACAGTTTACAGTAATTCAGACTTGCCCTGGAGCCTCTCCCCAAAAGATGCACATGCGGTTTGGCTTTGGAAGCAGAGGTTCGCCTAGTACAACAAATGTCACAGTAAAAGGGTCTATTTAACATATTATTGAGACAGTGATTCAGTATAGTTTTGCCATGCACAACAGACACTCAGACATATACAGCAAAGAGAGAGAGAGAGAGAGAGAGAGAGAGAGAGAGAGAGAGAGAGAGAGAGAGAGAGAGAGAGAGAGAGAGAGAGAGAGAGAGAGAGAGAGAGAGAGAGAGAGAGGGAGGGGGGGGGGGGAGAGGGAGGGAGAGAGAGAGAGAGAGAGACTGAACACGCCAACATTTGTGGAAATTAGCGTATCGTCTTCTCCAGAGAGAGACAAGAAGATAGATACCAGTTTCCTCTCTGTGTGTTCAGTAGAAAGTGGCTGCACGTTAGCCTAGCTTAGCACAATGAATGGAAGTGGACAGTGCCGGTTAGCCTTCGGGGGAGAGGTGTTAGTTGGCTAACCGGCACTACTGTCCGCTTCCATTCATTGTGCTAAGCTAGGCTAACGTGCAGCCAGATAGCTTTCTAAGTAAGTAAGTATCACGTGTTTATAGTGATAGAAAGAGATGATGACTTGTACTACTGCACCTCAGCTGGATGAGGAGAGCTGGCGGTGCTCCTACCAGCCAGCAGAGACACCTGCGATGAGTCAACCTAACAAGGGGCTGCTGCTTTGTCTCCTAGCTCAGGGGTTCCCAAAGTTTTCAGGCCGCGACCCCCGAAATAACAGTGTCAGAGAGCCGCGACCCCCACTATTATAGGAGGTACATGTATAAAAATATATATATATATATATTTTAAATTATTTAAAAATTATTATTATTTTTTTTTATAAATGGAAATGTATGGTTGAAACATGCAAACGTTCAAACGCATACACACTAATAAGCATTGGAGGCTTTTAAACCAGGGCCAGGCTGGGGAAATCATTCAGGCCAGGAAATATTGTAAGGTTTGGTTCTTTCCCCACCACGGGCTTCTTGAAGTACTGTGATGATTGGTCCGCTGCTCTCCCACTCGCTCTGTTCCTTTAAGCCTACTCGCTCTTTTCCATTTGTTTTCTGTTAATCATTTCATTCCCCTGTTCACACGCTTCTTCCCGGAGACGTCGTTGATTGGTTCTCCCCCGTCCACACGCTTATCAACAGTGATGCCGGTAACGCGTTACTAAGTAACGCGTTATTGTAATCTGATTACTTTCCCCCGAAAATAGTAATCTAACGCGTTAATCTTTAAAAGCCAGTAATCTGATTGCAGTTACTTGTCCAAGTGGCTGTGCATTACTATTTCGTTACTATCTCATCATAAATTCATAATGCAGGCGGAATGCAGTATTTTATTTCGTTTTCGACAGTCAAAAATACATTTTGAGCTGTTTTTCTTATTATTATTATGGAGTGACGTGGTGTGGCAGTGAAAGGGTTACACAAGAATGTGTCCCCGCGGCGTGACTGGACTCTCTGTCTGTGAGTGACTCTGCTTTGGCCCAATCACATTCCCCATCCACAGTCTGCGAATCAGAGGCAGAGTAGGGCGGGTCTTCACAGCACGTCATGTGACATATGCGCCAATCGTGTGACAGCAGGGCTCCGTTGTTATGTTCGTCTGAGAATTCATTTACAAAACGCTTGTCTAAACGAAGTGAAACCACAAGAAGACTTTTGCGGTTTCTGTTCAGACTTCCACCCCAAAACGCTCGCTTAAACGTAGCCTCAGTCAAAATACTGTCTACCGCTAAAAACAGCACATCCAATTGCATTGAAAGCATCTGGAATCACAACACTAGCCGACGCTTCGACTATGAATTGAAAATGGGGGACCCTGATGTAAACAAGACAAACGTCTTTCTCTGGTCTGCATCCCCTTAACAATTGTGTGTATTGAGCCGTACTGTATATTGTACCCATTCTGCAATCTGTTAAATAAAGTTTTCATTCATTCATTCATTCAGGTACAGGAGGACTTTCCCTATTGATTAATGTATATTTGATGGTGGCAGAGCAAAAGCTCTTATTTGCCAGATTTACAGTTAATTTACATGTTAAAGAGAGACTGATTGTATGTTTATAGAGAGACATTTATAAAAACAATTTAATAGTTACAGTTGATATAATTGAATAGTTCAGCCTGCATTTGTTAGATGTGAATAGATACACTGGTTTTGTACAACCACTGGCTGGCTGCTCTAATGCTGTGAGCATCATAGACTGTTGCTTTACCATACTTGATGGTACAGAAGCTGAAGCACTAGTTTAACAATTTACGTTATGTGCAGAGAAACAAGTTAAAAACAATTTATGCACTTTCAATAAAGCGTTTAAAAAAAACTGTTGGGGGAACGACGACGACTTCGTAACCTAGTTACTTTCAAAGTAACTAAGTTACTCTGATAATCAAGTAATCAGTAAAGTAACTTGGATTACTTTTTAAAGGAGTAATCAGTAATCAGTAATCGTATTACTTTTACAAGTAATCTGTGGCATCACTGCTTATCAATCACATCCCTCAGCTGTCACTGCTTGTCAATTAAGCATTCCCGTATTATTTATACCCCGTTTCCCCATTCAAGTTTTGTTGGATCGTTTTGATATTTCAGCTGCATTCGCCGTTCCTGCTGCCTGCTGTTGTTTCCCTGTGCTTTGCCTCCAGGATATTCAAGAAGCATTCCTCTTGGACACCCTTTCTCCGAGGCGACGCGCTCGCTCCATTCTGTTCCAACGCTCTTTACGCACAACGCCTGGGTGAGTTTTTTATGACTGTCTTTGATCCAATTCCGTTTTTCGTGTGTTTATATAACACTGAAGATTTCCAGCTTTTTATCAGACAGTCACTCACCCAGCGTTTAGCCTTTTTTGGATTGTTTCGTTGGGATAATATTTTGGCCTAACATCTCCCACTGTGTGTTTACACACCGAAGATATTATCACATTGGATTTGTATTTTGGGACTTCGCTCACAGTGTTTATTTTGCACCGAAGATATCTATCACTTGGGATTGTGTTTGGAACGTTCCTCACAGTGTGTTTTTACACCGAAGATTCAGTCACTTGGATAACTCTGTTTTCGGGTACAAGTCACCTCTCCTGTTCACCTGCTCTGTTCCACCTGCACTCTGAGTTAACTCGCTCCCTCTCTCTCTCTCGGTCCCGCAACCACCTCGGAGATTCTGCCGAGAGAAGTCTGCAGAGCGGCTCTGACGTCAGCGTCTGCTTCCCCTGACTACCATCCCGGGAGAAGCTGCAGAGCAGCAACATTCATCCTTGCTTGTATTCCAGTCTTTGTTTGAACTCTTCCAAGTCTGTGCTGTTTATTTAGTCTTAATAAACAAGCCCTTGTTTCTGGCAACTCTGAATCCTACTCTCTTGTGTCGTTGCGTTTGGGGTCGGTGTCAAACCATAACAAATATAGTGCGAAATATAGCCCCAGTCAGGCCACTTTTTAAGCAGGGGGTCTGGGGGTCCCCCACCAGGACATTTTGTGTTACAAATAGGGATGCTCGATATTGGCTTTTTTACCGATACCGATATACCGATAAGTCCGATATTGTCCAACTCTTAATTTCCAATACCGATATCAACCGATACCGATATATGCAGGGTTTCCCCCCCCAAAATGGAATAATTTCAGGTAATTAACATTACATATCTCTTGTTGTGGAATTAACACAACATTATGCATACTTTTGACAATAAATAAAATCAGAATTTGTTCTTACTTGCTTGCATGGGTAAATAAAGGTTAAATAAATGTAAAAAAAAAGGGGGAACATTTTGAAAAAATAAATTGAAAACCGATACCGATATTTTCCGATATCACATTTTAATGCCGATATATCGGCCTATAATATCGGTAGGCCGATAATATCGGACATCCCTAGTTACAAAGACTTAATTTCCTGCATTCTGGTGCAGGAATTGTTTTATTTGTATGCCAATGTTTGTGATGACATGACTGCATAAAAAAAAATTTAAATAAAAAAAAAGATTTTCTTTTTTGGACAACAAGGAGGGACTGGTCAGCAGACCTCAGAGACCGTAATGGGGTGTATGGGGTACAGGATCTCGGTGAGGTAGGGTGGGGCCAGACCATTCATTGCTTTATAAGCAAACAACAGGATCTTAAAATGGATCCTGAACTGCACAGGCAGCTAATGAAGGGAGGCGAGGACAGGAGTGATGTGCTCCCGTTTGCGTGTCCCTGTCAACAGCAGAGCAGCAGCACTTTGGAACAGCGAGGCCTGGCCAACGCCAATGTAAAGCGCATTAAAATAAACTAGCATGGTAGCTTCTATAGCTTCAAACAGTGATCCACGGACACAGTTTACCCCTGAGGACACTTTGTTTATTCAGTTGTGAAAATATACCTTCACATTGTTTCAACTCTGAGTCTCCTAAAATGACCTAGTGCACTTTTAAAACTGTGAGAAATGAGAAATTACTGTTTATGTTTTGAAGGGCACAAATGGGGAGACTTCATCGCAGGCCACCTTGGTAAAAAAAACAGTTTTAAACATTTAGAAAACGCAAAATATCAAATCCAATTGCTGCAACTACCACTGACCAGACTGAGCCTACACAATCTAGAATAAAAAAGCAGTGAGTTTGTTATACACACATGTGCACTTGGACACACACACACACACACCTGGGAGGAATGTGTGTGTGTGTGTGTGTGTGTGTGTGTGTGTGTGTGTGTGTGTGTGTGTGTGTGTGTGTGTGTGTGTGTGTGTGTGTGTGTGTGTGTGTGTGTGTGTGTGTGTGTGTGTGGTGTGTGTGTGTGTGTGTGTGTGTGTGTGTGTGTGTGTGTGTGTGTGTGTGTGTGTGTGTGTGTGTGTGTGTGTGTGTGTGTGTGTGTCCAAGTGCACATGTGTGTATAACATTCTCACAGCTTTTTTATTCTATGGAGTCTATGGAGATGTTCACCTTCTTTGCAGGGCTATAACTTTTTAAATTGTATTGCTAAATTGACATTACTATGGCCCATTCAACATCGATTATCTATCGTTCAGGATGTAGGAACGTTTTACTTTTTCATTCACACATTCATACAAAAATACCGTCTAGAATATAAATATGTGTTTATCGTTTATAATTCCTAGAACGTGAGATATAGGCATAAATGCATATATAGATGATCAAATGCCGTTTGATACCAATCCACGCTATATTAAAAATGTCAACTGTACATGGTCCTAAACGTTATGACTGATCATGCGCGGGTGAACGGGGGGGGGGGGGGGGGGGGTAATTTATAATTCCGTGATCGTCGTTAAATGCTTCATGTAGTATGGGTGATATATAGATCAGAGCAGTTTGCATGGATAATAATAAACAAAAACGCTGAAAGTCACGGCAGCCTCCTCTTACCGTTGGGCGATGACACTGGAGCAAAAAGATCCCAGTTATTTGATGGGGATCGAGGCGATCCATTTCCGGTTTGTATAATAATAATAACAGCCCAAATCATGTCGATTATTGAGTTATGGCAGCGATCGCTACACATGGACGTGTGTCTTGAGTCCCGCAACAATAAGCGAGTGGCCGGACGTATTTAGGAAACGCACCGATATCCAACCGGCATTTCCGGTTTGGCAACTCGCCGATCATCCACCAGGTGGCAGTATTGAAGCGTTGCAGAGTTGTGCAGAGTCCCACAGCATCAGACCAGCCTCCGTGAGGGAAATATGAATACCATGGCGAAAATATGAAATATGATCAAAATATCGTTGTACGCCGTGATCTGGCAGAATTCGCATGAACTTGAAACCCGTTGTACGACGTTTTTGGCGCAGGAAGTGTTAACATTGACCGTGGGCATCCACACACTCCCCCCACTTAGGCACTTTTAATACGTTCGATAGTATTTTTTTCTTCTTTTTTCGATAGGGCGTTTAGTGTTCGGACTGCTGTGGGGAAAAAACTGTTCATGAAGCGTGTGTGTTTGGTTCAAATTGACCTGTAGCGACCTGAGGGCATGCGCTGGAATAATGTGGTGTGCTGGGTGGGAGGGATCGTTGACTATTTTATCAGAGTGGGTGAGGTGTGCGTGAGGTGTAGATGGAGTCCAGAGAGGAGTCTGCAGCCAATTATTTTGGAGGCTGTCTTGGTGATGCGTTGAAGTTTGTGTTTGGTGTGTTTTGTCAGTGGAACCGTACCAGACTGTGATGGATGAGGTGAGGACGCTTTGTATTATGGCAGTGTAGAATTGGACCATTAAACTAAGTAATGAACATTTTCTAGGTTTAGTTGAGCTGCACGATCAGTGGCTTGCTTCCCGTCTGATGCAAACTTGCCTAAAACCTGATATTTTCATTGGCTTCCTATTGCAATTTTGGGTGAGGTAATGCATTACATCACCAGACACCTCATAACTTGCTGTTTTATTTGCATGTCACTGTAGCATTAAGATTATATAGGGCTGAAATGTGGTAAGCAGAAAAGCTCGCTCTCTCTTATCATGTGTGTATGTGTGTTTGAGAGAGAGAGAGACATTCCTGAGAATAGCTACACATTCAGAGTGAGCGAATGTGTTGATCAGAAAGTTATGTTTTGTCACAATCACGGCGAGAGCCTCTCTCTCTTCTCCTGCTTCCACGCCCTTATATGGGCAGTTTCCGACCCCAGCGTTCCCACGCTGTCACCTGCCTGCAATCAGCACAGCTGAGAGTCATCCGCTCATCACCAACCCTGATATCAACCCTACGGATCCTGCTCCTGATCGTCTCAGTGTTATCCTATCAACCTAGGTATGAGGACATACCCCACCTTGCTGCTCTGTCTATAATCCCTGCATTGTCCTAACCTCTGTTCTCCTTGTGTCCAGGACCATCACTCTCGGCCTACGCTGTCTCCTGATGCACCGCCCGCTCGGACGTTCCTGGGAACCTCAAGCGAGCGCCCCTGTTCGTCCAAAGTCGCACATTCTTGTATATTCTCTGTTGCCTTGTCTGCTTGGTACCCAAAGGAATTAAAACCAACCTAAAAGGCTCCATTATCTCTCTCCCTGTGTTCTGCTATTGGGCTCAGCCACCGCTGCCGTAACATGTTTGAGTTGATGTCTCGCTTTACATTGTGAAAAATCTACATGGGGTGGTTCCCCAGTATTATTGCTTTACTTTAACTCATTCTGTGCCAACCAGGTAATATTACGTGTTCACTCGCCAACTGTTGGGCGCCAAAAACATAATATTACGTTTTTTGGATAGTTTTCCCTTTTTTTCGATTTTAATATCAATATTGCCCCTTTGAAACCCTGTTCCAGACCCTGTGTCACATCTAATGTCCTCCGGGCGGAGAATTTGGTCCAGGCAAGTCTAACACTTCACCCGATCACATTGGAACGTGTCCATGGCCACTCAATGCATGTGTTGTGCCGGATTATGTCGGGGACCCGATGGACACCAATACTGGAAATCGCGATCAGACAATTGGAATATTCTTTTTGGAATACCCCCGATCAAAGGTAAGGACTATCTGACGTCAATTCCACCTTGATCCTACAATGATTTCATATCGATCCAGCTGATCAGCGTGTGTGGTGTTCAAAACGAATGCCGTTGATGACAATCAGAGCATAAAAAAATACCTATTATATGCATTTGATTTGGAAATAGTAGCGTGTCCAGGCGAGAAACGCCAACGACTTTAGCAAAATTCACATAGTGCCCTATAACTCAGCTTTTCAGGAACTAGCCCAGATCAGTCCTAAACTATAAAATATTCACCACGGGAAATGCGCACTCACTTTTGTGTGTATTGAGCCGTACTGTATTGTACCTATTCTGCAATCTGTTAATACAATTTTCATTCAATCAATCACCGTGCAGATTCAAGTTTCAAGTTTCTTTAATAGTTGTCATACAGAAGTACAGAATACTTTCATACAAAATGCTTCTTACTGTTACGCTCCAGAGACTGTGCTAGACAAGATAGTATCACATAACATAGTATAGCATGTAAATTAGAAGTAGAAAATGAGGTCACAGTGTTCAGTATAGACATATGTACAATGTTCGATGCAGAATAGACGTAACTGAGTTACCATATAATATACAATACTATGCAGTGTACTAATGTACAATATTATATAGTGCAAAGCAGAAATGCAGAAATGGGATGAGGTACAATTTAGGTACAATTTACAGTAAGGTGTACGAGTTGTAGTGCAATCCTTCATCAATAAATATAAAGTGTGGGGAGTGGGTGCTACAGTGTGTTTGTTTAAAGTGAGTGTGTGCTATAAAGTGTGGGGAGTGGGTGCTACAGTGTGTTTGTTTAAAGTGAGTGTGTGCGTGCGGATGTGTGTGCTATGTGCGTTTGATGGTTGTTGTTGTGTAGTGTTCATTGTTCGTTAAGCAGCCTGATGGCCTGGGGATAGAAGCTTCTTCTGAGTCTTTCTGTGCTCGCCTTGAGACTCCGGTATCGCTTGCCTGACCGCAGCAGTTCAAAGAGGCAGTTGTTCGGGTGGCTCGAGTCCTTAATAATTCTCTTAGCCTTCCCCCTGCACCGCTTGTTGTAAATGTTCTGGAGGGTGGGGAGCCCCCCTCCGATTGTGCGTTCGGCTGAACGTGTCACTCTTTGTAGTCTTTGTAGATTGATTGATTGAATGAAAATGTTATTAACAGATTGCAGAATGGGTACAATACAGTACGGCTCAATACACACAATTGTTAAGGGGATGCAGACCAGAGAAAGACTTTCGTCTTGTTTACATCAGGGTCCCCCATTTTCTATTCATAATGCATTTTAAGTAAGGGTGCAACTTGCTCCGTGCAATCCATTCTTTGTGGATCTAGCCCACAGTGTTCAGGATAAGAGAACATGAGGTGAGGAGGACCTTTAAAGGAACACTCCAACATTTTGGGAAATTAGCTTATTTGCCATCTACCCTGGAGTTAGACAAGAAGATTTTTATAAATAAATTACTTGACTTGACTTGACTACCGTAATATAGATAAAAAAGACAATACATCAAATAATTGTATTCAACATCAAACATGCAAAACAAAGTGCATTCCCTAGAAATAACCATGTTGCACAGCGGATTAAAAACATATTATTCCAAAAAGCAACTTGAAACATGACTTGGACTTGTGACCAAAGACTTGAGACTTGATTTGGACTCTAGCTCAAAGACTTGAGACCTGACTTGGACTCTGGCTCAAAGACATGACTTGGACTTGCATGACTTGTGAACATCTCTATTTCCATTCTCTCTTCCTCTCTACCTCCCACCACGCTCTCCACCCTCTCATCCCTCCCCCCTGTTCTTCAGAGTGTGATGTGGGCAGTGGCGGCTGCTGACCAAATTTTTTGGTGAAGCACAAATTCTTATATTATATTATATGTTAAACTATATTTTTAAAACATCCCCCAATGTGTGTGTCAGTGGTGGCTGTGAGTTAAAAATATTGGGGAGGACGGGAGAGATAAAAAAAAATGTAATAAAGAAGTACAGACACACAGTGTGGTTATGAAGACAGCAGACAGACACTACAGTTAAGATAAGATAAGATAAGATAAGATAAGATAAGATATTCCTTTATTGATCCTTTTGGGGAAATTCAGGCATCATAGCAGCATGGGGGAAGGGGGGGGGTGGTACAGGTAGTAAAAACAACACAAGCAGTGTAAACAAATAGGTCAATATAATTTACTATCTAACTAGCTGAAAAAAAATATTCACAGTATTCACAGTGTCACATAAGGTGCAGTATGCATGAGGTAGTGTTATAATTACTATCTACTGAGTATACATTATTCACAGTATCCACTGAAATATACATTATTCACAGTATCACAGTATCCACATAAGGTGCAGTATGCCTAAGACAGTGTAAATTGTCCTCCTTGGGTTCCTATAAGTCCCAGGTCAATGTCTGGCAGCAGTCGCTGCCCACTGTTGTGGAGCCTGATGGCCGCTGGTATGAAGGACTGTCCGAGGCGGTTAGTTGAGTGTCGGGTTAAAGACAACAGGCACTAGTAAAATACCTTGGCGTAACTCTTGACACACGCCTCTTAGTCAAGAAGGCAAATCAAAAACTATTTGTTTACAGCCAGATCATCAGACCATTTCTCACCCTCACTGTTTCAAACACATATCTACATGCAATTTTTCTTTCACCAATATCTTACTGTCTCCCAATCTGGTCCCTCACAACAAAGGAAATTATAGGAAATTATATGGGTAGGCGGGGTGGGGGTAACTGTACAACTGTACAAGCAAAACTGTACATTGGAATATCGACAAAACCATACTTAGTAGAAGAGGGTCTTGTGTATTCTTGGGTTAGGTCATTCATTTACTGTATATTGGAGGGGGTTGGGTTAGGACATTACATTCACATCACTCAGCACTATAGGAAATGAACGACACACACACACGCGTGCACACACACATACACACACACACAGAGGCCAGGCCACAGCGGATCAACACAGGCTCCAACTCAATATCAATAACCACAGCGTGCGTCGACAACACACACTCACGTGCGGCACGCGTCGTCCTGCATTACACACGCAAGGCCACAGTGGGCCAATTAATTCATAATCAACACAGGCCGGCCCCACACAGCTACTAAATATAAAAAAAATAAAAATGCACTCACCATTGACGACTTACTTCTTTACAAGGAAATAGTGTCCCTCGTAAATAGACTCCCTCCCATCTGATCACTTGTAAATTAAATCCATCCTTCAATATTTTCTGATGAAAAAGGTCTCCATTCGTCTTCCCCAGCCAGCCCACTCAGAGTGAGACTAAGTCGGCCCGTCTGACCTCCTGGTAGTCCGATAACCTTGGTCGTGGGGGTCTATCTGGGTTGCTTGGTAGGTTTCAATGCAACTCCTGGTTCTCCCTGGCCACAGGTTAAACACATGTTTCGCGAATCCTCCCCCAAACTCCTTATACTACCTCCGATTCCTGTACAAAAAGTGATTGACAGCTGGCCATTACTGCAGTCAGGTCAGAGAGCTCAGAGCTGTCACTTGGACATTTTTGAAGAAAAAAAAATATATATATTATTGTATATTAATAATAATATATATATATATATATTATACTAGTGAAGTACTGCCTCACTAGTTGTCATGCAATAACCTCCACTGGATGTGGGTGAGGCCATTTCAGGTCGTGTGAAGTCATTTCAGGTCGTGTGAAGTGTGTTATCTCCGTTAAGTTTTTATCCCTGTTAAACTTAGGAAGAACTTGACCTAGAAATACATCGACCTGATTGGCTCAGTGATCGTTCACGAACAGCCAACCATGGCGCAGGTGATTGAGGGGGAACACGAGTCCCGGGAAAACTCTGTCTGTCTGTCTGTCTGTCTGTCTGTCTGTCTGTCTGTCTGTCTGTCTGTCTGTCTGTCTGTCTGTCTGTCTGTCTGTCTGTCTGTCTGTCTGTCTGTCTGTCTGTCTGTCTGTCTGTCTGTCTCTCTCTCTCTCTCTCTCTCTCTCTCTCTCTCTCCCTGGATAACCCCTACCACTCACTCTCTCTCCCTAGATAACCCCTAACACACTCTTTCTTTCTCTCTCTCTCTCCCTGGATAACCCCTGTTTATTTTTGTGCTACTTTATCCTGTTGTTGTATTCTCTGGTTGTACTGTCCTGTCCTGCTGTGCCTTTATAAATAAATGACTTGACTTGACTAGAAATACATCGACCTGATTGGCTCAGTGGTTCGATCATGAACAGCCAACCATGGCGCAGGTGATTGAGGGGGAACACGAGTCCCGGGAAAACACTGCTCTCTCTCTCTCTCTCTCTCTCTCTCTCTCTCTCTCTCTCTCTCTCTCTCTCTCTCTCTCTCTCTCTCTCTCTCTCTCTCTGTCTCTCTGTCTCTCTCTCTATTTCTCTCTCTCTCTCCCCCCCTCTCTCTCTCTCTCGCTCTCTCCCTGGATAACCCCTACCACTTTTCTATCTCTCTCTCACTCTCTATGTCTCTCTCGCTCTCTCTATCCCTGGATAACCCCTACCACTCACCCTCTCTCCCTAAATAACCCCTACCCCCCCCCTCTCTCTCTCTCTCTCTCTTTCTCTTTCTCTTTCTCTCTCTCTCTCTCTCTCTCTCTCTCTCTCTCTCTCTCTCTCTCTCTCTCTCTCTCTCTCTCTCTCTCTCTCTCTCTCTCTCTCTCTCTCTCTCTCTCTCTCTCTCTCTCTCTCTCCCTGGATAACCCCTACCAGGAAGAGATGTGGACAGAATCTTAACACTGCCTGCAGCCTATATTTCTTCTACTGTACATTGGCAGCAGGGGTTCCTGACAGTGTTGTAAATTAACAGTGGCAAAGGGTGGATGAAAACGGCCCTTTATGGGTCGTTCCACTATTTGGGGTACATTTAGCATCTTCAAGATTAACAATTTGTTATTTTTTAGAAATACATAATTTTCGGTATCAGTCTTGAATAGCTGTGCAAATATAAATCCATCGTTCAATAATGTCAATGCTTAATGTACCGTATTGGCCAAAATATAAGACGTCTTACATTTATTTGTCTTATATACATTTATATAAAATATTAATATATTTGTATTTATTTATCTACTTTCCCGGTAAGCTAGGATGACATGGTATCAATGGATTTCTTGCAAGACAGTGATGTGACGATGCTGGATGATCCACTGGCTAAACTGTTGACA